>NC_025994.2:89324763-89480769 GCF_000442705.2 Elaeis guineensis
ATCTCATCTATAAAGAGGAGGTAAGAGAAACAAGGCTGGCAAGCTTACGCTGGGCAAAAACTCTGCTACTGTTTATATTCAACTCCTGTTCACGAACTTCTCTCTCTGACTTAGGCATCGGAGGGTCTCCGTCGGACACAAATCCAATCTGCATGGACGCTTTTTGTAGGTGTTCATTCCGACGATAGGCGACGGGGAGTTGGCCGTAACAGATTAGTGCGCCAGGTAGGGTGAAGAAAAAGATAACTTGCAATGATGAAAATCAGAACCCAATGCTCGACTGCAACTGGATCAGTGAGGCACTCTTTCCGTTGGAAAGAGGTTCCTCCTCCTTCAGTAGCAGAGCCTAGTTTCTCACATCCTGTAGTCACTACAGACGTTCAAATCGCTGCATTCGTGCAGCAGATGACTATTTTTACAGAGGTGGTCAGAAGCCTCCAGCAGCAGCAGGCCAGCCACCACAGCCACCGCAGAGCAACCGATGGCGCATTCGGTGCCATCCAGGCACAGCCGCCGTCATCCATGACAGTCTCCTTCACCAGAGCGGCCGTCTCGGCTCTCTCATTGGGACGAGCAGTGGCACTCGCAGCACTCTCGATGCGTCACCCACCATTCACGATGTCCCTCTCTTCTCAGTTGGATCGAGTAAGGAAAGAAAGTGACCACGAACATCGTCTGCTTCCCCCTCTAACTCGGATGGTTCCACCTCGGAGTTTTCCAACGGCGATTCGACGATTATGAACGTAAATTTCAAGAGATCAATCGTCAACTCGTCAACTTCAAGTGAAGGTCGAAAGTTCTCCAATGACTACGACTTCCACACCATCTAGCTGCTTTCTCGGTAGTCTTAGACCAACCGATTCATCTCAGTTCAAGATACCTCAGGTGGAGCCATACGACGGATCCACCAATTCGATCGACCACTTGAGAGCTACAAGACTCTCATGACGATTTAGGGGCGACCGACGCCTTCTTGTGCATCGACTTCTCGGCAACTCTTCGGAAAGCTGCTCGAGCCTGATACTTCGAGCTTCAGTCGAGAAGCATATATTCTTTCGGACAGCTAGAACATTCTTTCATGGCTCACTTCAGCACCATCGAAGGCTGCCATAACTTCTGATAGTTTCTTCTCAATCAAGCAAGGAAGGACTGAATCACTTCAGATTTTGTGGCTCGTTTTAATGCGGCTACGTTTGAGGTCAAAGACTCAATGAAAATATGACTATCTCGACCATGAAAAAAGGTCTGAGGGGATCTCGATTCACATATTCTTTGGATAAAACTCTCCTCAGACTTATGCCAAACTTCTGAAGCGTGCATACAACTATATGCCGAGATGAAGGAACTTCTGACCGGTCAGACAGAAGGTAAAAGTCAAAGAAGAAAAAAAAAAGAAGAAGCTCCGACCGAATCAAGTCAGCCACCATCCAATAAGCGAGCTTCACCCTGACGACGGAGTCCAAGGCGAGTTACGACAGGTATGACTCCTATACTCTTCTTTTCGCTCTTCGTGCACAGATCCTAATGAGATCGATGGAGCAGAATATCTACGATACCCTCCACCGATGAAGGCATCGTGAGGAACGTGATCGGAAGAAGTATTGTCGGTTTAATCGTGATCACGATCATGATATCGAATAATACATCCAGCTCAGGGATGAGATAAAAGTCTGATTCGACGAGGCTATCTTGAAAAATATCGGAGAGATCCGTTGACTCAACCTCCTGCTGATCGACGACCTCAACTGCAAACTGAGGAAGCTATAAATAATCAACCGACTGCAGGGGTGATCAACATGATCTCCAGACGACTGGATGGGGGAGCAACTTTCGAAGATGAGTCGGCAAAGCGACGATGACTCGACAATTAATAACTTTTTCAAAAAAAGATATTCGAGAATTCAGATTCCCCATGATGATACTGTTGTTATTTTACAATAATAACAAACTATGATGTAAAAAGAATCCTTGTAGATAATGAAAGTTCAACTGACTTTTATTTTATTCGACTTTCTTCCGAATGCGACTGCTGATTGATCGATTCAGAAGAGTCTCATGCCACTGGTCAGCTTCACAGGAGATACTGTTACAGTGGAGGGAAAAATTTTTCTCCCCTTAACCGCTGAGATCGAACCACAATAAGCACAATTTTCATAATGTTCACAGTGGTTTGAGTACCTTTGGCTTATAATGCCATATTCGATGATCTGGACTTAACCTTGAGAGCAGTGGTTTCAATATACCATTTGTTAATCTGATTTTCAACAAGACATGGAGTTGGAGAGATACGTGGAGATCAACAACTCGTCCGACGTTGCTTCTTTGTCTCTATCCAAAATAATAAATCTGATGACTCTTTGTCTGTTGACAAATTGGATCAAAGAGAAAGTCAAGAGAGGGATGAATCGACTGAAAAACTAGTTTTCATCCCTCTAAAAAAAGAAGATCCTGAAAAAAGGTCCGAATTGGATCACAATTATCCGACTCAAAGCGGCAACAACTAATAAAATTGCTCAGATCCAATGCCAACATTTTTACTTGGTCGGCCACCGACATATTCGAATTCTTTCAGAAATAATAACTCACCGACTTAACATCAACGCAAATGCTAAGCCGATGAGACAGAAGAAGCGACCTTTTCTCCTGAAAGACAGAAGGTCATTGAGAAGAAGTTGACAAACTCCTCACAAAGGCTTCATCAGAGAAGCTACATATCCCGACTAGCTTGCCAATGTGGTAATGGTAAGAAAAGCTAATGAAAATGGAGAATCTGCATCGACTATATCGATCTGAATGTAGTTTGTCCGAAGGACAGCTTTTCATTGCCAAAGATTGACCAATTGGTTGATGCAACTTTGACCGCCGACTTTTGAGTTTCATGGATGCCTTCGCTGGTTATAATCAAATCTGCATGCACCAGAAGATGAAAAACACACGCTTTTGTAACTGACAAGGCATATACTGTTATAAATTAATATCTTTCGGTCTGAAAAATACCGATGCTACCTATCAACGGCTCGTCAACAAGATCTTCAAGACACAGATCGGATGAACATGAAAGTATATGTGGACGAATGCTGGTGAAGAATCCTCAAACTGCAGATCATGTTCGAGACCTGAGGAAGCTTTCGACACACTCTGATGGCATCAGATGAAATTAAACCCAACTAAGTGTGTATTTGGGGTAACCTCTGAAAAATTTCTCGAATTTCTTGTTTCACAATGAGAATCGAGGCTAATCCCAAAAAATCAAAGCTATTATCAATATGAAGCATTCGAGTTCAAAGAAAGAGATACAACAACTCAACGGAAGGATTGTCGCACTCAGTCGATTTATTTCTAGATCGATCGAGAGATGCTGCCATTCTTCAAAATTTATGACAGACGAAAGATTTTCATGGTCGGATGAATGCCGACAATCTTTCAAAGACTTGAAATAATACTTGGCTTCTCCATTTTTCTCACAAAATCAAAGGTCGGAGAAACATTGTATCTCTACTTGGCAACTTCAGCAGAAGTAGTTAGTTCAGTGCTCATCCAGGAGGATAAAATCGAATCCATCAATCAATCTACTACACAGCAAAGTACTTCATAATACGAAGTCCGATACTCAAGGAGGAGAAAATGATCTAGCCCTAATCATATCGGCACAACGACTTCGTCCTACTTCAACCCATTGATTGTAGTTCTAATAGATCACTGCTGAAGATAATCTTATATCAACCTGACACTTTAGGTCGGATGGTGAAGTGGGCAGTGAAGCTTGACGAGTTGATATTCAATATCACCCACAACCATCCATAAAGGCACAAGTCCTAGTCGATTTTATCGCGAATGTACTATATTCGATAATAAGCAGAAGATACAGATGACAACATAATAAAAGAGGCTACCACTCCCGAACCCGACTTAAAGTTGACCTGGTGCTTCACATTGATGGAGCATCTAATGTACAAGTAGCGGAGCTGGCCTCATACTCACGAATTTCGAAGAGGTAGTCACCGAGTACGCCCTTCGATTTAACTTTAAAGCCTCAAATAATCAAGCCGAATATGAAAACTTTTGACCAGTTTGAAGATAGCCAAAGAGCTTGAGATTTACAGTTTGAAGGTCTTCACCGACTCACAACTGATCGCTGGACATGTCAAAGGTGAATTTGAAGCCCGCGACCCCATTATGATGAAGTACTTCAGAAGATGAAAGATTTTACTGCAAGCTTAAAATATTTCGAGATCTTTCACATTTTCAGAATCAAAAATATTGGCCGACATACTTTCACGACTGGCTACTACCTCTTTCAACTCGCTGGGTTAGACATTTGTTGAATGCCTCGAACACCGAGTTTGATAAATCGAGAGATATTGCAGCTCACTATCGAACCAAGCTGGATGGATCCGATCGTTCAATACCTGATGATGGGATCTTTCTACAGACTCCACAGAGGCTAAATGACTCCGATGGATGGCCTCTAATATATAATAATGAATGTTATCTTTACAAAAGTCTTTTTCTCTCCTCTTGTGAAGTTTTAGGACCTACGATGCCGACTATGCACTTAGAGAAGTGCACGAACGGATATGGGAAACCACTTGGGGGGTAAGTCTCTAGCTTATAAAGTTCTGCGACAAGGATATTACTAGTCCACTATGAAAAAAGACTGCTGAATTCGTCCGAAGGTGTGAACTATGTCAAAAGTATGCAAATACACAACATCAACGGTTAGTCAGCTGAGTCGATTGTAGCACCATGTTCTTCGTATAATGGGGATTGACATACTTGATTCTTTTTCCTGACATCTAGATAGAAAAATTCATAGGAATCGCCATCGACTACTTTACCAAATGGGTAGAAGCCGAATCTCTGACGCAAATCACTGAAAACAAGATAGAAGACTTCATTCAGAAATTCATCATTTATAGATTCAGTTTGTCACACACCATCATCACCGATAATTATTGATAATTTGACAATCCAAAATTTTAGAGAGTTTGGAGCAAAGTTCCATATTACGCACAAACTCACATCGATCGACCATCCACAGTTAAATGACGAGGTGGAAGTAACCAATCGGACAATCTTACATGGGCTAAAAATCTGACTGAATGAAGCCAAAGGCCTCTGAGTAGAAGAATTATATCTGGTCTTACAGGCGTATCGAACGACTCCCCGCATACCAACTGGAGAATCTCCCTTCAACTTAGCTTATGGGATAGAAGCAATGATACCGCTTAAGAAAAGTAGAAAGTCGTAGGTTCGACCCCTACCTGGCGTGCCATTGTTGCGGATAAAGATTCGGCCTATCACGTGAGGTATTGTCGCTCTGGCCCATGAGCCTCACGGTTTTGCCCTTTAAAAGTGCCTCACGTGGAAAGAATTTTTTCCTCCTTACAAGCATGAGTCCCCTTGGCTCATAACCGATGTGGAACTATTGGTGCCCTCCGCATTATTAAACCACAATAGGCAGTATGAATATTACCTATTTGAATTTATATTCGTATTCAAATTAATCTAATATAGAAAAAAATTTAAAATCTGATTAATATTTATATATATATTATATCCATAAAAAAAAAATATACATTTGGATAGGCAACTATTCGATCCATATCTAATCTACATGTAAATCTATATAATTTGATATAATATTTTTTAATTTTTTAAAAAATATACAATCACATAAATATGTTATTAACTTAATTTATCATTTACATATAATATTTTTGATTTTTAATTATAAAATTTAATTATTTAAATTATATATATAATTATATCTATATTTTTTATATTCAAATTATATTCATACTCATTAAAATAAACATAAATATAAATTTTTATATTTTAATAATATTTATATCTATATTTATATTTATTAAATTAAATAAATATCATTCATCCGATTTTAATTTCACGAACAGCCTGTGGACCCGGCCAGACCTAACCAACCCGCGCCGCGATGCAAACAAGGGATAGCAGACTTCGTCGCTCGCACATCCTATGGTCCACACGCCACGTTACCCAACCCCGATCACGGCCACGTAGAGACGTGCATTGCGTGCGGTCTGCGAAACCATCAACGGCCCGACTCCGGCCTCGCACGAACGAACGTGGACGCCTTCCCGTCACCTTCGTCCCCTCCCGCATCTCCCTCTCCACCTATACTGTATATAATAATCCTTTCCTCTCGCATCCAGCTCTTCTTACAAGACAGAGAGATAGATAGATAGAGATAGAGAGAGATGGAAGGGGGGAAGAGTAGAGGAGAGAAGAAGGATTTGTTCCATGTGATTCATAAAGTGCCGGGGGGGATAGCCCTTATGTTCGAGCCAAGCACCTCCAGGTATTACTAATCTTGATCCCTTTTTGATTCCTTAATCGATTTAGATTCATTAGTAAACAGGATTTTGTTTATGTTTCCTTAATTAATCTTTCTGTTTTTCGAATTGCTGCAGATCTCCTCCTCCGGTTTTTTAAATTATGTTTTTGTTTTCGTAAACGTTTGATTTTATGAATTTTCTCATTACTAGCTGCTACAATTAAAAACCTTGTGCAGTTTAAGTCTCGTTGGGATTTGTTGGAGAACTTTTCTTTAAGAAAACAGCTGCTTTATAATGTGCTTTCCCAACCGTAGAATTGTTACAGTTTTCTTTCGTTTCTTCCCTTTTTTTTTTTTTTTTTTTTTGCTATTACCGGGTGGAACAATTAATCTGGTTTAGATTTAGTTTAGTTTTTTACTCTATAATTTTTTGCTCAATTAGTGTTCTTGTTCAACAATCCAGTGTGCACCAGAATTTTTTTTTTTTTTTTTTTGGAGTTTGAATATGGAGGAATGTTCTTTTCTACAACTTCGTGTAGCTGACTGAGGCTTGGTCCGGATGAGGTACCTAAAATGTCTTGTTGAGGAATTGATGTCTTGTTGCTGCTGGTGCTGCTGCTGCCTCTAATTGTTGTTTTGGCTCCTCTTTAGGACTTTCATTTCTTATGATCTTTCTATTTATTGATGATCTAAGGAACTTTTGTTTGCCATGACCTCTTTCTAAAATCTTTACTTCATTTCAAAATTTTATAAATGTAGATCTTGTGACTATGCTCCCGAGTTTTCGTTTTATCATCTCATTTACATTGTAATGGTACCTTGCTGTTGGGACCCAAACAAACCAAAATCCAACTTCATCATTTACATGGGAAATGACCACCAACCAACCTCATTCGAGGATGTCTTACCTGATTTAGTGATTAATATCTGGAGCAGTTTACATACTATTAAGATTTAATGCCTCGAGATTCAGCCCACATTGAGCCACAGTGAGGTTCGCGATGAAAAACGGAGTCCAACGAGACTAAAATCATCCAAAACAGAGCTCGGACGGAGAAGATACGAGTTTTAAAGTCGGCACGAGACTCGAGGCGGTAGAGGACCGCCGGCGGCTGGTGCAGCCGCAGGCGATGGCACGCGGCCCAGCCCGTGCGTGGGCCCGCACGCGGGTGCGGGCCGGCCCAGGCCCAGGCGCCCTGCCTAGGCCTGTACCCCGATCCACCATGGACCGGATGGTCCATGGTGGATCGCGTGGACCGCGTGGGCATTTTTACGTGTTTCTCGCGGTTCACGGTACTATTCCATAGATCGGAGCGCTATCGGAGGGCGTGGGTTGATCTGATTCTCGATCCAACGGTCCAAGTCCTTATATGGGTTGATTAAGGAGTCTTAAACCTAATCTAATTGGGTTTAAGCCCTTTAAAAGGGCCTGTGAGGCAACAGAGAAGTGATTGTGATCTGGTTTTTTGCCGTACGGAACCGTGAAGGAGGGAGAGAAGGCCGTATGCTGTGAGAGGAGCAGGAGGCTCCTGGACAGCGGACGCCAGTCACTTCAGGGGTTCAGGGGATCTTCTAAGAGAGAGAAGCTTTTGAGAGGGAAACTTCTACAGAGAGAGAATTGGGTATACAAGGATTGAAAGTGAGGTCTCTTCTTGTAAATTTTTTTTTTCATAGTGAAGTTTGCATGCCCCGTGGAAGCGAGCCCTTTTGTGATGATCCATGTATTTTGATTTTTTTTTTGTTTCTTCTTTCTTCCTGCTGCATCGCATGGTACTGAAAAGTCTCAGGAGGTGGTGTTCTGGCCAGACATCCACCCAAGTGATATCAGAGCAAGACGGTACAAGGATGCAGATTGCAATGGTGGTGAGTAAGACTGAAGATGGGAAAGACAGAACAATCAAGATGGAGATCAACAAGTTTGATGGTAAGAGCAATTTTTCTTGTGGCAGGCAAGGGTGAAGGACGTGCTCATCCAACAGGGGTTGATCGATGCTCTCTTGTGCGATGAGAAGCCAACCACCATGGAGATGCGGGATTGGAAAATTACAGATGCAGCGGTGAGTACCATCCGCATGTACCTGACGAATGAGGTGGTGATCCATGTGCTGAGCGAGACTTCTCCGACGGTGCTGTGGTCGAAGCTCGAAGAGTTGTACATGGCGAAGTCTCTCACCAATACTCTTTTCCTCTGGAGGCATTCTACCAACTGCGGATGACTGAAGATAGAGCGTGTAGGAGCATCTCAGCCACTTCAGAAGATCCTCACCGACCCCCTCAGTGTTGGTGAGAATGTTGAGGAGAAAACAGGGCGCTGGTTTTGCTGGCTCGCTTCTCCCTTCGTACGAGTCTTTGTGACTACTCTTCTAGTGGGGAAGAGCACCATCAAAATGGATGAGGTCACTACGGCGATACTCCAGAACGAGGTTCTCAGGAGGGAGAACCAGCTCAAGCTCAGGTTGCGGTAGCTCAGCTTTAGTGATTCTGGAGGAGCAGGAGGCGGTAGACGGAGCGACAGGAGATCGCAACGAGGACGGTCCAAGTCCAGGAGAGACTTGAGCAAAATCAGGTGTTACCAGTGTGAGGATTGGGGCATCTAGCCAGAGATTGCCCTCAACTTAAAAATCGGACGGTGGCTGCTTAGCGACGGCGGCAGCGATTCAGATGGAGATGTCCTAGAGATATCTAACGAGGTATCTACTTCTTCCAGCAGTAGATATTAGATTCTGCATGCCCTATCATGTATGTTGCAGAGAGGACAGTTTGACTCCTAGAGAATAGTGAGGGCACTGTATATCTGCCGGATGGATCGAGCTGTCGATCAGAGATATTGGGACGGTCAGTGGAGGACACATGACGGTGCAGTGAGGAGATTGGGAGAGGTCCGATACATATCCATTTCAGACGGAATCTTATCTCACTTAGCAGACTGGATTAAGAGGCTACAGGACGGTAGCTGGTGGAGGAATCCTGAGGGTGCTACGCGATGACAGGATTGTGCTGGAGGGGAAGAAGGGGAGCAAAGGATATTATTACCTGGCAGGGAGCCAGTGCGAGGTGGAGCTTCGGGAGCCAGGTGGAGCTCAGAGCGAGGTGGAGCTCCAGGAGGCGGATCGGGCACGAACAAGAGACTCGGGAGGACGAGAGGCGACGTCACAAGGTAAGATTTCTACTGCCGCAGATGATTCCCGAGCAGGTCTCAAGTCAGGAAGAGCACAGCATACGATGGAGATGGGATCGAGTAGCCTGGCTCGACTCCCATGTTTGCCCATCCATGATCAGCAGCGATTATCCTAGGGCATGGAGGCAAGAGATCAGAAGCTCTCGGAGTTTGGAGTAAGCCGAATATCGAGTCGAGATGGAGATTGTTAGGACTTGATGCCTCAAGATTCAGCCCATATTGAGCCCACATGAGGTTTCGATGAAAAAACAGAGTCCAACGAGACCAAGATCACCCAAAACGGAACTCGGATGGAGAAGATACGAGCTTTTGAAGTCGGCACGAGATCGAGCGACGGAGGACCGTCGGTGGCCGGCGGAGCGGTGGCGGCGTGGCCGCAGGCGGCGACGCGTGGCCCAGGCGGGGCCAACGCGCGGGATGCGCGACCCAGGCCCGCGGCCTGATGGGGCACAGCCCAGGCGGGCGCGTGGTTCAGCCCTGCGCAGGCCGTGCGGCCCGCACTCGGGCGCGGCCCAGGCCCACACGCGCAAGCCGGCCCATGCCTGGGCCTGTACCCGGGTCCATCATGGACCAGGCGGTCCATGGCGTACGCGTGGACCGCATGGGCATTTTTCACGCATTTCTCGCGGTCCACGTACTATTCGTGGACCAGAGCACGTTGGAGGGCGTGGATTGATCTGATTCTCAATCTAACAGTCCAGGTTTATATGGGTTGATTAAGGAGTCTTAAACCTAATCTAATTGGTTTAAGCCCTTTAAAAGGGCCTGTGAGGCAACAGAGAAGTGATTGTGATCTGGTTTTTTGCTGTACGGAGCCATACGAAACTCGTGAAGGAGGGAGAGAAGGCCGTATGCTGTGAGAGAAGGAGCAGGAGGCTCCTGGACAGCGGACGCCAGTCACTTCAGGAGTTCAGGGGGTCTTCCAAGAGAGAGAGAGCTTTACAAGGGTTGAGGGTGAGGTTCTCTTGTAAATTTTTTTTTTCATAGTAAAATTTGCATGTCCCGTGGAGACGAGCCATTTTGTGGCTGATTCATGTATTTTGATTGTTTTGTTTTGTTTCTTCTTTCTTCCTGTTGCATCGCGTGGTACTGAAAAGGTCTCAGGAGGTGGTTCCTGCCAGATATCCACCTAACACGTACATACACAGAAGTATTTATATTAAGTCAGGGATTTCATCAAAAAAAAATGTAAAGCAATGGATAATTATTTAACAAAACTAAGTTGTGTAATTGATTAGAACACGTTATCCTTCTACCTTTTCTTTTATTTCAATAGACATCATTTGAGCCTGTGATCAGAATAGCATTTTCTAGTGATGCTTTATGATCTATAACCTATCAACATCCTATGTTAGTTCTTCAGTTATAATTGTTGAAACCGGAAATCCTTACTAATGAGAGAATATATACAATCAAATGATCCAGCTTGTGGAGAAGGATCCAGAGGCGGCGATCATATGGTTTTGGAAGGCACTAAATGCCAGGGACCGAGTGGACAGTGCACTGAAGGACATGGCAGTGGTAATGAAGCAGCAGGACCGGGCAGAGGAAGCAGTAGAAGCCATCAAATCCTTCAGGCACCTCTGCTCTAAGCAGGCACAGGAATCCTTGGACAATCTCCTCATGACCTTTACAAGGTATCATTCCATTTATTACTGACTAGAAACTATGATACATCATATATATATTACTTCTATCCAATAATGAAATGTTTTTGATGATCAGAAATGTGGAAGGATAGATGAGCAGATTGAGCTTCTAAAGCAAAAACTGCGGTTGATATACCTTGGTGAAGCCTTCAATGGGAAGACCACCAAGACAGCTCGCTCCCATGGCAAAAAGTTTCAGGTCTCCATCCAGCAAGAAACTTCACGGCTCCTGGTAATTTATCATCGGTCTGGCTTATTGTTGCTAGTGAGTTATTACTACTGGTTGTCTGTATTAAGTAAATTACATGTGATTATAATGTAACAGATATATGCAAGAACACAACCCTCTAAAAGACTAAAACCATAGTCTTTCAGCTTAAATATATATCTTTTTAAGACAAAGAAAGCACTGGTTACCAAACCAGGCTCAGGGTATTCCATAAATCAGGCATGACTGAAAATATTAACCTCTTGTTCGTGAAACTTGACTCAGCTTTTCATTCGGGAAGAACATAATAAGGTCATTAATTTCTTTTTGAACTCCTTTAGATGAGATTCATGGACTTCACTAAATTTAAAAGATTTTATACCTGGCAACATAATAACAAGAGCACAAGCTTCAGACCAGCTAAGAAGGATGAAAAAGGTAGTTATCATTCTTTGGCTAAGCTTAGTGATCCTATAATCATCTTGGAATCAAATATCACATAAGCATAAGACCAGTCTCACCTCTGCGTGATTTTCTAAAGGTGGCAGGTCTATGGGAAACTGGAAATCCAAGTTTTGCCATGTTCTATGTCCTCACATCCATTAAGTCTTAATCCAGGTGATGAAACCTTTCTAGTCTCTGATTTTTTGGCAAACTGTTTGACAGGGCAATCTAGGTTGGGCCTACATGCAGACGAATAATTATGATGCAGCTGAGGTGGTATATCGCAAAGCTCAAATGATCGAGCCTGATGCCAACAAAGCCTGCAATCTTGGCCTCTGCCTCATTAAAAAGGGACGGTTCGACGAGGCTCGGGCAGTGCTCGAGGAAGTCCTGCTCCGTAGATTCTCAGGCTCCGATGAGAGCAAGCTAATTAGCCGGGCGGAAGAGTTGCTGCAAGAGATCGAGCTGCAGCCAGCCGTTTCTCCATTGGAGATGGACTTGAGCATAGAAGAGGAGATCATGGAGAGACTGGATCTTGTGATGAACGAGTGGGCTCCATTCAGATCCAAGAGGTTACCAATATTTGAGGAGATCTCCACGTGGAGAGACCAGATAGCTTGCTGATTCTTTTAGCTAAACTTTGTTTTTTGTTTGTTGTAATGTTAGGATCGAAATGTGAAAATAGTCTGGTGGGGAGGCTTAAGGAAGGCAGTATATATATTGTGTACGAGTATGAGAGGAACTTCGTAATGGGTCCTAACATAAAATGTTAGTGCTGAATAAAATTGTTTCTGCGTGAGGATTAAGATGCTTTAAGGATCACGCGGATTCCCATTCTACAATGAAACGAGTGACTTTAGATTTTCTGGTGGACAAGTTTCTCTCTTTGTTTTTATCAGACAATCTTTAAAGCAAAGATTTTGTTGGGATATACCGACCGACGACCCCGACGGACAACCCCGACCCCGACGGACGACCGACTCCGACGGACGACTCCAACTGGCCGATCGACCGACCGACCGGCCGACTGGCCGACCGACCGACCGACCGACTCCGACGGACGACTCCGACTGGCCGATCGACCGACCGGCCGACCGACCGACCGACTGGCCGACCGACCGACCGGCCGACCGACCGACCGACTGGCCGACCGACCAGGAAGTCTGATGGCCGACTCTCGCAACATGCCCGACTGACCATCGGAGGGGCCCGAATCTCCACCCGACGCCACACAGCTGGCCACCGACCTAGGGTCGGTCGACTCCTCTGATCGCCGTACAGCCGTCAGATCTTGTCAGTTCTGACAGCAACATGCGGCACGGCCATCTAGGGGCATTGTCCCGCCGAGGGCATTGTCAACCCTGGTGATTTGACAGCCCCACGGCAACATGACACTTTCACGGCGACTCTGACAATCTACAGTGAGTTGACAATTCCTCACTTATCTGCGCCATTAATGACGGCGCCATACCGTGCTCCACTATATAACTCGGGGAAGGCAACAGTGCAAGGGATCCGCTCCCCCCACTTCTCGACTCCAAAACCACAGGCTCGCTCCTCTCTCCCTCTCTCCCACGATCGAGCTCTCTGTCTTCATTTCACTGTTGCCCAGTCACCTCTCTGACTTGACCGTCGGAGGGTCCCCGCCGGAGCCGCCTCCGGTCAGTGTGGACTTCTCGTTTTTGCAGGTGCACGCTTCCCGACGATCGGACGACGAGGCGATTGGCCGCAACAGATTGGCGCGTCAGGTAGGGGACAGCATGACAAAGACAAGAGCCCAGCGATCGAGGATCACCGGATCGGCGAGGCGCTCTTCCTGCCGGGAAGAGGCCTCCCCGCCACCGCCGGCGGCGGAGCCCAGCTCTCCACACCCCGCGGTGACCACGGATGCGCAGATCGCGGCCATCGTACGGCAGATGACCGTGCTGACGGACGCAGTCAAGAGCCTCCAGCAACAACCGGCGGCCCGTCCGATGCCCTCCAGGAGCAGCCGTCGACGACTGCGCCGATCCCCGTCGCCTCCGCATGAGCGCCCCCAACAGTGCTCCCACGGAGAAGAGGAGGGACGGCCATGGCGCGATGACCGACGGTCCCGGCGGCCCTCTCCTTCCCTGCTGGAACGGGCAAGGAAGGAGAAACGACCGCGCACGCTGTCGGCCTCCCTCTCGGAATCTTCTGGAGACTCCACTCCTGGGGTCTCCCAGCATCGACGAGTGGACGACTACGAGCGTCGGTTCGAGGAAATCGACCGTCGGCTCACGCAGTTGCAGATGGACGGCCAGAAGTCTTCGAACGACGTCGACTTCCAGACCGCCCAACCTCTCTCCTGACTCATCCTCGACGAACCGATCCCCAGTCGGTTCAAGATGCCGCACGTGGAGTCTTACGACGGCTCCACCGACCCAATCGACCATCTGAAAAGCTACAAAGCTCTCATGACGATTCAAGGGGCAACTGACGCTCTCCTTTGCATCGGCTTCCCCGCCACACTCCGTAAGGCTGCCAGGGTCTGGTACTCCGGTCTTCGATCGGGAAGTATCTACTCCTTCGGGCAGCTCGAGCACTCGTTCGTGGCCCACTTCAGCACCAGCCGGAAGCCGCCGCAAACGTCAGACAGCCTTTTCTCCCTCAAACAGGGGAAAAATGAGACGCTCCGACACTTCGTGACGCGATTCAACGCGGCCACGCTTGAGGTCCGGGACCTCAATGGAGACATGGCCATCTCGGCCATGAAACGGGGGCTAAGGACATCCCGGTTCACCTACTCCCTGGACAAAACCCTCCCCCGGACATACGCCGAACTGCTGGAGCGCGCGTACAAGTACATGCGCGCGGACGAAGGAGCTTCCGACCGGCGCCTGACTTAAGGCACGGGCTGAAAAGAAAAATGGAAGAAAGGTCGGGCCCATGCTGAACCCAGCAGGCCCTCCACTGATAGATGGGTCTTGCCCCGACAATGGAGTCCGAGACCGACGCATCGCAGGTATGACTCCTACGCCCCTCTCCCCGCTCCTCGTGCGCAGATCCTGATAGAGATCGAAGGAGCGGAGAATCTACGACGGCCTCGGCCTCTGAAGGCAAAAGGCCCCGACCAACATGACTCGATCATCGATCGTCGAACCGACGGCCTCAGCCTCTGAAGGCAAAAGGCCCCGACCAACACGACCGATCGTCGATCGCCGAATCAACGGCTCGATCACCGATCGTCGAACCGACGGCCTCGACCTCTGAAGGCAAAAGGCCCCGACCAACATGACTCGATCATCGATCGTCGAACTGACGGCCTCGGCCTCTGAAGGCAAAAGGCCCCAACCAACATGACTCGATCATCGATCGTCGAACCGACGGCCTCGGCCTCTGAAGGCAAAAGGCCCCGACCAACACGGTCGATCGTCGATCGCCGAATCAACGGCTCGATCACCGATCGCCGAACCGACGGCCTCGGCCTCTGAAGGCAAAAGGCCCCGACCAACATGACTCGATCATCGATCGTCGAACCGACGGCCTCGGTCTCTGAAGGCAAAAGGCTCCGACCAACATGACTCGATCATCGATCGTCGAACCGACGACCTCGACCTCTGAAGGCAAAAGGCCCCGACCAACATGGCCGATCGTCGATCGCCGAATCAACGGCTCGATCACCGATCGCCGAAATCGACGGCCTCAGCCTTTGAAGGCAAAAGGCCCCGACTAACATGGCTTGATTGCCGATCGCTGAATCTATGACTCCGTCGTCGGCCTGATCGATGAATCGTCGAACCAATTGCTCAATCTACGTCTCGATCGTCGAGGACATATCGGATTCTATGACGGAGATCAAAGGAGCGGAATATCTACGACGGCCCCCACCTCTGAAGGCAAAGGGCTTCGACTAATGTGGCTGGCTAACTTGCCGACTTAGCTTCGAATAAGAAAGGCAAAACGCCAAGACGACCGCAGTCGTATTCGTGACATACCGATCTGGTCACGACCGATCGAAGGATATTCGGCTTGCCACCGTTTATCATACATCCCGACGCATACGTCCGACCAAGGGCCGGACAATGGATATTCGACTTGCCATCGTTATCCTATCCGAATACGTCGGATGCTACTCGACTATCAGATTCTGCGGAATGATCATGTCGACGAGCAACGTTCGGAGGTTGGCCGACCTCCGACCCGACGTGCATGCTCGACCTACAGTCGGGACGACCGATATTGGATCGTTCGTTGATGTGATCGCCAGAGTCGGGGCAAGAAAAGACGGAAAACCACTCCTTTCGTCCGAAGCCGTCGCCCACGTGTTCACGTGAGCCAACACGACATCGGGCTCAGGAGTGGGGGGGGCAACTGTTGGGATATACCGACCGACGACCCCGACGGACAACCCCGACCCCGACGGACGACCGACTCTGACTGGCCGATCGACCGACCGACCGACCGACCGACCGACTGGCCGACTGGCCGACCGACCGACTGGCCGACCGACCGACTCCGACGGACGACTCCGACTGACCGATCGACCGACCGGCCGACCGACCGACCGACTGGCCGACCGACCAGGAAGTCTGATGGCCGACTCTCGCAACATGCCCGGCTGACCATCGGAGGGGCCCGAATCTCCACCCGACACCACACAGCTGGCCACCGACCTAGGGTCGGTCGACTCCTCTGATCGTCGTACAGCCGCCAGATCTTGTCAGTTCTGACAGCAACATGCGGCACGGCCATCTAGGGGCATTGTCCCGCCGAGGACATTGTCAATCCTGGTGATTTGACAACCCCACGGTAACATGACACTTTCACGGCGACTCTGACAATCTACAGTGAGTTGACAATTCCTCACTTGTCTGCGCCATTAATGACGGTGCCATACCGTGCTCCACTATATAACTCGGGGAAGGCAACAGTGCAAGGGATCCGTTCCGTCTCTCCCAAAAACTCAGGCTCGCTCCTCTCTCTCTCTCTCTCTCTCTCATAGCTCTCTGTCTATATTTCACTGTTGTCCAGTCTCCTCTCTGACTTGACCATCGGAGGGTCCCCGCCGGAGCCGCCTCCGGTCAGCGCGGACTTCCTTTTGCAGGTGTACGCTCTCCGACGATCGAGCGACGAGGCGATTGGCCGCAACAGATCTTCAGCTGGCTTTTGAAATTCAGAATAAAATTCCAGCTGCTGACAATCTTCTAAAGAAATAAATCCAAGTTCCATCGACCTACATTCTTCGTGGAGTGGAAGAAGAATGTTATAACTATCTGTAAGCTGTGCTTACTTGCGGATGTTTTGGAAAGAAATCTCGAGTAAAACGTCCCTTCCAGCATTGAAAAAACCAACTTCCAATCTGCCACCAAAAATCGGAATGGAATTGCTTGATAACAAGCAAAGCAAAACACTTCAGGAACTGTTTCGCATAAGCTATTACTAAGTAGGAAGCTCAAAAGCCTGTCCTTTTTTTTTTCCCCCACACGGTGGGCAAGTGAGCTGCAATGGTTGTGTTTCCTCGGAATGTGGAAGCGGGTCCGTCATTTTTTTTTTCCTCTGGAAGTGACCTGCTATCACGGTCCCATTTGCTGGCTTTCTGGGATAGCACGGGTTGATACCTTTATCGTACCAATCCCAAATGGACAGAGACTTGACAGAGCTCTGCAAGAAAAAGGTATGGCCTGGTATCCGTATAGTTAGGCCAAGCATTGGCACCAGCAGACGGATACCAAAATGCAGCAGCACGCGGCACCATGGACGGACGCGCGCTGGGGTGCGTATGACAGCGCACTGGCATCATGTTAGAACGCGCCGCGCAGCAAGGTGTGCGCGACAAGTACTGGGCGCACGCGGCAGTAGGATGAGCAGAGGGATGCGTAGCGCCGGATACGTACGGCACAGGGTGTGCGCGGCAGCAGGATGCGCGAGGCAACGGCACAGCAAAGCGTGTGGCATCAGCCCGCGCATGGGTGCGCACAGCCGGATGCGTGCGCGCATGAGTTCGCAAGGGTGCGCAAGGTGGCACCCGAGCCTGGCCTTGGGCGCATGCAACCTGGGCCTTGGCATGCAGTTTGACGGGATTCTGAGTTAGCCCGACGGTTGCCTTCGGTTGCCTTGGTCAGTTGCTGTCCAGCAGCAGTTTGGGAGAGTTGACAGCAGTTGACTCCCAACTCCTTGGAACAGTTGCCCTCCAAATAGATGGGGACGGTTCTGAGTTGGTTCCCAGCGGTTGGAAAAAGTTGTCCACCGCCTATGTATATGCCCTACTTGCTGGCTTGTAGAAGTAGGAGTGGGTACACTACAGTAAGAAGGTGGTTTAGCGACCTTTTTTTGCCGATGCTTTTGGGAAGCGTCGGCAGGTTGCGCTGACCTGCCGATGCTTTTAAAAAACATCGTGTGTTAACGACGCTTAAAAGCGTCGTAAAATTTGAGCATTGTCAACGCCGATGCTTTTAGCAAAAGCGTCGTTAAATAAAGAAAATACCGATGCTTTTTTATGTCATTATTTAACGACGCTAAAAAGCATCGTTAGGTTCCTTTAATACCCCCATCCTCCCGTGCCCTAATCTATCTACCGCCGCCCCTTTCCACCCATTCCTCCGCCGACCCCCATCTCCGCCGCCGGCACCGCACCCGCCGTCCACGCCGCATCCACCGTCCATGCCGCACCGCCGTCCGTCGCTCCCCTCTGCTGCCGCATCCGTCGACGCTGCACCCACGCGGTCCAAGCCATACGCCGTCCGCCCTCCTGGAAGTAGCCACCCCACCGGCCCTCCTCCCCTCCCCCCTCCCGGCGGCCATCTTCACAGGCCCAAAAGACCCCTCCCGACGGCCGTCTATCGGTAAGAAGAGATTTTGCCCTTTTCGTTGAGCAAAAATTGCAGCTCGATTGCGTCCGATCGTTGGTTGGTTTCAATTTCCAAGTGTTTAGATAGGTTGCCTGTGTCTTTTGATCTAATCATGCGAATGACTCTTTTTATCGTTTCTGTGGGTTGCGTGTAGCCCCCAAGTTGATTCGATCGGTGCAAGAACACCAGCAGAAGGTTTCACTTGCTCTGTTGGAGAAGGCCAAGGAGATCTGTTCTGAGCACGAGGTATGACCGTAAGCTTCTATCTCTTTCGATTTTTCATAGCTTGCACTCATTTTGGATGCAGTGTTGATGAAATTTGGACATAGTTTATTCTTCGGTATATTTAACATTCCTTTTTAGTCCTCCAGTTTTCTACTCCGTTGTCAAACAACTTGAATTTTTATAGTTGATTGTAAAACACTGAATCCGTTGGTGATTAATCATAATGACAATCCTAGGTCATCAGTTAGTTGAGATTATCATATCAGCTATTGACTTGCCATGAACCTTGTTCTGTGACTTGAATTCATATTGGAGAAAGAAGGTGGTGTCAGGATGGTAGGGGTATTTTATTTTAGAAAAAGAGCATGCATCAAGTAAAATAAAATACAGCTGATGTTTGAGATCACCTTTCTCATGATCCTGCCTTTGGAGTAGTAGAATTGGTTGAGGTGATTGATGCGGGGAAGACATTAAAAAAGTAGATTTTCTAATTTAGGACATTGCTAGCTTTTAGGTCCCTGTGTATTATTCTAAATCTAGAATCTTGATGAAGATAGAGAAGTCCACGTGTGATCCTTAGTATGATGGTGAAGCGATTTTGCCAACCCAATAATGAACGCTTTCCTTCATCTGCCCATTCTTCAAGTGATGTTAACATAATTTAGGGTTTCAATTTATGCTTTAATTGAAGAATGTAAATATTAGCCAAATGCAAGCATTACTTTTTGTGAGGTTTAGTAACAAAATGTTATGGACGTTTCGCTAGAATGCAGTCATGAAGCCCTATTATCAGCTTTACATCTCTACATGAAGACTCTCATGTGACTTATGTCTTCTAACTTTCTACTAGTTATTATGTAGGAGGAAGTGCTAAGAACTAACCAAATATAAAGGTGTCTAAGCTTCGATTATGCATGTATTCATAGATTAGCATCCTTTCCCCTCCATGAATGCAACAACCTAGAAGCCGTATAAGATTCCGGTGCTGAAGTTTAGCAATCAATGTAACCTCATTTTTGAATTCATCAAGTCCTTGTGATGATTTTTCAGATAGCCTTTTCATAGCTATGTCCTGCCCATTGTTGAGCTTGCCCTGCCAAGTGTCAATCCACAAGTTGATGATGATGTCATATTATTTTTGTTTTACATCTAAATTCATTCAATTCAATAACGAACTATTTCTTTTGTACATAGAGTGAATGCATTGCATAGAATCATAGACCCATCTTTTGATTAATGTACATATTCTATTGTATCCGTACATTTATTTATTTTTGTACGGATAAAAGAATTATGTACGTTGATCAATTGATTGTCCAGTATGGACAGTTTGGAAAATATGAGTAATTCTATAGGTCATTACCATAATCAAATGATATGCTGAGGGTTCGAAAAAAATTTCGGATGGTATTTTTCTTTTGTTCTTTCTATACGGAAGAACTAAGAAAAAATACTGTCGAAATTTTTTTCGACTCTTGTTGCATATCATTTGATTTCTGTAATTGACCTATAGAATTAATACATTTTCTGAATTGGATAGGACCTTCTTTACCTATTAGTTGATGATAGCAAGCATTTACTATGTAAACTTTATCTAGCTGTTATTTTTTTAGATTTTATGAAATGACTGATATTTTTTACTCATTGCATTAATATAGATTGTATAATTTTTTTTATTTTTAGATAAATTACAAGTTCGATCATTTTTATCCTACAATGGATAAAAGTTGGATAAATAAACCAAAGAATAGTAAAGAATATTTAGATGGAGTTCATGACTTCATTAAATTTGGTATGGAGAAAAGTAGTTTGAATGAAAAGATTTTATGTCCATGTCGAAAATGTGTAAATAGTTCTTCTTTAGATCCACAAATTGTTGAAGAACATTTGGTATGGAATAATTTTTTAAGAGGTTATACCGACTGGATTTTTCATGGAGAATCTATGTTGCCATCATCATGTAACCAACCCCTGACTCATTTTGGATCCACTAGCCTACAAGACAATTCTGCAAGAAATGATGATATAAGGGGTTTGATCACAGATACTTTTGGACTTGGTGTTCAAAATTTAGGAGAATCCAGTAGTATACAAGAAACAGTTGGGATGTTTGATGGATGTACGCATACGGAACGTATGCATGTTGAGGAGCCTATACATACATCTAATGATGAGACAGCTCGTTATCACACCTTAATGAAAGATGCAGATGAAGAATTATATCCGGATTGTACGAAATTTTCTAAGATTTCTTTTCTTGTACATTTATTTCATTTAAAATATTTGAATGAATGGTCTGGAAAGAATTTTACCATGCTGCTCAAGTTATTAAAGGATGCATTTCCAGAAAGCACTCGTTTACCACCATCGTATTATGAAGCCAAGAAAGTAGTAAAGAAATTGGATCTTGGATACGAAAAGATTCATAGTTGTCCGAAAGATTGTATGTTATATCGGGGTGAAAATGCTAATCAAGAGTCATGCAATGTATGTGGATCTTCAAGATGGATAACACAAAAAGAAGATCGAGACGATGTACTGAATGAATTGGATGCAATGCGGAGTAAAAAGAAACCGGCCAAGGTATTGCGTTACTTTTCTCTTATACCTAGATTGAAAAGGATTTATGCATCATCAAAAATAGCTTCATCAATGAGATAGCATGATGAAGGACGTACAAAGGATGGAATGTTGAGACATCCAGCAGATAGTCTTCAATGGAAAGTATTTGATGATAGGCATCCTGATTTTACCTCTGATGTTCGCAGTATTAGGTTTGGCTTAGCTTCTGATGGCTTCAATCCATTTTGGACCTTGAGTTCTACCTACAGCACTTGGCCAGTCATTTTGATACCTTATAATTTGCCACCGTGGATGTGCATGAAACAATCATCACTTATCTTGTCAATGGTTATTCCAGAAGATAAGGGTCCAGGCAATGATATTGATATTTTCCTACAGCCTTTAATAGAGGAATTGAAACAGTTGTGGGAGGGTGTTGATGCATTTGATGCTTCGAACGGCCAAACATTTAAACTACGGGCAGCTTTGTTATGGACAATTAATGATTTTTCAGTATATGCCAATTTATCTGACTGGAGTACAAAGGGACGGATCGCATGTCCTTATTGTGGAGATTCAACACATTCAATTTAGTTAAAATATGGAGGTAAATTTTGTTACATGGGACATCATCGATGGTTGGAAGCAAATCATCCGTTTCGATTTCAGAAAGATTTGTTTGATGGTACTATGGAATTGGGATGTGCCCCTATTCCACCTTCTGAAACTGATGTTCATAGATAAATGGATGGCATCAATTACAGCTATGGTAAGCGCTCAAAGTCCTCTCAAAAAAGAGGAAGGGATGATGTTGAAAACTCAATGCACGAAGGGTTACCAGAGGAAGTTAGTATCAGTACTATAGATGCAGAGGTGTTTTAAGATCCAGACAATTATTTCGAGGATGAAAATGAGGAAGACACACAGATAGCATCTACACAACAGCGCAGTAAATATTTATAGAAAAAATGAAGTAGCTTTTTTGACTTACCTTATTGGAAATATAATCTTATTCGGCACAATCTTGATGTCATGCATATAGAGAAGAATGTTTGTGATAATTTACTTGGAATATTTTTAAACCTTGATGGAAAGAGCAAAGATAACATGAAGGCGCATCTTGATTTAAAAGAAATGGGTATCCGACAGGAACTTCATCCTAAAATGCTTGCTAATGATAGAATGTATGTGCCTCATGCATGTTACACAATGTCTGCTCGAGAAAAGAATAATTTTTTTGGAGTTTTGAAAAGTATCAAAGTACCTGATAGATATGCATCAAATATTTCACGATGTGTGCATCTAAAGGATCGAAAACTTTCAAATCTTAAAAGTCATGATGGTCACATATTGATGCAAGATATTTTTCCAATAGCTTTAAGATCGTCATTGCCGAAACAAGTTGTTGCAATTGTACTTCGATTATCATCATTCTTTAAGGCATTATGTTCAAAAGTTATTGATCCTCGAAAACTTAATCAGTTAGAATCTGATATTGCAATTACACTTTGCCAGATGGAAAAAAATTTTTCTCCTGAATTTTTCACTATTATGGTACATCTGCTCATTCACCTAGCTTCAGAAGTTAAAGTTGGTAGACCGATACATTATAGATGGATGTATCCTATTGAGAGGTATTATTGCAAACCTTAAATCTTTTGATAATTTTATTAGAAACAACAGCATACTGATATTTTAATAAATATTTAATTCTTGAAGGTATCTTGTACGTCTTAAAGATTATGTGCGAAATAGAGCCTATCCCGAAGGCTCGATTGCTGAAGCATATATTGCGGATGAATGTTTGACATTTTGTTCAAGATATCTTCAAGGTGTAGAGACTATTTTTAGTCGACTTCAATGGCATAATGACTTTGTAGAGAATGCAGAACTATATAAGTTCTTAACTGCTGAAAAATTTTTGGGAAGAGCTGAAAGTATTGTACTTGATCAAAAATCCTTAGCACAAGCACATCGTTATGTGTTACTTCATAGTGACATAATATCTGACCATCGCAGGTTAGTATATTTAAGGCATGACAACAAGATTTAAATTTTATATTAGATATAATATTCTAAATGATATATTTATATTTTATACAGTAAATTTTTAATTTATCAGAGACGAGCCAATCATAATATTCATCCTAATGCAAGGATTGAACAGCGATGGTTGGTCGAGTTATTCCCTATGTGGCTTTCAAATCAGGTGTGATTTATATTTAATTATGGGATACATTAATTTTTGATACATATTTAATATCAGATAACTCAACAGCACTTTATCATATCATTTTTTTTTAGGTATCAAAGATGATGGAGACAAATAATTCAGATGAACTAATAGCTCTTGCTCGAGGACCTAACAAGATTGTGAATAGATATAACGGTTTCATAATTAATGGCTTTAAATTTCATACTAGAGAACGGGAGAAATTTAGAAAAATACATAATAGCGGTGTTATGGTAGAAGCGGATGGAAAATCCTATTATGGTGCACTTAAAGATATCTATGAGTTGGATTATTATGAAAAATTTAAAGTAGTATTGTTTAGATGTGATTGGATAGACATAAACTCACCAAGGGATTTGAAACAAGATGCAAATAGATTTACACTTGTAAATTTTTCAAGGTTGATACACACTGGTGTGTTATTGAAGGATGACCCATTCATTTTTTCATCTCAAGCTCGTCAAGTATTTTATGTACAAGACGCAAAAGATAAAGATTTATTTACTGTCATCAAAATAAAACCTAGAGACTTATATGATATGGGAAACCAAGTGGAGGATGATGACGATGACACTTATACACAATGTATGCCCTACAATTTTATGCCAGCTGATGATTTAAATGCTACGACGACGTTGGTTAGGACAGAATTTGAAGGAAACACTACTGCTTGATTGTTACTGAGAATAATTATTTATGATGTATATATTTTATATTAATTATTATGTTATTTTACTCCATATATTAACTGATTCTACCTTTTATTTTTATAAATGCTATGTGACATCATGCGTCGTAGGGGACGATATGCTGGTGTGCAGTTCCAGTTTTCACAGACAGAGGCCGGTACGTCTTCTTCAGCACAGCAGCCTGAGGCCAGTTCAGCTGCACAGCATTCTGAGCCCTGTATTTCATCATCAGCACAGCACAATCCTCCCGTTCATCAGTCAGATGATGAGATACACGTGCAGGGTATATATTGTCTTTCATGTAATTTTATTTTTATTTCATTTTATGTATATTTATGATATAGTTACTTTTATGTATTTTTTACAGACGGATCAGGGAGAGTACGCTCCAGACGCGGACCCACAGTAGTACGAGATGTGTGGCAGATGCGTGAGGATGAGAGAATTATTGTGGAGTGCAATCAGCTAGGTCAGCCAATTAAGAAAGCTGCTTGCTTATTGACTTCATTTTTGGGGACTGTTGCTCGGAGGCCTCAGCTATGTCCGTTGGGCTATGCAAAATGGAATGACATGCTTCCAACGTACAAAGTTGAGCTCCTTCGAGTTATAGAGGTAATGAATTGATGTTCATACTGTATATTAATTATTAATCACTTATATAATTTATTTCATTTAATTTTTTTTTTTTATAGAGCAAGTTTGTTCTCCCTCCATCCACTCATGATTTTGTAATGAAGTCTCTCAACCGCAAATAGAAATAATATAGAGCATAATTGAAGAGGGACTATATGAGATAGGGTATGACAGAGGAGGAGGTTGCTAGGAATTATCCTCCTGATGTACCCCCCATCAGTGGATGGAGTTGGTTCATTATTGGTTCTCCGAGAGGGCACAGGTATATTATCTGCTCATTATCTTTTTTTTAAATATTTTATAAAAATATTGATTTATATTATATATTATATATTATACATATAACAATTTTTTTACTTTATTTTACAGACTTATTCTGCTATTGGTAGAGCTGCACGAGCAACTCAGTCTGTTCCTCATATATCGGGGTCGAAGAGTTATGCACGACTCCGACAGGAGTTTGTATGTTCCTTAAATTTTCATAATTAACTTTTAATTTTTATGTTGAAATATTTATATAACTAATATCATTATGTATCATGGACCATGTCTGTATCATGATACTCATATATTTTTTTAAATTATTATAACTGTTTGCTTAAAATTGAAATTATTTATGTAGGTGGATGAGCATGGGATGGAACCCGGTAAAGTGGAGTTTTATCGGATGACTCATACTCATCAGGATGGTACTTTTGTTCGAGATGAGTCGAGAGATTTATATGTACGGTATTATTAATATTCTATTTTTTACAATAATTTTAATTTAATTTTGTTTGCTGTTAATGTATAACTCTTGTTTTCAAAATAAATACAGGAGAGGGCTTCATCTCTCATTGCGGAGCGTGACTACGAGTCCACAGCATCTACGCAGCAGAGCCGTATCGAGGTCGAGGTGTTCACAGAGTTGATGGGACCAGAGCGCTACGGCCGAGTGAGGAGTTATGGAGTAGGAGTCATCCCAACTCAGTTATCTGAGGTTAGTAGATATACGCAGCATGCTGTAGCAGATACTCAGGATTCACGCGTCCGCAGACTCGAGGCGGAGATACAGGAGATTAGATAGAGTCGTGCCGCTGAGATGGAGGAGATGCGACAGAGCCGTGCCGAGATGCAGGCCATGAGGGGACAGATTGATCGGCTTACATCTTTATTAGAGATGTATGGCCCATCTCAGGTAAACACATATTACTAAATATATATTTTTATATTAATTTAATGATTTATATATTTTTATTTATAAATATACAAATCATGCTTTTGATATGTTTCTTGTAGGCTCCTGACACATCAGGCACCCGTCGAGACAGCGGCACGTCACGTGGAGACAGCGACGACCATCTGCCTGCAGATTGATATTATTTTATTTTTATTGTATTCTTATATTTATTTATATTACTCTTGATTGTAATGGATGATTAGTACTTTATTTTTATTTATATAAAACAATGTCTTTTGGTTTGGTTAAATTTGCTATTGAAGTTTATTTTTGATGTGAATGGTGGTGATTGTACAGGTTTATATTTGAATAATTGATATAATTTTGTACAGGAATGTATGTATTCTTTTTTTTTGTATATAAAATCTGTATATTTTTTTTTCTGTTACAAAACTTAACGATGCTTATAAGCGTCGTTAATACACTGTTTAATGACGCTTATAAGCATCGCTAATGACTTAACTGCCGACGCTTCGAAAAGCGTCTTGGTAGAGTGGAGGATGCATTATTTTTAACGACGCTAAAAA
Organism: Elaeis guineensis; assembly: GCF_000442705.2. NCBI lineage: Eukaryota > Viridiplantae > Streptophyta > Magnoliopsida > Arecales > Arecaceae > Elaeis > Elaeis guineensis. The sequence goes on from NC_025994.2 coordinate 89,351,453, forward strand.
ACACCGTTAGAAGCTTAATTTACGATGCTTTAAAGCATCGTAGAAAATTTTTGCGATGCTTTTAAAAAGCGTCGGCGCTTTTTGTCTCCACTCTTACATAGACGATACTTTCGCGATGCTTTTTGAAGCATCATAAACCTTATTAACGATGCTTATTAGCATCATAAAATACCTTTTATAGCGTCGCCTTTCATTATTTTCACTATAGTGGTAAGCGTGGGATATTCTGAGAGACTGTGGGTGGGTCTCTATTCTCCAGTGTATGGTGAGAATTGGAATAAAGAAAATCTTTGATATTTCTCTTATGTGCCTTGATATCATGTCCCTTGTGGGAGGAGAGTGCTGAGAGGCTGAACTAGACGTGGGTCAAGTGCCGCACAAGGCTTGAATTCTTGCAAAAATTCTGGGCGAGAATCAGCCCTGTGACAGTTGGTATCAGAGCAGGTTTGCTCTAGTGAAGGAATTTTGGCCATTTGAGAGCCAAAACATTGAGCGTGGGGGTGGCGCTCATGCGAACGGGTGGTAACATGGAAGCTATCCGTGAAAGATTGTCCCGGTTGGAAGCAATGCTCGGTGTTTCTCAAACTGAAGCCGCTGAACCTTTGTGGTCGCAAGTGGAGAACTCGCTGGCCACATTGGTTCCACTGTAGGAAGCCTTGGCAATGGCACAGCAATAATTGGAGGAGATGCAATTTGATGTCAGACTCCTCAAGACGGTGCTGCAAAACCCTTCGCGGGAAGATGCGCCTATCAAGATGAAAGTCCCTGATCCAAAGCCTTTCAATGGTATGTGGAGTGCCAAAAATCTGGAGAATGTCTTGTGGGACATGGAGCAATACTTCAAGGCTGCGCATGCTCCTGAAGAGGAGAAAGTCTCTATCACCAGTATGTACTTGGTGGGGGATGCCAAACTCTGATGGAGAATCAGAATGGAAGATGTTGCCAGGCCACAGATTGCTACTTGGGAGGTGTTGAAATAGAAATTTAATGAGCAATTCCTCCCTTGCAATACAGCATGAGTTGCAAGGGACTCCCTAAAGAAGTTGAGACAGACTGGCTCGGTAAGGGAGTATGTGAAGGAGTACAACTCTCTTATGTTGGACATAAGGGATATGTCCAAGGCAGACAGGTTATTCAATTTTCTGTCTGGTCTCCAACCTTGACCGCAATTGAAGTTGCGATGGTAAGGCATCAAGGACTTACCCACCGCATTGGCTGCCGCTGATGCCTTGGTGGATTTGCGAATCAGTAAGCCTAGCAATGGGTTTTCCACAAACAAACCTAAGTTTGCTGAGAAGAATCACAGGAAGAGGCCAAAGGATGTTGGTGAGAAGCGGACCAAGGATATTGATAAAGGGAAGGCTAAGGTGGAGGGTTCCCACCAAAGGAGGGATCATGCCAATCCTCATCCTGGTTGCTTCATCTGCAATGGTCCTCATCTTGCTTGCAATTGTCCCAACAAGAGCAAAATAAGTGCTATTATTGCTAAAGATGCCTGTGATGATTCTGATTCAGAGGCTACACACCAAGTTGCACCACTGTAATTACTTGGTGCAATTCAGGTGGAGAAAGCCAAGGAACGCCCCAAACTGATGTTCGTGCAGATGGAAGTCAATGGATATCAGCTTTCAGCCATGGTGGACAGTGGTGCCACTCATAGTTTTGTGGCTGAAAGGATAGTACCCACTCTAGACTTGAGTATGGCGAAATACTCGAGCCGTATCAAGGCAGTCAATTCTCAAGCCCAGGCCGTGAGAGGCATGGCCTTTGACGTCCAAGTGACCATTGGCGGATGGGATGGTCGCATGAACCTGATGGTGGTTCCACTGGACGACTACAACTTGATCCTTGGCAATGACTTTTTTATCGCTGCCAAAGTGGCGATATTGCCATACTTGAATGGACTGATGATCCATGATGAGAGGAGACCTTGTTTTATTACAGGATGCAGCATGCTTTCGAATGCTGGTGTTTGCGAACCAAAGATGGAGATGGTCTCTGCCATGCAATTGGCCCATGGATGGAAGCAGAGCCAAGTAACTTACCTTGCTGCTCTCATTGATGTGGGCCCTGATGAGACAGCAACGGTGCCAAAGGAGGTGGCTGAATTTCTGCAGGAATTCGATGATGTAATACCTTCAGAGTTGCCAAAAGGGCTGCCACCTCGACGTGCTGTGGATCACAAGATTGATCTTGTACCCGGCATAAGATTTTCTGCCAAAGCTCCCTACAGAATGTCACCTAAGGAGTTGGCTGAATTAAAGAAGCAGTTGGGTGAACTACTGGATGAGGAAAAGGTACAATCATTTAAAGCTTCTTTCGGTGCCCCTGTGTTGTTCCAAGAAAAGAGAGATGATTCTCTTAGGCTCTGTGTGGACTACAAAGGCCTGAATAAAGTTACCATTAAGAACAAGTACCCGATACCCCTGATATCATATTTATTTGATCGTTTATCCAAGGCTGCATACTTCACCAAGTTGGATCTATGATCAGGTTATTGGCAAGTGAGGATTGCTGAGGGGGATGAACCTAAAACCACTATGGTTACGAGGTATGGATCCTATGAGTTTCTTGTCATGCCGTTTGGTTTGACAAATGCACCTGCAACTTTCTGCAACTTAATGAATGATGTCTTTTATGATTATATCAATCAGTTTGTAGTTATTTATCTAGATGATATAGTCATATATAGTAGTTCTTTGGAAGAACATCAAAAGCACCTAAAGTTGGTATTCCATCGGTTAAGGGAACACAAGTTATATGTCAAGAAGAAAAAATGTAAATTCTGCTGCAAAGAAATCAATTTCCTCGAACATGTGGTAGGCAATGGCACGGTGAAAATGGATCGGAAGAAGGTGTAGACCATTTTGGATTGGGCAGCATCTACTAAAGTTGTCGAGTTGAGAAATTTTTTTGGTTTGGCAAACTATTATCGCAAATTTGTAGCTGGATATTCAAGGAAGGCTACCCCATTGATAGATCTGTTGAGGAAGGATCAACCATGGGATTGGACCGAAAGGTGCCAAGAGGCCTTCGAGGAATTGAAGGTGGCTGTTTCATCGGAACTGATGCTTAAGTTGTCTGATTTTGTGAAGCCTTTCGAAGTACATACCGATACCTCCGAAAAAGCTGTTGGAGGTGTGCTGGTGCAAGAGGGACATCCGGTTGTCTTTGAAAGCTGAAAACTTAAAGAGGCAGAACAGCGATATTCTGCCCATTAGAAAGAGATGCTGGCTGTGGTGCATTGCTTGAGGACATGGTGGGTCTACCTGTTGGGTACCAGGTTTGTGGTGAAAATTGATAATGTGGCTAACACATTTTTTTTGACGCAGAAAAAGCTGTCTCCTAGACAGGCTTAGTGGCAGAAATTCTTGACTGAATATGACTTGGAATGGGAGCATAAACCTGAGAGGCATAACCAGGTTGCTGATGCCTTGAGTAGAAAAGGCATTGTGGAAATGGCTGCTGCCATTTCTTCTGTGGAAGCAAACTTCACCAACAATATTCGGGTGGTGGCTCAGTCAGATAAAGGCTACCAAAAGTTACTTCAACAGGTTCGGGATGGTGTGACCCGAAGATATTGGGTTGAAAATGGTCTATTGGTGGGCAAAAGCAATAGACTATATGTCTCTGATGGTGGGGGACTGAGGAGACAACTCATGAGGGAGTCCCATGATTCCCAATGGACGGGACATCGGAGAAGGGAGCGTATGATGGCTCTCTTGTCCCGTACATTTGTATGGGCGAAGATGGAAGAGGACATCAAGGCTTATGTCCGGTCTTGCTTGGTGTGCCAACAAGACAAAGTGGAGAGGCGCAAGGAGGCGGGTCTCCTACAACCTTTGCCAATTGCAGAAAAGCCATGGGTTTCGGTATCCATGGACTTCATTAGTGGCTTTCTGAAGATGGAAGGTATGACTTCTATCATGGTGGTTGTTGACCGCTTCTCCAAGTATGCTGTTTTTATCCCAGTACCAGAAGCATGTCCAGCGGAGACTGCTGCGGACTTATTCTACCAAAATGTGGTGAAATATTTCGGGTTGCCTTCAGATATCATCAATGATAGAGATGCTCGGTTCATGGGAAGATTTTGGACCTATCTCTTCCAATTGATGGGTTCGGAACTCAAGTTCTCCACAGCAAATCATCCTCAAACTGATGGTCAGACGGAGAGGATGAACGCACTGCTGGAGGAGTATCTCAGACACTATGTGACAGCCAGCCAAAGAAATTAGTTGAAGCTGTTAGACACTGCTCAATTTTGCTATAATCTTCATCGATCTTCTGCAACAGGATTTAGTCCTTTTGAGTTGGTGACTAGACGCCAACCTCTTACCCCTCAAGAAGTTGCCTTGCAAAAATCTGGGGGAATCTGCCCGGCAGCCTATCGATTTGCCCAAAATCAATAGAAAATGCTGGAAGAGGCACAGGATAGTCTCCATAAGGCAGCGAGGAGGATGAAGAAATATGCAGACAAAGGGCGCAGGCCTTTGAAATTTAATGTGGGGGATAAAGTTCTGCTGAAACTGACTCCTCAAATCTGGAAAAAGATCAACAGTAAGAAGGTACATCGAGGTCTTATTCCAAGGTATGATGGACCCTTTGAAGTGGTGAAGAAAGTGAAAAATATCGTCTATCGATTGCATCTGCCGAAAAGGTTAAAGGTACATCAAGAAGTTGCCTTGCAAAAATCTGAGGGAATCTGCCCGGCAGCCTATCGATTTGCCCGAAATCAACAGAAAATGCTGGAAGAGGCACAGGACAGTCTCCATAAGGCAACGAGGAGGATGAAGAAATATGCAGACAAAGGGCGCAGGCCTTTGAAATTTAATGTGGGGGATAAAGTTCTGCTGAAACTGACTCCTCAAATCTGAAAAAAGATTAATAGTAAGAAGGTACATCGACGTCTTATTCCAAGATATGATGGACCCTTTGAAGTGGTGAAGAAGGTGAAAAATATCGTCTATCGATTGCATCTGCCGGAAAGGTTAAAGGTACATCCAACCTTTCATGTGAGTTATCTAAGGCCCTTTCATGAAGATGCAGATCCTTCAAGGATTCAGGTGTAACGAGCCCCACCAACAATAAGGCAATAATTTAACAAGGAGGTGGAGAAAGTTCTTGACCACCGGACCTTGGGACACAGCAAAAAAAATAGAAGGATCGAATATTTGGTCCAATGGAAAGGGGAACCAGAGAACGAGGCTAGTTGGGAGAAGGAGACTTCATTGTGGCAGTTTGGAGAGGCGATCCAAACTTGCTTGTCACACCTCCCTCTGAGGACGTCGGGATCTTCGGGTGGTGGAGGTTTGTCACGATCCCATTAGCTGGCTTTCTGGGATGGCACGGGTTGATGCCTTTACCGTGCCAATCCTAAGTGGGCAGAGGCTTGGCGGAGCTCTGCAAGGAAAAGGTATGGCCTGATGCCCGTATGGCCAGGCCAAGCATTGGTACCAGCAGACGGATACCAAGATGCAGCAGTGCACGGCACCATGGACGGGCGCGCGCTGGAGTGTGCATGGCAGCGCACTAGCGCCATGTTAGAGCGCGCCGCGCAGCAGGGTGTGCGCGGCAAGTACTGGGCGCACGCGGCAGTAGGATGTGCAAAGGGATGCGTGCGGCACAGGGCGTGCGCAGCAGCAGGACGCACGAGGCAACGACATAGCAGAGCGTGTGGCATCAGCCCGCGCATGGGCGCGCACGGTCGGATGCGTGCGCGCATGAGTTCGCAAGGGTGCGCAGGGTGGCACCCAAGCCTAGCCTTGGGCGCATGCAGCCTGGGCCTTGGCATGCAGTTGGACGGGATTCTGAGTTGGCCCGACGGTTGCCTTGGTCAGTTGCTGTCCAGCAGCAGTTTGGGGGAGTTGACAGCAGTTGACTTCCAACTCCTTGGAACAGTTCCCTCCAAATAGATGGGGACGGTTCTGAGTTGGTTCCCAGCGGTTGGGGGAAGTTGTCTACCGCCTATGTATATGCCCTGCTTGCTGGCTTGTAGAGGCAGGAGTGGGTAAGCGTGGGATATTCTGAGAGACTGTGGGCGGATCTCTATTCTCCAGTATATGGTGAGAATTGGAATAAAGAAAATCTTTGATATTTTTCTTATGTGCCTTGATATCATGTCCCTTGTGGGAGGGAAGTGCTGAGAGGCTGAACTAGACGTGGGTCTAATGCCGCACAAGGCTTGAATTTTTGTAAAAATTTTGGACGAGAATCAGTCTTGTGACACCTGCCATGGTTGTTTTTCCCTACAATGTGGAAGGTGACCTACCTCGCCAAACCTAGTGGCCAATCCACTTGCTCCTCCATGTATATATCCTGTTCGCGTTTTCCATCGTAAGCAAGCCCTTGCACGACAGAGATGCATGGTATTTTCTTTGTCGAACACATTGTTTTGGCTGCAGGTGGTAAATAGTTGGCATGGTGTAGAAGGGTCCAAGTGGATGTTCCAAGACCTGATGGCTCCCAAGAAATAGTGGCTACTATTTTTTCAAGAGGTTATTCTGCCTTCCACTGATCCTTCTAAAAACTATTTAAGGCAGGTTAGGATATGGGTGTCAATAAGAAGCCATGCACAAACTCAACCCAAAGTCCTGTGTTTTGGGTAGAAAAAAAAGAAGTGAATTCATTAAGTCATTAAATCAAAACCGGACCTGCTGGCTTTATACGTACATGGCTGCATATTTACATGTATGTGCTTGCACATTTACATGTATAACTTTCCATGCAATGTTAACGATATTAATTGACCATGAGATAATATAGTCACTGCATTTGGTTATTTGAAAAAGCAATCTCAAAATATGCTGAGATGATTTAACAAATGCTCAATTACTTGAAAACTAGTTATTTTTATGTTCATCATTGGAGATGAATTTTGGCTGTTAATTATATTTAAGTTTGGGTCTAATATATATGTATTTTAGATTTAGGCATGCATATAACGAAACATTATTGGCTAACACTCCTAGGCGAAAATAATTGGAAGGAGAGGGAAGGCTGAAAAAAAAATTGTTGTGAAACCTAATTTCTCTTATTTTGGAAGTCGATTTTATTCCCTTTCATGCAGTCCAGACACTGGCATGACGACATTTTAGCACTTGGGAAAAACTTAACGAAGGGGACTAAGGAGGATTGCAACCACCATGAAAGACAGGTCTGTAACGAGCGTTTTTATGTAGTTTTCTCTTTCATAGTAGGCCATATACAGTAGTTTATTTTTTGCAGGAAGAATTTCTATGTAGTTACCGAATGATCTCCGTAATCTTGAGATTTATATCTTACCGAATGGCAACAAACTCCTAAATGTGCAAAGTGGTTATCTCCGGTCTCCCTCGCATATCTTTAATGCGATAGGCTCCGACCTTCACCTATTTAAACTCTTCCTCAGGGCCCTTCAGATAAGTCTTTTTCAAATCTTCCAAAGTCTTCCTAAGCCTAAATCCATCCAAGTATCTACAAGTCCTTAAAAGCCCTCTAAAGTCCCAACGAGTCTCTAGAGAAACCTATAAACTAGTGATTCCCTCAATTGTACGTTTGGAGAACCCCTATAAGTGGAGATCCACCTGCAAGCTCTTTGCGGTTCTGGGTTAAGTGATGTCCCAAAAGAATTAGATCTCTCCTGAACTCATCGATCTCTTCTTTTTTTCCCACACGTAGACTCTAACTTCCCACTCATTTTTATGACTCTTTTGATTTTATCTCCTTTTACCTCTCTCAAAACCTCCTCTGTTCTCGATCCAACCTAGAAACCTCCATCAAGTGGACCTCCTTTGTTTGTGGTATTTCAGAGGTGCTTGCAGAGGCTAAGGTACAGATCCAGTCTTTTACGACTATTACTCGAATCTCCATCTAGCTTCCAAGTTTCCTAAGTCATCACTCTCTCTTTTATCATCAGCTTTAGCTCATCGGCCTAAACCAGATCGATCCTTGGCGGCAACACAACTAAGCTTGGAACAAACCGACTCATACAACCACTTGCTACTATCGAACAATAGGTATTTATAAAGAAAATAAAATTTTCACAAAGTTTAACAAGATTGCAAACTACCCAGGCAGGACTCAAGAGTTGCTCCAATATATTAATATTTCAGGAGTCTTTCATGCATTTTACTCAAAATACAACAATAAATACAACTCCAAAACGTGCATAAGAAAAAATATCCAAAAATATAACACTATATTTTTTAACCTCCATTGTTCGCTTCTATGGCAAGATCTCTCCCCTGTGATCTCATGAATGGTGCACTCACAAGATATCTCCATCACTGAATCTCCAATAATTGATCATGGAGTCCCACATGCTTTCCTCTTGAAATCAAAAGATTGCATGATAGTTCTGATGCATCTCAATCCATTGCTTGAAGGCTTCCAATCACCCAATGCACATCATGACATGAAGGAGCATAGGCATCAGCTAAGGACAGGTTATCGTAGCAATGAATTTCAACATTAATCACAAAGTTGGAACTAATTTTGCCATCAACAATTAAATATTCTGGATGCTCCTTTGATGGCTCAATAAATTGATGAACTTGTTGAAAGTCCCCTTATAGCTTGATAGGCTTGATGCCAAATTCTTCTCTAATTGAACTTTTATTTATTTATTTTTCTCATGGCAAATCATCAATTTTAGACACTTTTTACAACTTGATGTGGACTTTTGTTGGAGAAATTTGCATTGCCATTATTCAATGAGCACGAGCAAGAGAACATGAAACCGTATTAGTTGTGCAATGCCTAGGGCTTCTGCAAGTACTTGAAATGAGGCTTTAATTGTCCTAGATCTTTGATAGCAATCGGATATCTTTTTTTCAGAAAAAAAGTTAAATGACATCTTATATTTTATCTCGATTTAAAATAATCCTTACATCTTCAATTGTTGTAATGTCAGTCCTATATTTTTTAATTTATTACAATATCTCCCATCAATCTTCTAATTTGGGATAGAGCTCGCCGTTGGTATCTACGTCACAAATTATTTGAGGTTAGGTGACTGATGTAGATTTGTTGAGCTATTTTAAAATAAAATTAAATATGATATAGACTGAAAATAGTTAATGATCAAAATATCCAAATCTTAATCTTAATCTCATCTTCTCCCCTAAAATTTTCTCTCTATAACAACCATATAACCCCCGCCGGTAACCCCCAGCCACCACCTTGCCGTCCACATCCCCCCGATGCTGCTGCCCCATCCTCTCCTCCTCTCTTTTCATCTTCTTTTCCCTCTCCCACTTTTTCTTTTTCTCCCTCTCTTTCTAAAACTTGGGTGAAGTTCTTCATGATTTAAGCGGGTGAATGATGGGATAATCGCGAGAAGATGGGTTTGTTCCCATCGTTGGTATTGCGAAGGTACTGAAAATATTTGAGAACAGTCAAGAGCAAAAGCTTAGGGAGGTTGTACAAGAGGGTTTTAATAAGGGATGGGTCACTATCAACAGTAACAATATGGTCTTCATTAAGGGACGGATCCGCATGAATTTAGATTTTGGATTGCATTTTCTCTAAAACAAATTCACAAATAGAAAATTTGTTTCCTTTGATAAACTTCAATGAAATCAGATTATAGCTCCCTTCTTATCCTTTTTTTTTTTTTTTTTTGAGAAACTCCCTTCTTATCCAATTTAATAAAAGCTTTGAACACCCACAGAATAGAAATAGAATTTTCATCTATAATTAGGAGAAAATTTTGCCATCAAAAAGTCAAAATGTCCAAACCTTATCTGATTCAAAAATCTAAAATCAATAATCAGTGTTTTAATCTAGCATTTTGAATCAAAATTTTTAAAAATTATATGAAAACAAAACTTTACAACCTTCGTAACACTTGATTTTAGAAATACAAAGAACTATTTTTTTACTTTTGAAAATTAACAAAAAATCATCACGAACACCATCACCAACTACCAAAAATAGAGAGAGGACAAGGAGAAGGAAAGAGTGGGAGAGAGAAAAGAAAATAAAAGAGAGGAGGAGAGGATGGGGCCAGGGGTAGCCAGGGGAATGGGGGTGACGAGGCAGTGGTTGGAGGGTCGCTGATAAAGGGAGGGTTGGGGAGGGGATGAGATTAAAGTTAGGATTTGGATATTTTGATCATTAAACTATTTTAAGTTTATATCAATTTTATCTCATTTTAAAATAGCCCACAAATGTATATCGATTATTTTATTTTAAATAATTTGCCACGTAGGCACTGATGATGAGCTCTATCCTAAATTAGTAGATCGATAGGAGATATTATAATAAATTAAAAAAATATAGATTGACATTATAGCAATTAGATATATAAGAGCATATTTTGTAAATCAAGATAAAATATAGGATGTTATTTATTTTTTATCTTTTTTTCATTTGATAGCATGACAAAGAGGAAAAAAAAATATAGGTAGAAAGAAAGAAAAAAATGTAGCATTCTCCAACTCTAATACTACATCAATGAGGACAATGATGGATTGAAGTTAAAAGAGAGTAGCATCCCCAAGACCTGACGATTTTCCTCCTCTTTTCTTCTGAAGGTATTGGCCTATTATTCATTTTGAGATTGTGGCTACTATACAGGAGTTCTTTGCCACTAATCAGATGTCGGAGACCTAGAACTAGACATTCATTGCCCTGTTATCGAAGCGATAAGATGTAATAGAACCGAACAATTTCAGACCGATTAGTTTGCATACGATCTTGTATAAGATCTGTACCAAGCTAATGGTTTGTAGATTGAAGCCTATCCTTCCTGGTTGATCTCTCCAGAGCAGAACGTGTTTGTATTGATGATCACAGCATCTCTGACAATATTCTTATAGCTCGGGAGTTCATGCATGATGTCAACTGTGTCCTCCTTCATCATAGTCTCATGACGATCAACCTCAACATGGAGCAAGCTTATGATCGTATGAGCTAGCAATTCCTCAAAGATGCTCTATCAAACTTTGACTTTCATTTTCGATAGATTGGCTGGACCATGGTGTGCATTCAGAGTCCATCTTTTGCTATTTTGATTAATGGGATGCCATTAGAATTCTTCTATTCCACCATCAACCTGAGGGTAGTCTTAAACCCCTATGTACCTGCATCGAGGGTCCAATCGATATCGCATCTTCTTTTCACTATGATTGCCTACTGATGGGCCGAATATGGTCCGAAATGTCATTGGCTTCAGAAGGATTTTGGAGGACTACTGCAGCGATTCGGATCATGAGAAGGTAAACCTCTCCAAGTTGGTAGTACTCTTTAGCCCAAAGATGCTGGTGCGGTTGTAGCATTTGATCTAAGACTGATTGGGTGTAGCTGAGCACAACAGGGCTCTTCAGTATCTAGGGTCCCTATCTCTGGTCGTAGGCTAAGGAGCACTGACTGTGAGGGGTTGGAGCAAAATATCCAAAAGCATCTGGAAGGCCGGTAGTCCCGGGATCTCTCGATGATGGGTAGGGTCATCTTAGTAAAGTTTGTTCTTACCTCCATGCCCATCTACCTACTTTTAAACTCTATTTTGCCTAAACCTCCGATGGTGAAGCTTGAGCAGCACCTCCAGAACTTATGGGATTCATACTCCGATGGTGGTGGTAGCATGCATCTTTTGGCTTGGGACGTGGTCTACCAATCGATAGGGGAAGATGGCCTAGACATTCAATCTTTGGTTACAAGGTAAGAGACTCTGATTACTCGGCATGCTGCTAGGCTGTTACTAGGTCCTGAGTTTATGTAGAGCGTGATGATGTGGGCGAGGCATGGCACTTGACCAACCAATGGTGAATTGTAGATTAGCCAACGTGCTTTCTTTCTGTGGAAGAAGATTGTATGCATGCCCCTGATGTGATCCCTCAGACTAGGTGGCTGGTGGAAGATAGTCAGACTATGAGCATTCTATTTAATCCTTAAGTGGCTGACATCTCATTGGCTTGATTGCCGATGTTAATTAGCATCCAAGTGACTGAGTCGATGAGAGTTTGTGATCTTCTCCATACTGATGGTCGGGGCTGGAGGTTGATGTTGTGACTAGCTTTTTTGGGGAGTAGATGGGCCGATGAGTGCTTTCATTGGCAATTCCTCTTCATCATAATCTAGATGTTAGGGTTTGGAGGTCTTCCTGTATGGCTAGGCCCATCACGATTAACCCCTACCGTTTGTACCACCAGGAGCCCACCAGACACCTGGATAGTGGGTGGATCTAAAAGCTTCGAGTGCTCTTGTGTAACTTGGAGACGACTTTTAGCAGAGCTTTCTTGAGAGAGAGATATGGATATCCAGTCAAATTGCCCTTATTGCGATATGGAGGAGGAGACGATGGCGCATTCCCTTTTTGGTTCTCTCAGGCCAGACAGGTCAGGGGCTTGCCGATCTTCACCATCGAATTGTCTAGGTTGAGAATCCAGTTGAAGCTTTCTTAGACTTATTGAGGTCGAGAGCTGCATATATAGCCCAGCATATCTGGCTGGCCAGGATCAACCTGGTCTTAGAACCGGGAGGACTTCGGCACGATTTATCTTGGAGAGAGCCCTTACCCTAGCAGTGAAGATGATCGATGTGACCTCGAGATCTTTGAAGATCTTGGACTTCCATCCTGCTCATGTAGTGACCCAGTAGATGTTTATCACTTGGGAGCCCCTCTTCTAAGGTACCTCAAAGTCAACTTTGATGGTAGCATTTGAGGCAGGCTTGGAGGTGCTGGTTTTATGATCCATAGGCCTGACTTCTAGATTGGTCGTGGCAGAAAGATGCCAGCTCTTCGAGTCTACAGTTCCTAGGATGGAGGTCCGGACTGCATGGGCTGGGATTGTGTATGCTTGGAGGACTCTGCACATGGATCATATAGTCATTGAGGATGATTCTACCATGGTGTGACGGTGGTGTCATGGATTCAAGGAGCACACAGAGAGTTGTTTCTCATTATATCCTACGATACATCTTTACATTGTTATTTGAGTGTATAGATCTCTCTATTAGACACATCACTGAAATATCAACACTACAGCTGATTGAGTCACGACTTATATTGTGGAGCACATCAGAGATCTTTTGTGGACTGATCTAGGATTGATTTCTTGACTTTTTAAGAATATTTTGCTTTCTAACTCTCTTGGATATATTCCCACAAAATTTGTATGGATGATCTGTTTTTATCAAAAAAAAATTGAAATGAGAGGTCAGCAGAAAATATTCCACAGATAACTTAAATAATCTTCACAAAGTCATCAATTTACAAAAACCCATATTTACTGACTTTAATACGATGAAAACCCTTGCTATCCAGGATAAAACTCTTCAGCGCTTATGACCCTCGAATTCTTTTTACACAGTTTGACCTGTCTCGTGAGACATCGAAATATTTTCAAATAACTAAAAATTAAATCCTAACAATCTTCCAACCTATCAAACCCACTATATTATTAATTTACAACTCTTGCACCCAATTTTAAGCAATTTTACTCAAATCAAGAGTCTAAAATCAACTCTAAATATATGGAAGAAATATCTAAAATATAATAAAAAAATATTAGTTTGTCTTTTATTACATGGCGGCCGCTGGACTATCATTTCATAGCCCAGATCAAAAAAAAAAAAAAAGCCACGCCTCAGAATCACATTCCACCATCCCAGCAAGTACATGACGCAGGTTAGACTTGAGGAATGATCACGAATTAGCTCGAACGAACAAGATGGAGTGACTGTTCCACGTTTCTACCATCAATCTAATTGATCATCCCGTGTGAGATACCCAAATGATCATGTCCGTCATCTTTGGGTCATATCCTTCGCATGAAAGAATGATTAATCTTCCTTTGCAAAACCCTCCAACCCTCCCCTCCATCAGCACAAATGACAAGACAAACATCACGCTTTACAAGTGATATAAAATGCGATCCAACAGTTCACACCAAGAAAGAAGACCAATCATTCTTTCGTGCAAAAAATGCAACCAGAACCCATGCCCATCTGGCTTTAATATGCGACTGAAAACAAGGAGGTGACCAACTGCTTCACCTCCTACAGAGGCGAACAGCAAATCCTCAATCTCATCAGATCAATGTATCATTAACACTCAGAAAATCGATAAAATGACCATACCGTGACAACAGGGCATGGTAAGACCTTTCTACTCATACAGCTAGAAAGAATAGCGTTCAGGCTATACATGCATAACATCCAAAATACAATGTCAATCCCAACCCAGTTCCCAACAGGAGAACATTAGAACGAAAATACTCATTCAAAAGGGATAATACTAAACCACAATTCATCAACAAAGCAAACTTTTATGCAGTCGCAAATGACATTACTATACTCAAAAGCACCAGTTTGAATGAGGGATGTGTAGCGATCATATATCCACCCATATCAGCATTTGAAGCCATGGCAAACAGACAATATTATGATGAGGATTAATGCAATGATGATGCCCAAAACGATCAGCTTTATCTTCATGTTCTGGAACCACATTTTCCTCCTCATCTTTGTCCCCTGCTGCCTGAAATCTTGAGCCTGCAAGGGCCAAATACCAGAAAACAAATTAATAAAGAGATGCCCAGTGGGGGTAAAAAACACCCAAAAAATGAAACTGAATGCAAACTATCCCATCCGCACGGTACTCCCAAATGCAAATCCAAGAAAATATTCAGAGGCCTGCCAAGGGTTGGTGAATGTAAGTTACAGACCTGAGAACGAAGATTCTCAGTTTTGTCAACAAGCAGCTCGATTTTCTCCCCACGATCAAGAACCTGAAAATTAAGAAATGTTCTCAAGGAATTAATTATGCTAGTTGCCAGGAACAAGGCACTACTGGCAACATTCCACAGCTTGGAACAACAAAATCTTCAAAATGATCACAAGCTGAAGCATTAAAGTAGATATCAGGATGTACCTTTTCGATATTTTCCATCATAACTCCTTTAACTTCCGAAACCTGTGCTTTCACTTTTGCCAGTTTGCTTATTTCCTCAGGGTGGTCCACACAATACTGCATATGCTCTTTCAGTTTTGAGCTGCAATTTTAGTAAATATTTTTGAACATTAAATAATGATTTCGCTACAAAAAAGACAAAGAAAGCCACAGCAGCATCTTTGATTGGTTAGGAAGCAAAAAAAATACCCAAACTCTCGGTTGAGGCTGTTCGCTGCAGCTGTTGCAGCTTTTCCTCCTCCAAATCTTTTGTTGAAATCCTCCTTAATCCTCTCCAGGAAGGCAATTGGAATTTGTCTGCCGGCTGACTCAACCGCGACTACACAATAAGCTGCAAAAGCCAAGATTGATTTTAGCTATTCATAATGAGTGTATAAAAGGTAAAGAACTCCTGTATTCATGTACTCGGTTTAGATATGCAAAATTCTTGTGAAAGACTATCCAAAAAGAATAAATAGCACTTTGCTCCTTAATTTGACAAAGATTACTAAAGCATGAACTGCTACCAGAATACATCCTTGTGTAAGGTACAAAAGAACAATTAACAAGCCCATACCAAAAAATTATGCCCAACCCACCAAACTTAGACTAATTTATTTGATTCATCCTCAAGAATCACACCTATTTGGAGCACAAACATTCACAAAGCAGTAGTGCTGAATACAGGTAAAGCCAATGCTAAACATGACACTCAGCAAGAAGAAGTTGAAAGCCATCTGAGAGCATCAGCATGGATCTTAGAAGTACAAAACCAGATAGCCACAGAAGATAAATCTGAAGGGATTTTATCACTTGTAACACCATATGATTCGTTTTATCATGGCTCATCAGAGTTACAACCAAACTTTTGCTTAGGCTTTCAACTCACTAAAAGAAATAGTATCATATGCCTCTCTTCTGGATCCGACAGTGCCTGTAATAAAAAATCTTTTAAAATCTTTTAATATTCTCCCTCTTTCAATAGCAGCCTAACAATGTGATTATGCACGTAACCTCAGACACAAAGTGCTGCCAATTTCGATAGAACAACATAATTTTCCATACACTCAACTGAGTACGTATCGGTATCTGACTGCTCTCACAGTCATTACACATCTAGCATTGCTACAAAATAAGGTGCCACTCAAACTTATACGCCCATCATTTCTAAAGATTCATCCTTGTTTTGCTCTTTTCTGAACCAGACTTGTTCATCATACTGTTACTTATCCAGGAACCAGCCAACCAAATGTCACAACTATATACTTTGAATCCACCAATTCCAGGAAAGTCCTTAAATGATTTGAAGTCCCAAATGAAGTAACATAAGATACAAGATACAGAAGTTATTTGGAGCAATAGTCATAGACCAGAGACAATCATTTTATGGTAGCACTTCCTGAAGCAATCATTCTTACCATGCCACAATAACAGAAAAACCAATCGAGATGTTTGGAAAAGGAGACCTCTAGACAGCCAAGCTTTAATTGACAACCTTCAAGATCTCAATCACCTATCCTTGACACCCAATGATAAGATTCAATATCACACACAGCCGGCAGCACTACCAGGCAAACAGTACCTCTATCAAATAAAATGATGATGTTGAATTTGATCAATTTTTAACCATCAAACAATTATAAAGGCATCCTGCTGGCTCTATCTCCAGTTAATATCCAGGTACCAAAAGAATAAATATGAGGGGCAGCATGATAACCCCTCTTTTTCAACAGAAAATTGCTCAGTATTGGGCATATCATGTGATATGAGCCATTGCATACGGACAAGAAAATATAACAACATATTCTTTTCGGTGATGGCCATGTTATATTCCCCTCCTTGATGGTCATAATGTGGTTTTTTTATTTTTATTTTATCATGTTAGTGTTTTATAGAGAAAATAGAATGCAACTATCATCTTCTTTTAAACTAACATATACTCCCTTAAATGTCCATCATAAACTATCTACTGGTAGGAAGAAGACAAGATAAAAAACTATGCAAGAAAGATTAGTGATACCCATGAAGAAGAAAAAGCCTAATTAACCACTATATACAGAACATACACATACACGATCTGGTGTGAAAGCATAAGAGAATATTAGATTAACAGGAAACACAGCACTGTAATCCACAACTGAACTCATCTTGCAGGGAAAAAACTAGCCATACTTCATCCAACCAAACTATAATGCTTCTCATGGAGATAAATCTTCAGGGTTTGAATGGCATAGCAGAATATTACACAGCCCTGCATTCTAAGATGACGTCATTATCCAGGAAAATAACCCACCATAAGTATTAAATATAATGAACATAGCGTACGCAATAATACAAAGATATAACAAACTCTCTGTGTCAAAAGAAATGTGTATTAATATTAAGTCTTATGAAATTTTTAAGACATTCTAAAAAGCCCCAAGCAAAATGACTGTGAACTGTCATAACAGGAAGATCATCCAAATCCTGATTTCATGTGTTTGCACATTGATTCAATAAAAAATCCCATAGAAAATTTAAGAACTAGGTGTGCTGATATCTTTCAGAAAATGCGGAACCTTCAGCTTAGTACATCAAAGAACAAATTTCCAGCATTGCGCCAGCTAGTTTATAAATGAAACCAACAACCTCTTCACCCAGAACAGAGAAGTTGCTTGATTGGCAGGAGTAAAAAAATGCAAATGCAGGACTGCAATCTATCAGCCATCAGAAATAGAAAGCTTTCGGCCATAATATTATTCCTTTGAGAAAGTTATTTCAGAATTGCAGGTGACCTCCCCAACAGGAACTGTATCATGCTTGTCGTCTGAAGGACAGGCTTACGCCTTACCTTGCAAACCTTCTGACAATGTACAAAACTCAACGTGACTGGCAATATGGATACACAAAAATCTTATAGTACAAATTTTAAGACGATCTCAACCTAGCATCAACACTATGAATAAGACGCTAATCTCTATCCAAGGCAATATTCGTATAGAGTTCTAATATTAAATGCACAAGACCAGCCAGAAGGATAGGAACATCAACGATTAAAAATGATAAAGGAGGAAAAAACCTGAGCAGGAATCTCAATCAAGGCCAACATAGATTTCTGCACAGCAAAAATCTGGGCTTCTTGTTGTAGTTTAAATATGAAGTGGAGAAACTGTTAGGTGGGAACCATAAGCTACCCACAATCTTGATAGTTCAGTGCTCAATCTTCATGACCACATAGTGAACATCCGCACACTGAATTAGCAAACTTACCACTGAGGTGAGCAGATAAATTGAAGTATTATTTACTGATTCACGAAAACACAAAGTAACAAAAACAAGTATTAACTTGTTCTTCAAAAAAGAAGAAGAAGAAGAAGAAGAAGCACTCAATAAGAAAAATTTAAACACCAACGGCAAAATACTACCAGAAATGAAAATTTTTAGCATTTCCCCAAAAAAAGGATGCAGTAAAAAAAAATCATAAACCGAAGTCCATCCGAGCTTCATTTTTTTTTTTTTTCCAACTCTCTAGATCTTCCAACTCCTTGCAATTAACTCTCACCGCTGTTGCTGTGTTACCTCATCAACAGAGAAGAAAGCGATTAAGCGATGAGCATAAATTACACCTCCAACTGCCCTTCCAATCATAAAGATTTTCCGATACACCATGTAACATAAGAACAACCTAAAACACATTAACACGATAGATCATTATTTTTTTTTTAAAAAAAAGCCACTTGCTATTTTTTTTTCCTTTATGAAAGAACATCACACGAATCAATCGAAACAAAACATCTCGACATGGATCATCATCCAACGATGCCAGAGAGCAGACACAACAACCAAATCTAACCATAATTACCAGCAAACACGAAACAGAAAACCCTGCCATTAACCAACCCCCGTAATCAAACACAAATCAATCAGAACAACCAAAAACCACACGAATCAGAAGCAACCTAGCAAGAATTCCACCAAGAAAGCAATCAAAAAGGAGAAATCAAAGGAAAATCGAAGAAGGGTGATCGGGGCTCACTGTATCCGTCCTCGACGAGGTAGTTGAAGGTGTGACCATCGCAGTTGTAGGTGAACTTGTTGTTGCTCGCCGGGAGCTTCTGGAGGCATTGGGAGGCGATGCTGGTGAAATTCCCCGTGAATTCCGTGTACTCCGCCAGGATCACCGTCCCCCGGGCCACGAAGCTATAGATCAGCGACTGCTGCCCCATCTTCCTTCCCCCCAAAACCCTAACCCTAGATCTATCGACGCCGAAGAGAAGAGAAGAAGAACGAAAGCTATCGGAGAGAAAGGGGTTTTCTCCCTCTTTTTCTCCTCTCTCTCTCACGGAAAATGATAGGGGGCGACGAATACTAGTTGCTTTATTTATAGACTTTTATTGTCTTATTTCGAACTTTGAGGGGGTTCGATGTAAAATGGAAGTCCTCCCTTGAACCGGAAGCGACATCCGTTTTGATTTCTACTTAAATGCCTTTGTCTTTCGACGAATTACCGGAACTGCCATTGCGTGCTTCTCACGCTGATTACCACCGTACCCTCTTATGGCTGTCAATCTACGAAATTGCCACTGACACGCTGACCGCTAATTTTAATTTCAGCGGCTGATGATCGCGATTGGTTGCATGGACCATGGGATGGTGAATCGGTGATTATAATGAAATAAACTGGCGTTTGTTTAGGAAAGGGATGGGATATCTCAATTGTTAGGTGTTCTCCAAAAGTCCAAGCTCCGCCTTTCGTAAGGAGAAACGTTGTGGTCATCGCGCTTTCCGTGCTAATACCAGGGGCACCAGTAAGGGCACCCAATTGTTCTCTCTGCAACATGGAACAAAAGGATTAGTGATAATCATAACACTTGGTGGATAAATGGGGATAATTGAATTATAAGCTTTCAAATTAGCATTACAATGGGACCACGGACAAGTTTTGTGGACGCTTGGGCGCCCCTAAACTGTGTTTCTTCTTTATCGGTCTTATTTTTCTTTGTTTCCTAAAAAGAATAGAAACATTTTCTTTTTCTTTTTGGTAACGAGACATTTTTTCCCTTTGTTGGCCCCCTCGGTCGCTAGAATCCGGTTTTTATTTTTTGAAGCTTCAAACCAGTGGTCTCACTGGCGGAGAGCATTATATCTCGTCCGTTCATCTAATTGTGTGACATCGATCACAAACAGCAGGCACCGTTTTTAAGCTGATACCCAGTTGCCACGTAGTTGGATAGTCGAATCGAAAGCAGGTGACGGTGCGCGAGGGATTAGGACGTTCGGCCATCTGCGTTACGTTGTTCTACAGGAAGCGACGCTGTCTCCGGCTCCCTGTTCTTCTAGAGACGGAGACGATAGATAGAGATGAGAACGAGAGCCAATAGCGATAAATTCGTGGACGGTTCAAGGGATCGGTCTGGTCAAATGAAACGGAGGGGCGCGTGCGGCACGAATCATAAACGAAGATGATGCCTTGCTTGCTGGAATTGGATGATTCCTGACCAGAAGATGACATGGTCAAAGTGCGGCTTAATGGTCTGAATTGCCTGGTGATTTCCATGGTTGGACCCACCTTGGCTGGCATCTTGACGATGATTAGGTATTTAGGTATCCAGAGAATTTGCTGCCTTATTTGCTTTAGAGGATATTTGGTATGAGATAATAATTCAAAATCAACGATGACATAAATAGAGATGGTGTGATCATTATATTTGATTACACCACGATATTTTATGTGATAGTAGTCCCAAATTATTCCTACTTTTCAAATTATCCTCTAACTAATTATTAAGATTAGAAATCTAAAATCACCCCACCTTAGGCTGAAATTTAAGAATTTTCAATTTAATAAAAAAAATATCAACATGTCATTAATATATTAACATTGATATTATATTTTATATTATATTATATTGATATTATATATGTTATATTATGATATATAGCATATTATTATATATTATCAAACATATTATTATCAATGATAAATTTAAATTATAGTATAAAGATATTATTGTACCTTATATGTGTATAATAAAATTATTCAATATATTACTTCTATTTATCTTATTTTTTTATCAAAATAAATATTGGTATTAAAATATTATAATAAAAATAAAATTATTAGGTAAAAAATGATAAATAATATATTTTTATAATTAATAATTTATATTATCTTTTTATATAATATATTATGGATAGTTTGATATTAATGATCATTGATCTTAAATTTCTATGGAATACCATATAAATTAAATTATCAAGGATCAGATATCTCGGGATAAGGATCATTTGTGATTTAAGGCCACCTTGGTAATCCAATTTAGATCACCAAACATTACTCATGGATAATTCTACAATATTAAGGAAACCGGAATTTTCTCCCTTTCTTATTTTTTCTTGTAAAAAGAAAAAAAAAATCTAAGATTGAGTAATTTTTATCATGCTATTTTCTTCCTACCACATTAAATGAATTTATTTTTTTGATGAGAAATCATGAAATGGATTTAGAGGCCTCTTACCTGTGCAGCATTTTCATCCCCTATTGATATATGCATGAGCGCTTATCTTCATGTTGATAATATTGTAGATATGTTGCGTAATCTTGTAGGCTGAACGTTGAAAAAAGCTGTTCAATCACGGACTCACAATTTTGCACTAAATTAACTCTCTTTCACCCTACTTTTATACCTCCATGTACCTCTACCAACAAAATGCTATTACTATTTACCAGCACAAAAAAAGCTCATCAAAGTGCAACTATTAACAAAAACCAACCTTTCTTTGTTGTTTTTTATTGAACGATGTAGTCCAGTTATCATTTTATTAAGAAAACAATCGAAGCATAATAGATGATTTTGTTGTTCATACAGACTTTATGATGTATTATGTAGCTAATCAGCGTCTCCTGCTATTTGGATTTATCTTTACATTGAAATTATTGACCCTCACCAACACACGGATTTGACACAAATTACGTGAAAAAAAATCTTTTTTTTTTTTGAAGACAAAAGAGATTGATATTTAGATACTACCAAGAAAACAAAAAATAATGAATATTACCCGACAATGGGCATGATTTTGCAAGAAAACTCCGTTTGTAGGAAATTATAACATAAAGTCCTGTAATTTTCCAACAAATATGACAGAAACATCTAAGCTACTGCAAGATGTTTACATATGGAGCTTCTAGCGTCGGCTTTATAAAAGTTTTTTTTTTTTTTTGTGCGTGTGTTTTTTTTTATTACCAACTACAACTTTCGCCACCCCCGGTATCTGTTATTCTCTATCAACAAAATTTAAGAAGTGACTTCTATTGCAATATCTCTAACCTCCAAACCAAACAAAATAGGATTCCATCAGTTAGTTTACGCATGCTTTGTTCTCTATTTTGAAAGGAGAAACAAGACGAGCAAACTGTCTAGGAAACAAATGGATTCCTCTCAATGCACTCATAATCAAGAGCCAAAAAGTTAAAATCACCTAGACCGAATAGTTTATTGAATAATATAATTAAAATTATCTATTAAATATCTCTAGCTATTTACCAAGCACTTGTGTCATACCGCCACACTTTCTTATGGGGACATAAATAATACGTGCACTTTTTTTTCCCACTTCTACCCGTGCGCGTGCACATCGTGCCGCACGGAGCTCGACCTCCATCCCCCACCTTCCCTAACTTGGAAACCAAAAACAAACAAACAAAAACAAAGCTTGAAGTGGCAAGGTGGAAGACCCAACCCGGACTCCGGCTCGACACTGACCGCCTGTCCTGATCACTCGAGGTGGCACTCTTGCTAGGCCATTTATTTTCGTAGAAAAATATAGAGATACCTCCTCAACTTAAGATTGAAACATCTTTAATTTTAAAAAATTTTAAACAAATCTTTCAAATTTTTAGACTATTTCAAACTAATCCTTCGACCTCCCAAATAATGGACATCGTTAACCTATCGATTTCAAAGGACAAAAATATTTTCTCCTTTTTTTTAGTCCGATCATCCATTGGTCACTTTGAGATCGACACAGATGGATGAATATTTGAATCATCCAAACAGTTACTTTAAAACTTATGTAGATATCATCCCCAAACATGGATGAGGGAATCAGGATTTGAATCAATCTCTCTTCCTCCATATTGTCAATGATTGATGGACAACACATGCGGTATATCGACGGACAACACATACAACAATCCCTGGTATCTTGGACTCAAAATATTCATAGCTTCTCTACTCTCTCACTTAAGTAACCTCCTTGTCAATCATTGAAGCTCTATAGCAATCGAAGCCCTCGATCAATATCTCCACCCCTGCCAACTTGATCATCACTTGTGTTCAACTGGAAATCAATCGGCAATTCCCTCTTTGAAGATCATGGCATTGGGATATCCAACAATTAGAGCCCTCTAACTTACGATGATATCTTTGACAATAATATCTCGAATCATTCACCTAAACTTTAAGATCCATGCAGATGGATGAATAATTCCAATCATTCGTACGATATCTTTGAGATTTGTGCATATGGATGAATAATGCTAATGATCTATTAATTGCTTTGAAAGTTGTACAGATGGATGAATAATCCAACTCATCCATTAGTCGCTTTAAGGTCGATGCATGCAGGTGGATGAATGATTGTTGCTTTAAGATATATGCAAATGGATAAGTATAGACATTTGGAGTATTTTGAAATCTGTGCAATAGGTGATTCATCAATAGATTTGCATGAAGGAATATAAGACCTTTTTTCGTATAAAAGATATAATCTATTTCATATCTATTTCTTAAATCAGGATTCCATTATTTATGATGCAAAAGGTAGTTTGGTCATAATATAATTTTGTGCTATTAGATGACTGATAGATAACAGCACTTTGTTAACTAAAATGAATAGCAGAACCAATTTGAATAGTTGGAAACACGAAGGATTCATTTGGAACTTTTCAAAATTATAAGGATGCCTAACTTTTTTTTTATTTTTATGTATAAAAATTACTTTAGTACATGATAAACTGCCTGGCAACCCTCTTTAAAATGTGTGTGTATATATATATATATATATGAGAGAGAGAGAGAGAGAGAGAGTAACTTAGCAGCGTCCTTTGTCTATTCATCTAATTTAAGGCACCAAAAAAAAGTTATACGTACATACATACATACATACATGTGTATATATATAGAGAGAGAGAGAGCTAGAGAGAGACCAACAAAGAGAACCAAACCATAACCCATCCAGCGCGTACCAATGACAAACAGGAACTAAAATAAAGCCCACAGTCTTCCATTTATTTCCCTCATTCTCGAGCTTGCAAGCACTGGCACTCTTCTCAGCTTCCCGGAGGCGCGGATCTGAGTTTTACTGCACCTTCGAATGTTCGGATAGAGGGGAATTTCGGGCGATGTGAAGCGGGATCGAGAGGGTTCCCGGGGTTTGTAGCGATGGATCCGCCTTCACTGGTGTCGCAGGTGCCGGTGCCGGAGATGTGGCAGTTCCCGACGGTCAGAGTGCCGCCGTCGGGGCCAAGGGTTGGGCGGATGGTTCCTGGACCGGAGGTCGCTGCCGTTGGGAACCGGGATGCGTCGCTGGATGAGTCCACGGTCACCGAGCAGAGCGGCGGGAGCCGGGGGAGGAGGAAGCGGAGGGATTCGGCTTCCGAGGATGAGTCGTCCAAGCTTGCCTCGACCAGCAGTGGCAATGACTTGGTAATTATATGATTCTGTTTGGTTCTTGGAGTAATTGAAGTGTTCAGGAGGTTAGGAATTCTAGAGTCAAATAACTTGAATTGATTCTGTGATCTGTGTGTTATTTTTAAGAAATCGAGGTCCGGAGTGGTTGTTTAGGGGATTCTTTTGGGTAATTTCGCGGCAGAGTACCAAAAGATTGGATTTTTAGAGGGTCATGAGTCGCATTTTCCTTTCCTTTCTCAAAATTGAACATTTTTATGGTATGCTGTCGTTATGGTCGATTGATCTGTGTTGGATAGTGATAGATTGCTTATTTATTTAATTATCTCCTAGCTGCTGATTTGGACATATTAGCTTTCTTGGTTTTCTTGTTGGATAGTGACATCCAGTGATGAGGTACCTTAACTTTAATTTGAATCAGGCTTTACTACTTTTCTCATTGTACAAACCAGCAGTTTTTTTTATCTTGTTGACAGCTACGACACTTTTATTCTGTACGTAGATGTTCCTAGGCTTTGGAGGTGCCTTTATTTAAAGACATTTTCGTTGATGTTCTTTATTTTATTTTCACTGTTCTTTTGAAGAATCTACTGATGTATAATCCTATGTTTAATTTTTAACCATTTTAATTGGGTTTTCTGTAAATTGAAAAAATTGAATATCTCTGATCAATTTGACATCTGTGTTTTTTGTTTTCCTTCATATTTTGTGCACCTCCTTTTTGATCTTTTTGTGAATAGGAAGCAGCAAATGCATTCTATAACTGTCTTATGAATTATACAGCATAAATGCCTTAGCACTAGCTAGATTATCCAATATACGTTATCTGCGAATCCCCAAAGATATGAAGGTTCGTGCTATGCTATTAAGATCCTACGTGGCATTTATAAGCCTAACCAAAAGACTGATATTTACACCCATTATTGCTGACGGTGGCTACTCATGGAAGTTCTAAATCTAATGCAAGTAAGATGCAGCTGACAATAGTAACTCATCTCAGTAAGCCAACTCAGGGTGGGAGCATAGACATGATGCTTGGCAGGGATGATCCTCTAATTAAAGAAAACCTTCATTTATGTTACTTCCGAGGGTCATCTCTCTCAGGCAGTTGCTAAACAACAAAGAGTTGGTTTTTTAAAGTTGGAACTGAGCACGCTTGTAAGGCATTCTCGTCAGACCTATAAATTACCATTTCATTTGTTCAATCATGTCAACTAAGGGAATGAAAAGTGATAACAGCATGCATCAACAAGGGGCCAAAACCACACACTATTAATGAATGATGCCTCAGTGAATGGTTGGCTGATTGTGTTACGAGCTGTTTTGATGTGAAATTAAGCCAATTATTATTCCTACCTTTTGCAGGAGAGGGAGTTGTTCGGTGCCACTAGGTCTTAATATTGGAAGCTGCAACATGCACTACAGAGAAGCCACATGAGTCCACTGAAGCTTGTCTTAGTAGACAAGTTTCGATATAGCACCACCATTTCTAGCAAAATCTGACATAAGCTGTAAACCATTTGATAGATCATGGTTTTCAAAGCTTTGTTCTGATAATGGGCTCCTTGACAACTCAGATCACAACCTTGCATCTTTTTTCTTTTTCCTCCCACCTTTTTCCTATTAGCTTTGAAATATGATTGGATCCAAAATGCATCAGGAGAGTGGTTCTTGGGGTGCTAAAGTGAAGGAGAGGTTGTAAAAGAGGAGAGTACATGCTTAAATCGAGAAAAAGGTTAATTGAGGATTTGAAACCTCTAAAGCAGTCTAGAAATGTTTAAGTGATTTATAATAAAGATGCTTATTGTATTTGGAATAGAAAGAGAAATGGAAGAAAAGTGCATGTTGGCTAGCTTGGGCTGGGCCAAGCTCTTCCCTAGCTTGACCTACTTTTATAGGGATGATATTCTCAGGCATTGCTTCTTCTTGAACCTGTACGCCACTTAGCCAAGTAAGACTGTTAAATAAGGCTACTTTTATAGTAATTCATTTTTGATTAAAGAAGGCTAACTTTAAGTGATACAAGTTTGAGAATATCATTGAAGTGTCTATTGATCAATAAGCATTTCAGCATGCATCGATGCTCTAGGAGAGCTAGGGCTCCTACAAACTTTTTTAATTAGTTGTCTCCAAACAATCCAAGTTTTGCTGCTAAGTAATATAAATCTCTGAAACAACAATCTTGCAGTGTACTTGCATGGAAAAAGGTATCACAAAGATTCTGTCAATGATCTGTATATGATGGTTTCCCACTGCCTCAAAGATAGGTGGTTACCTGAATTTCAATTCAAATGGCATAGCTCAATCTTTTAGAAGGATGCCAGGAGTAATAATATTTTGTCTTTCTTAATTACTGTTTTTGTCGTTGTATAGGAACTATCAAGGTACATGGGGCTTGTGATGACAGTCCCATGCCTAACCTGCAAGTCAAAGCCTTAAAGCAACTAAGATTAGGGATCTGTTCTACCTTCCAAGCTTGTGTGCACCTGTAACAAGAGGTAGGGGTTTTTAATCTGATTAATAATAAGGGAAAATGGGACAGAGTTGAGCTGCCTTAGCTTGTTTGTCTACTTATTGGCATTTCGCCCACTCTATAATATTTGGAAATGCTGGTGTCACATTGCCAAAAGAGAAAATTTTGGCATTCACATATGCCATTCTTCATTTTGTTCTCTTGTAGAAGTAAATGCCATCTCATTCGTTCTTTTCGTCCAATATTCCATCCCATTTAGAATCCAACTCAAAATACCTGAGTTGGATAAAAGCTCCAAACCGTGCATGAATCATTTAAAATCTGAGTTTAGAAAAAAAACAAATGTGACCCTATCTGGTTCAAACTGAAAAGAACCCTGGTAAAACTCACTGCAGATAGCGTTAGGTTGGGTTTCATTATCAGATTTGTTGTCTTTCGCCCCCCTTAGGTCAAACAAGGATATGGTTCAGTCTATTGAAAGATCAGCTGTTTTATGCACCTGAAAATCATTCTAGACCTATTTAACTGTCTAGTGCTCTTGTTGATCCCTGGCTTTAGGAATTTAGTTCCTTTTATTTTTCCTTTCTTTTCAGTCTACTGTTCTGAACTTGAGATTTTTCTTGCTTTTCCCATAAGTCATACGCCAATGGAAAACATGCAACGTGCTATGGTTATCGCCTTGCAGAAAATTCTGACACCATGGAATCCTCTATATAGATGTTGTGGTATATTAAACTAAAAGTTCTCCTTAACCTGCTTTAGAATTTTGATGGGTTCACGGTGGATTGGATTCGGCTTCTTGTTTCTTTTTGATTGCATTTCATCTTGATGAATCAAAACCATTTTACAGTCTTGAATTTGCACTTAAGTTGTGCTAAACTTTATACTGTTACTGTGACATTGTTGTTGCATCTCAAGCTTCTGATGCACTTCCTGATTTTCTGTGGAAAATTTTGAGATTATACTAGCTATCCTCTATGTCATTTGACCTTCACCAATGGGAGACTTGTACTAGTTGACCAAACATTACTTCAAAAGACACCTTCTGAGCTAACATATAAATGACCTTACTATTTGCATTTTGTTGATAAGGCAGATATTATCATAGGTTTTTATTAGCTAGAATAACTACCTCAAAGATAAAGCAGTTTCCTTTCTAGAACCTCTCTTTGCTTATATCTCTGCTAGTGGAAGGTGCTGCTCTACTTTAACCTGGTATAACTCATCCTGCAGAAGACTTAATTTTTCCAAACATTGAAGATTAATACCTTGTGTCTTAGTGATAGTCTTCTTACATGGAATTGAACGTGCTACCTTATTGGATTAGTTGAGCACCATAAATATCTTATCTTGATCATTATTGAACATTGGAAATCTTCTTGAAATATCTTTGAAAG
The DNA here is from genome assembly GCF_000442705.2 of Elaeis guineensis. Classification (NCBI taxonomy): domain Eukaryota; kingdom Viridiplantae; phylum Streptophyta; class Magnoliopsida; order Arecales; family Arecaceae; genus Elaeis; species Elaeis guineensis. The sequence continues at coordinate 89,379,863 of NC_025994.2, forward strand.
TAATAGTATAGTATCTCACAATATCTTCTACATATTGTTATTTATTGGAAGGTCTTTGACATGCTACACAATGACAAACAAAAGTTGCTTTAAGTGTTTCACCTTGGGCTATGCTTGCTCAGATTAAGGAGCGCCTCTTTGATTTCTGCCACAATTTCTCAACATCTCCGTGTGAGTTTCTCTGGTGTGAATATTATTATGTTCATGAATGCCTTTGATACAAATAATTGGTAGAGAAGGACTTATTATGTTTCCAGGCTTCTGGTACGCACAGTTAATTACATATTATGCTAGTTACAAGTTCTGCATTACTGATCAGTAATCCTGCTGTTAGTGTCTTTTGATAAGCAAGCAATACATATAAGCTAGTTAAGCCATATTCCTCATCAATATCAAATTGACCAAGATTTTGATATAAATGTCCTCAATTATGAGATTTAAGTAACATGCAATAAATGATTGTGATTCATCTCTTGCATCGTGACTGGTAGAGCTGGTCATGGTCAGGTTTGTGTCAGGTCCAAAAACCTTCAAGTGAATGCAACCTGATTATAAACAGGTAAGAACAAATGAACTTGAACAGTACCTGATTATGAAAATCATCTACCCTTGAGTCTGATTATTTGGGCAGGTTTGAGCAGCTTGGCAGGTACATATGGTTTAGAAAATTCAGGTTTTAGTCACGTGGAGAAACCCTCAACCTAAACCTGACCCAAATATGGTCAAGTTCCACAAAGCTGACCTGAAGTCAAGTCGATGAATAAATACCTCTCCCTCAAAGCGCCCATTATTTCGAGCAGTTTTATGATATCGGTCAGATTGGCAATCTGTGATTGGTCTAGTTTTCAATGGCAAGCGAAGTAACTTATCCTTGTATATGCCTTTGGCAATCTTGTTTATTAAATGAAACAACTATTGTATGATGTTTTCATGATTGGTTGCATCAACAAACTTAATATATGCTTTATCTAAACAATAGCAGACTACTAACCTAGCAAGGTTTATCTATCTAATATGTAGACTTTTCTCATCCAATGCCTCCTAAATTTGTTGTTTAAATTCTCAGTTGTTGGTTTGGTTTCTTTAATTATTTGTTCTTAGGGATTTGAGGACTATGTTATACCTTTAGAAGCAAGGTATGCCGGCAACATCCTATTCCAGTGTCAGTATGCCTGGTACAGGGCCAGTTCAGCATATTGAGTGTCAATATGCCCCTTGTACCGTGTACTGATTTAATATCAGTATGGTATGGTATAGTTGGTATGCACCAATACCGACCGGTATGGCAAACCTTGTTTGGAATACTTGGAGACTGCAACTATTAGGAAAACAAACATTAAAAGATATGTTAAAGCTGAATATATTCTTGGGATAATGGGTGATTTGGGTTGAGTTGTCAGTTTGGTCAGATCAGTCTTTTGTATGTTAATTTGATTGTTTTTCTGGCTCAGACTGATTCTGAAGTTAAACGTCTCAAGGCCATCAAATCTACTAATGAAACTAGCAACTTAAAAACGGAGGCTGAGGCAAGTTCAGGCATATGCAACAAGACCGTGGATCAAAATCCTTCACCCACTGAGCCAGCCAAACAAGATTACATCCATGTGAGAGCAAGAAGGGGTCAAGCAACTGACAGCCACAGCCTTGCTGAGAGAGTAAGCTTGTGTCTAATTGTTATAAGCTTATAAACTTTTGTTTCTTTTCTTTTTGTGCAATTTCTACATTTTGACCAGCATACATATTCCAAAACGGTTTAATCTCCTCTTAAATGGGATTATGGAAATAGCATGGAGATGATACAACTCACACACCATTCATTTTTATGTGTTCATGCATACTTTGTCAACCATTGGGCACATGATGAAAAACATAGGACCCTTGGATGTTAGGTGCCATGAGATCACAACAGGCTGTTTTACTGATTGAAATCCGTTGATTGTCTCAGGCAAGGAGAGAAAAAATAAGCGAAAGAATGAAGATTCTTCAAGATCTAGTCCCTGGATGTAATAAGGTGCGCATTAATGCCACAGTTCCATATTATGCTGCTCAAGCATATGTTGCTGGGTATCATATGTGATTATTTTGCAGAAGTTCTTCCTGATTACAACATTATATATAACTTAGTTTTTCTCTCTCTGTTAGAATTAGCTTTCGCTAATGTAAACTTGTACTCGTGGAATTGTTCCTGCAAGCAGGTAATTGGTAAAGCATCAGTCCTTGATGAGATAATTAATTACATTCAGGCATTACAACGTCAGGTTGAGGTATGCATTTCTCTAGCATTTGACATGCTTGGGTCGTGTACACTTTCCAGTATTTTTAAAGTAGTTACATAGTACTGAATTCTGCAGTTCCTATCAATGAAGCTAGAAGCTGTTAATTCCCGCATCAATGCTGGCATTGAAGGGTTCCCCACTAAAGATGTAAGTTGATGCAAATGCATATTGAGCAATTTCATTTACTATCTATATACGCGACAATAATATATCTTTCTGGCTGTTTATCATATTAGGAAAATCTTTGGGTTGTAGAATTGCATCAACAATTACTTATGCTTTCATCAGGCAAATGTCTAACAGCACTGTTCACTTTTTCCTGGTTATGTTATTTTGGCCTTAATATTGGTACTTTGATTTATCACTAACAATATCAAGATTCAAAGTATTTTCTTTAAGAAATGGATCTGAATAAATATGCTTGTTTTGATTCTGTGGCTTGCTACTCATAAACCTCATAAACAATGTAGCTTCCTGGGTGCAGTCTTGTAGGACTATCACTGTTGAGCTAAGGACGTACATGAGATTCGAATCAGATGGATCTCTGTTACAGGCCTGCATCATGGCTGGTTGTCCAGTTCATAGGCTTGGATTCTGTAGTGCGCCTGCTGCATTAACCTTAATCTGGGTTGTACGCTTAGTCTACATCCTGCAATATTTTTGCATGGGACATGGGCTGGGCATGGTGCTGTGTATGCAAGTTTCCAGTGCACCAAGATCGTGTTTCAGAGCTCATGTGTACTATACCAGTGCCCAGAATTTTTATATTTCAAATTTAGGGGGAAAATTACTGATATATCACTGATCCATGACATATAACAAAATTCATGTCATGGTGTCCTTTTAGCTTAAACACATGAAATTCATTTTGATTTACAATATTGTTTGGGGTTGAATCATGAGATTAGGCTGACACGTTGCTTTTGTTTACCAGTTTGGTGCTCAAACATATGATACAACTTCTAGTTTGGCATTCAGCACGCAGCCAGCAAGGGAGTATGGACAGGGTTCAGCGACAGAATGGCTTCATATGCAGGTTGGTGGTGCGTTTGAAAGAGTGACATAATTGTAGCAAATCCTCTTTTATGGGAAATAAGAGCAGATTACTTGGATGAATCCCGTCTGTTATTGTAGACTATTTATATTCAGATCAACTAAGCTACCAAGTATGTTCCAAATGTGATCTTATTCCTAGTTTGGAGCTGTTCTGTTGATAGGGTTATGAACAGAAAAAAGTTGGGTAGTCTCCATTTTCTAGCATCAGGGGAATATCAAGTTACTTCCTTTCATGTGTTCTATGGACATAGAATTTGTGTGTTTCAGTGGTATCAGAGAACATATCTGACTAAAACTGTGCTGCTATACTTTGTGACATAGCTAAGGAATTAATGTTGTTGACAAATTTGTTTAGATATATCAGCATTAGCATGATATTCTACGATACCAATACCTTAGGGTAAATTACTGCCATAATTTTGAAGCTTTTATCCCCATAATTTTGCATGAGATTTCCCTGGTCTGAGATGATAACTAATTGTTTGCACTTTAAGCATTACCGAGAATAAGGCATATTGTATGTCTACACATTTTGTTGGTACGGCTACTCTCAGTGATTTATTTATTTAGGCAATATCTTCCATTAGTTTGATGATAGGATCTTTCAAAAATCTCTATTTGTTGATCAGCAGCTTTTAGGTTATTAGAAGTTATTCATTTTGGCTTCCATATGTTCAGGAAGTGTTATTAACTACTGTGCTTGAAAATACCTACCATAACTATCAAGACTTCTTCCATTTAGATGTGTAGGGATTTCACATTTTTGCTGTCTATTCCTATCAAGAGCTATTTGCCTTGAGATCCTCCCCCCACTTCTATGCACAAATCTAAGCTTCCTTACCTTCCCCAGTCCTTAGCGCATGATAAAACAGCAACTGAAGTAACTCACCATTTCAATATTATGCTGGCTCATTTGTTACTACTGCAGAATTTTTTGGTTTCTTATTATAGAAGTCGTTGTCCCTTCTCCGAGAACCACTGTTCTTAGTTACTGCAAGGTGGTTAAATTTGTTGGGTAAGCTGAATAAATCCTTGTTTGCCACTGGTTCCACTTGATGGTGAGGGTGAAGTGCAATTCAGAACTATATATATGTATATATTTCTCAGCCGAAACTTTCTGGTCATCTTGGAAGTCATCTCTACAAAACCGAATTCTGCTTTCTTGCAAGGGATTGTCTGGTTTCAACGTTCTTTGGTGATCGTGGAAAGAAAGGAAGAAGCGAATTTTTCATTTCGAAGCAGTTTGCCCCAAGTTGGTAATTCAGCATGCACTACTTCTACTTAAGGAATGGACTCAGTTGCTAAACCCACCAACTTGAAATCCACTTCAACTCAATCGTCCTCTCTTCCCTCTCTTTATCCTAACTCTCATGTAATACTGTTGGAAACTGGTGCTACTATGTCCCCCTTCTCCCCTCTTTGAGTTTCTACCCTGTTATTGGGCTCTAAAGGCCTAAGGGTTGTAAGCTCAAGATTTGGATGTATTCCTTCCTTCTTATTATAAAAATAAAATGGGTTAGGATTTAGGACTCCCTAATTCTTATCTCAATAAGGAGATGCAAATGATATTTTTTCTTGACATGATACCGATTTATTCATCCATGGTAGCCCATGTTAGCTTTGGAAATCACAATGTTTGAAACAGAACCACTGCTTTCACTACAGCTATTGGATTCCAGTGTGGTTACCACAGCATGCTGAGATCTAAGAACATGGTCCATGCTGTTGCCCAGCCTAAATGGGAAGAGTGAAGGGCTGACTTTCTGATGACAGGCGACTATAGGAGTGGAAAATCTATGAACGAGTCATGATTTGATCGGTGACGACGGTCTCCTAATGCTGACCTAAATTAGATAAAGTTGGACTTCTCAAATTGTTCGTAGTTTGAAAAGCCAATCCGAATCACAGAGTTCAGATGCATAAAATTTTGTTGTGCGCCATTGGTTCCAACAAATTCAACCCGCATAATGAATTGATCCTTGTTTCCCATAGAATTTTGAAGCATGAATTTGTTTGTTTGCCGATCCTTGTTTCCCAGATTTGTTATCCTAGTCAGTGCTATCCTAATCAAGAACAAGGTACAGTGTAACTACTACTCTGTGTAAAATTATTATCATGCATAACCATCTGATTTATATAATTGTTGCACATCCATGGACTAATTAATTTATATCATACCCGGGTACCATATTTTCTTAGGCACATTATTTTTCTACACCAGTAGCTTCCCCATGTTCTGTTCCTTGGATTTCCTATCAGCTAATAAGGGTCTCCCAGACGCATGAGTTAAATGAAATGCCGCTACTGCATCTGCCGTATCTCTTGAGAATTGTGATATATCATACCTCCTCTAGTCTCTATGCTCAAAGGCTGAGAAGCCGCACTCCGTGAATATAAAGCAGTTGGTAGGCCATGGAGGTTAAGCTAATTACTTTTATCCCATCATGGATGGTTTCTTAGTGGACTTGCTGTTGTAGATTAAAGGTTCAGCTAACATAAGCCCTGTAAAGAGGTGTGAGAGAAAGATCGAAGGCACAACAAACTTAATTTTCAAGGTGCTTGGAAAAAAAAATGTCAGCTGAGGAGAAGATCATCAATTTATACCTACATGCTTGCTCTTTTTCTCTCTGAAAATGTTGTTTTACATTTCTCTAACAAAGATACTTCTCTCTCACCATTTTTTTCATGAGTAGTACTCTTGTTATACCTTGCATATGGACGCCTAGCCTAAATTATTTGTACTCTCAGGTCTTCATTTTTAGATCCTAGTAAAGAATCTCACTAAGTCCAAGATATTGTTGGATTTGGTTTGTTTCAAGTAGGGTCGGGAGATTCTTGTTTCTATCGTTAGGCTTAATTATATAAAATAATTGTACAAATCTCACAAGATCCTAAAGTAATCTAATGAGCTAGCATATGGCAAAAGATTAGCTCCCACCATCTACCTAAGAATGAGTACTTCTGAAGAGAGACTATAATCCTTTTATAATATGAAATCCTGTTTTCCAACAACAAACATAAGAACGCACATGACATAATACTCGTAACTTTTCCAATCATATCCACGAGCTCAACAAATAGAAAATTTTTCCTTGGTTAGGATAAAACAAAAGACTATTAATATACATTTGGAAAAGCAAGTATAAGAGAGATTAAAATTTTTTAAAAAATAGCAGCAAAGAGGTACCACTACCAATAACTATTGATAGCATCACCAATTTGTCTTCTATAATATCTTCATGAATATTTGTGGTACATAGATTGTAGATTGGATGTCCAAATCCTTAGCCACTGTATGTTCTTGATAATTTTATGCACTAAGATTAATTCGGGAAATCTCTGATAAAGGAAAATATTATAAATATAATTCAATTGTAGAAGTTTGATAACATGCTTCCATTGCCCATCACTGCCACATGTTCCAAAATTCCATCCCAAATTGCCCGATCCACTCCAATAAAACACGAGCAAAGGCCTTGGACTCCATACTACTGCTGTAATCTGCCGCTAAATGCCGCCTTACTGCAGACCACTCCATGACCAACAGTCTATGCTCAACGAATTATTGCGACCCCCAACTCCCCAGCACTAAATAAATAGCGGCAAAGAAAACCCTTCAGGAAATCCCCAAATTACCCTTTTCCCCTGCTCTCCCCCACCCCAACCCCTCGAACCTTTTCCCCTCTAATATTGGCTCTGCTTCTCCGCCATGCCGTCTCCCTCCCCTTGTTGCCCCCCGTCCCCTGTCCCACTCTCTCCCCTCGATTCCTCCTCCTCACTCCCCCAAGACCCTCGCCGCCGCCCGATCTCCGCCCTAACCCCCCTCCCCGCCCGCCCCGCCCGCCGGATTCCCTGATGACCGACGGAACCCCCGAGGCGCCGCCTCCAGGGGACGGATCCTCCTCCGAGGAGCAGTGGAAGCCCGAGCAGCCCTCCCGCAAACCCCGTTTGCCCAGGGCTTGCACCGCACGTCCCGCCTCCGCCCACAAACCGGCGGTCCCCGCCGCCGAGCGCCGGCCGGTCACCCGCCGCGAGAAGGAGGAGCAGCAGCAATGCAATCGGATCATTACCCCCCTCGTCAACCCCCCGTCCCCCTCCCAGGGCCCGCGCTGGGAGCTCCGCACCATGTGGGAGCTCGCCTCGGTCCTCAACTTCCTCCACGTGAGCGCCCCCGGAGCCCTGAAGTTTCCTTTTTGCGTCCTGATCTTTCTTTTTCTGGTATAGGTTTTCTTAGTGCCGCCCTGCGGTTCTTGTTCTTTGGGTGTTAGGTTTTCAGGCCGCTTCTGAATATCGCCATCGAGTTCTCGGCAGAAGAGCTCGAGACGGCGTTGATCACGCCTAACAGCACCCTGGATGACATACACATGCCTCTGCTAAAGGTTGGTTGTTTTTAGCCTAGATGGAAAGTTTGTAGCTTTGTGTTTAGTTTCTTTACATCTTGTTGTTTCAAGAACCGTTTTTTCTCATGGGAAAAATGTGGAAATTCTGATTTTGCTTCTTTGCAAAGTCTGTTTGTTTCGGAACTAGGGTCAGATTTTTCAAGCAACCTCACCGGTTGTTTTTATTTGATATCAGAGTTGCATTGTAGAAACAAAGCTTTTGTTGTGATTTATCTTGCTTGATTGTATAATGGTTTTTTCTGCAACCAATGATCATGGGATTCAACCCAGACATATCTGAGGCGGTATGCATTCTCCATGTAGAAGACAGTTAAACAATTATTTCCTAGCTTGTTTCTGTATTTTAATAAGTTAATGCAACACTTATTTATATTGTGTTCTGACTTGATGATATATGAATTTGCAGTTCAAAACAAAAAGAGAGTTTTTTTTTTTCAAAGAAGCTAAAGGTCAAGGTTGCTTTGCCATTTTCAAACTGCATTATAAAACTTATGTGTTACCATTTACATGTGTCATAGTATCTTTAGAGTGTGTGTGCGTGTTTATTGCTGCTTTGCTCAATTGTTATTAAGATCTTTGGAAGCCTTGAAGTTCTGGTAGTCATGAATTATTTCTTACCTCTAGTTGTTCTTTCATCAATTGACAAGTTTTCATAGGGTAGAGAGCTATTTGTCAACAATTTCTAGGTGTTCTTTTGAAATTCATTGTACCCTTGTCTTTAAGTTTTAGTAAACTCTAGATTTTGGCTTTTAAGTTGCATAATACTAACTTGTAGAGTAAATGAGCAGACAGAATGCTAACCAAAAGAATGTGGTTTGTGGTATCATATATACTATTATACGGCGATGTTTATGCACATGGGGTGGTTAGGAATGTCTTATGCACTTGCTTGGATCGTACATTTGGACTGTGCTGTTAACCAGTCACATGTCTGAAGTTTATCATTGTTGTTCTTGTTTTGTTCAGAAGCTCTAAGATATTTAAAAGGTAATACCATTTCAAGCTAATTTATTTAGTCTATATACTCTGTTTGGCTAACTTTATTGATTATGGCCTAAGGATATCAGTCATAAAATGAAAATCGTGGCTATGGTTGGTGAAAATAGAAATTAGACATGGTCTTCTTCTTCCATCTTGGATCAATTGCATAGAAGATAGACATAGATGAACACATGTTTTATATAGGTAAAGCATCATAGAGAATCAAATAGTGGCTTTGACATGTTATCTTGCCAAAGCATACATTTGACACTTTTAAGTGAATATATAGTAGGACAACATGCTTATAATGTTGTACACATCAAAATGTTGGACACTGAGAAAGGGAAATTAACCCTATGGGAAGCCAGTAGAACAAGAATTTTTAGGTGGGTGGATGAATCATTGATCATTCTCCATAAGTGGAAAGACTGTCAAAGCTGACAGTGTGTGCTATTAAAAAAGTTTCAGTTTTACTATTTGTAACTGTCATTATGCATTTCCTTGACTCTAAAAAATAAAACCTTTAATAGCTCTTACAAAGTTTCTATCTTTTTGTTCTCCACTATTGCATAATATCAACTACACAATTATGGATCTTCTGTTGATTGGAAATTGTTACAGTCCAAATTATGATTATGTGATTCTTTTTCTTTTCTTCCTATTTTGGAAAAGTGCATGTTTTATTGAGTTTATAGTTTTCCTTGTACTTCTGTTTGCAAGAATTTGAAAATTCTATGAAAGCAAAACCTACACTTATGATGTTGTTTGATCTCTTGTTTATGGGATTTTTTTTTTGTTTTTTTTAAAAAAGAGGAATAACCTGTTGAAAATGTGGGCTAATATATAGCACAAATCATGTTGGCATATTCAGTTGGTTGTATGCTATATATTGTGTACACTCTATCTATTTGGCTCTACAGTTGATGCAAGATTAATATTTTTTTTTCTGACTCCTACATCATGATTCTAATATGTACCAATGACACAGTCAGCAATCTGTGATTTAGTGCAGTTGCTAGACTCTGTTCTGGTTAGCTTTCTGATGCGTCAAAACGAATTTGCGTTGCTACTTCTATACCTTGCTGTGAAATATATGAACAAACTGATAAATATGGATAATGGGGTTACAGTATATGTTATGTACATGCTTTAACATGGAATATTGTGGTTATCTTTCCTGCTTTTGCACATTTATAGGCTATCCCTCCTGTTACCCGTATGGCTTTGGGGCGTGCAACCTGGGTTACAGTATTGTGCAGGAAGTTAAGAGATTGGTGGCACTGGGTATGTAGCATACCTGATTAGATGAAATTATTATAAGAAGTGATTGTTCTGTAATATATAAAAACTAACAGGGACGTAGAATTGCAGGTTGCTGATGGTGAGATACCGATTATTGCATCACATGGGTGAGTAATTCAAACATCTGGAGCCTGGTATATTGACTTGTATATGTCAAACTCATATTTTTCTGAAATCTTCACTTTTTCAGTGTGGAGGTTGAAACGTACAAGAATCTTGATCCTAGGACCCGTGTAGTGATTTTGAAGGCACTTTGTGACATCCGTGTTGAGGTGTCTCTTACTTACTGATAGCTCTTCAATAGCCTCACAGCTCTTAGTTTTTCAAGAAAATTATAAATCAGCCTATTACATAATTTTCTAGTTCTTTTATGCCTGTATTTGTTCTTGAAGTTATGCATCATGCCTTTTCCTTATATTTACTAGCTTGATTTTACATTTACATTATTGTATTATCAATTGAAGTTTCTTATGTGAAGCAAATCACATGGATATTAGTAACTTGTGATATGAATTTAAAACTCTTCATCTGTGCGGAAACAAGATAAATTTAATGCGACTATCTTAGCTTTCCATGTAGCTGTTCATTATAGTTGTAAAATTATCTAGACATTTCTAGATTTTCTAAAACTTCTATCTAAAAATAACTCCTTATTTTATCATGACCTGTTAGAGAAATATCACTGCTCCTGCAACTTCTTTCGTTAATTCACGTGCTCGTGTGCTATTTCATTATTATGTTTTTCAAGTTTCTTTTGATTTTTTTCCATGCCTCTTACATTCCTTTTATAATTTTCTTTCTAATGGCTTTTAATATAACCCTGACAATGTTTAGATCTTTACTCAATTTTAAACTTTTTGCTTTTAAATAATTAATTTGAAACCCAGTCATGAAAACTTTGCTTCTAACGTTTGCTTTTTTGAGTTTAATATATAAACATGAAGATTCAAAAGCAGTTGATTAAGCTGTTAATTTGGCCATAAAAATAAAAGAGGATCAACTGCTTAGGGATTGTACAATCATGTGTTTCAGTTGTGGAAAGAATTTTGGTAGAGGCTTGGGATATAAACCAGTTGATGTGGAATACTATTGATATGAGATGGCAACTATAACAGAAGGATCGATGGAGATGGCAGTGCCTTGATCCTTGGGGTTAAGGGGGCCGAGGAAGAACTAATCTCTAATATAAAATAAGTAATTTAAGGCTATATTATATTTGTTGTCCTTAGGGCATACACAATACATTTTTCCTAAAGGGCGCATTCTTTTGAGGATAAAAAACTTATTTAGGAATCTGTATTTTTCTGGATAAATATTTCCTAGGCAACATTTAGATAGAAAAATAAATTTTTTATGTTCTTTTATGCATTGGAAAATGGCTTGGAAATTTGTTATCCATGTTCTTTTGCATTACTAATTTTCTCAATAAGTTGGTAAGATCTATCCATATTTTTAATAATATCTGTTATTATATAAATATTATTATATATGATAATATAGTATAATATATTATATTTTATATTTATGATATATAATATTATATAATAAATTATATTATATATAATAAAATAATATATATTATAATATACTATATAATATTAATATTTTATTAAAATAATATATTATTACCTTATATTATTTTTTATTATAATAATATGAGATATTAATATTATATTATAATAAATAAGATATTATACTATAACCTTATATTATTATAATAATATATTATATTAAAATAATAAATTATTATTATTCGATAATAATATATTATAATTATATATAAGATAGTATTATATATTATATTATTATTATAGGGTTAAGGGTATGTTAGGAATGAAATAAAAATGTTATTTTTTTAGTTGTTGGGAAAATGACTTACCCACCTCCGAGGTGGATAAGACTTTCTCCCATTTCATGGATAAATACTATTCATAGAAAAATTATTTACTTATCTAGAGAAGCGTGAGAGCATGGATAAGTTGGTCAATGGAAGGTTGACCAACTTTCTCATGATATTTACCCACCAAAGAATGGGCCCAAAGAATTCTATTTAAAGTGCTCAAAAGTCAGAGATGTTGGAAATTTGATATCAAATGTTAATTTCTACAAACGATCTTTTGTCAGCAAGGATTACTGGCATTTGGTATGTGCAATATTCATGACTTATTTATGGATGACTATGATGTCATCTTATTGCATCAAAAAAAAAGCTGATGCCATCTCATATGATGTGTCTAGCAGCAAGAAGTTTCTCATGATTTGTTTTGATCACGGCTTGCCATCATCTTTTTCTGTTTATGTGACTAATGTGGAGAATTATTATGGGCATGATCCCTTCAAATGTGATGTATAGATATGATACTTCAATTAAAGGGTAAAATGATCATGATTTGTTATGTTAAATGGTTGGCCTATCTATAGTTCAACTCGATATTCCTTATGGAGATGGGCTGCAGATTAAGAGAATGAGTGTGTTTATTAGACTTCACTATTTAAAAAGAATGAAATTAGGAAAGAAAGAAGAACTATGGGTAAAGTTGGAATATAGAAAAGAGTTGACTCTCTGATGAAAGCAGTGTCAGAGAGCCATGGGTTCATGTGAGATTTCCCAGTGTTGTAGGATAGTTACGAAAAAGAAGAGTCACGATGAATTTGATTGAAGAACCAGTAGGAATAGATGAATGTGCCCTTTTAATGATCAATTCTTAGTTAAGCATCTGTTGAGAGATGGATATAAACATGATTCTCTTGCCATAGAATTGTGGAGAGATCTATGGCTTACCATCCATTCAAAAAAGACACTAGTTGTGGCCTAGGAAGTTAGCACAGGTTTTCTAGGACTTTTTCTAGGGTTGGAACCAGATCGGACACGGATCGGATACCAGCATATCCATATCCATATTTGTTTTGTCTGACGAATACAAATATAGATATGGATATTATTCGGATGCAAAAATTCATATCTATATTTATTTTAGATGGATATAGATACAATTTAGATACTGGAAGTATGGATATAATTATAGAATTAAGTTGGATAATTAAACTTTATGACTACAGAATCAAAGATATTACTAAATAGATAATAAATCAAGTTAGTAGTATGTTTATATGGTTGCATATTTTCCTTAAAAATTAACAAGTGCTATATAAAAATTATATAGGGCTACATGTAAATTCGGATATTCAAATATGGATCAAATAGTTATCTATCTATATCCATATCCTTTTTTTTTTTGGGATATGGATATTAGTCGGATCCTCAAATTTTTTTCCATATCCGAATTAATTCGGATATGAAAATGGATCCGAATGGATATTCTCCATACCACTTTCTCCCTTAATTTTTTCCCCTTTTAATTTTTCCATGGGGAGACTATTATAGGAATGAAGGTCATTGGTTCAAAGAATAGTGTATCAGATAAATATATGGATGACTTCTCTTGATGGTAAAAAGGGCTCTGAAACATGGTTTTCTTTTAGGAAAGTTACTCCTGGCCAACAAATCACTTGAGTGATGGGATCTGAAAGGTACTGCTAACCTACTGATCACTTGATTGATGGGGTCTGCTATTTGTTATGAACTATTCTTTCTGTTTTTTCTAGTAAATGAAGGGTTCATATTATGGTGATATTCCTGCAGGCTAATGTTCTGTAAACTGCAGTTAAGTTTGTTTTGGAAGGATTTCCAATATCAAGAGAGCCTAGCCTACCGTTTGGTCTGCCTTAAGTAGTCCAAAATTTGATTTCATTGATATGCTTAATCATTTGATCTTTGCATGAATGTACCATAAATACATAGCCATCCAACCCTTATTAAACTATCTTGTATTTTTCAATATATTTGTTTAATACCTTAATTTTCACAAACTGACCAATGTTGATTTCCTATTACAGCCTGAGTCTGTGTGCATTCATATCCACATTACTCATGATCTAATCTATTTTATCCTGACAATTTGTATGTGGTAGCTATTGTAAGATATATAAGGGTTTAAAACAAATCAAATCTGAATGCGTGGGGCCTCATTTTAATGCAATTAGAAATACATGTAATGCTAATTGTTAAGAAACATATGCAACTGATGCTGTTTAGAGCACCCCCCTTCCCCCCCCCCCCCCCACCCCACAAAAAAAAAAAAAAAGAAAAAATGAAAAAGCTGTCTTTCATTGGTATCAACCAGAATAATTGAAGTTTCAGGTGATATGGAAATGTCTATGTATTTTTATGCTTACTAATATGGACCATGTTATCTCAGCAGTTATCATGGAACTGAACCTATTGGGCACAATGGACCTTAGTAGGCACATTATAAAATTCTCATAAAGGATGATGGAACAGTTATTAAGACAAAACAGCAAGACTCTTCTTTAACTCCAATCTGGAAAGTTCAAACATGGAGGTTATATCATTCTCAGGCTATGGGTCAAGATATAGGGAGCAGAAAGAATCCACTCATAGGTTTTGCTGAAATAAAATTTAATAGAGCAATCTGATGGATTATTTTGCTGATGAAGGGATGGATAAAAACTCTAAGCAGCATGAACATACTGCATAAGGTTTCACAATTGCTTCTGTATCTTTTTTCCAAGTCCTGCATTCGCCTCGAACACTTCCAAGTGTTTCTTCAATGAACCATCTATTCACCTTTACCATTACCTATATTGTTATAATTTTCATCGTTCACTGGATCCTTATTTCTGTGTTTTCTAGCTTCTTTTATTCAAGTTTTCAGGACAACTATCTTTCTTGCTCTTGTGCTCATCCACTCCTACTCTAGTTATTGGCTGCCAAGGATGTTGAGATGGGCATTTTATAATCCTTAAGGAATAGTAGTTTCCAGTGGTTGGATTAAGTATGACAGGACAAATAGCTTAGAGTTGTGATATGGCTATATAAAGCCCTTTCACTATATGTTTTTGATAAATTATTTGATAATTTGTATGAGGAGGTGCCATGGTTTTTGCTGTTGTTGATGATTTAAGAATTAGTTGAATGCTGACTTAGAAGTATGGAGGAGAATTTTGGTGAATAATAGTCAAAAAATTAAAACTGGCGAAGATATCCCAGTTTGATTGTTTTTGCTATATTAGTCTTTTGTGGAATTTGATGGATACCTCTTAGTAATTTAGAGCTGGATCAATGATGCGGACAAAGGTAGTATCAAGGATGCCAAGGTAGTTAGGCAGTTTGCTGGTGCCTTAGTGTGTAGTTGTGTAAATTTAGTTTAAATAGCCAAGGGACCTCTTATGTTGGTCTTCTCTATTATCAATTTTGTTTTTGCTATAATTTCTAGAGACTCCCTACATCTCATTGTTCAAATGACCAATATCTTCATGTTATTCTTTTTACCCTACCATTGCATTTCTTTTATGCAGATATCTTTTATCCTTGTTGTATTGATAAGAAAGTTTGCTTAATGGAAAATTTTGTTTAACTAGGTCAATACTCTTGTTTGTAGTGCCTATTTAAGTTGGACACTAACGTAATTTGCTTTTTAATGTATTGGTAAAACTAAAATATGCTCTAAAACATCATGAACATGATCAATTGACTCGGCAAGTATAAAAGAAAAACCTCATCTTAAGATATGTCTTTGTGATTG
The DNA here is from genome assembly GCF_000442705.2 of Elaeis guineensis. Lineage (NCBI taxonomy): Eukaryota > Viridiplantae > Streptophyta > Magnoliopsida > Arecales > Arecaceae > Elaeis > Elaeis guineensis. The sequence goes on from NC_025994.2 coordinate 89,395,484, forward strand.
CTTGACAGTTAATATTCAGGGAATGATTAGGTGGAAGCACAAATATGTAGAAAGACATTGCTGTGCCTGTTAATATGGAGCATAGTTTGGGCCAACCTCATGTTTCATCTCACTCTTGAAACAAAAGTTCATTTTGTCATTATCTCTTAATATTGGAAAACCGTAAGTGATCCCAATTTTATGAATATGATGTCAATTTTGGACCTCACTATGAGTTTGAGAAAGATATAAACCGTGGCCCCATGTCGTTTTGCACGGATAAATTCATAAATTTTTAGGAATAATTGAAACATTTATATGCTGATCTCTAGCATGAAATCTTTAAAATCCAGTGCTCTTTGTTTCTGATTATTTTTGGGAGAAACCCTGTTAACTTTTGTCCAAGCAAAAATATTCACCTTAATGTACAAAATCAATTATTAGCAATTTGAAATCATATTATTGATTCCTTGGGCAGGCCAACTTGCAGTTAGAAAGTAAAACAACAAAAATCTTGTCAAAAGCAACTTGTTTGCCCATGTCATACTTGTGCCAGGGAAGCGACTTGGGTGGATTAAAAGGGTTAAGTGCTAAACGATATCCAAACCAATTTCTTTCTAACTCCAGAGGTACCCAATCCAACGTGAACCCAGATCAATTTCACGATTTCTAACCTGAGCATAACTCAGGTTTATATCTGGCTAGGTCAGGCTTAGTTGGGTCTGTTCAGGTTAACCTGTCTTGTGTCAACTTGTTTTTGGTTGGTATTGGTTTTGGAAGAAATACTGGCTAAATTCAGGTTAAGTCAGGTTAAGGAAAATGGTTTTTAATAGGGCTGGGTTGCTTGAGCCTTCAACATAAACCCATCTTGGCATAGTTGATATTTGCCAACCCAGACCCCACCTAGCAGAGCAATATGCAGGCCAACCTAACCTGTATTACAGATTGGCTCAGTCTCCCTTCAGTAAACCCAGGCTAAGTTGCACGTCTGTATTGCATTAGTCAATATCTCCTAGTGAATACTGCAAGTATACAAACACGAAAAATAGGGATAACATTAAACAATGCACATCCTGTATTAAGTGAGTTTCAGATCCTTTTTAAGGCACCTATTTCTTATTCCATTTGTTGGTCGATAAAGATTTGTTTGATTGTATATTAAAACATTACTTTGCATATACAACTCTTGTATTGAATTGCGGGCACTTGATGTCATTCGGCTCTTTGTTTTCCTCTACTGTTGTTTTTCCACCTCTCTCTTCCACTTGAAAATCTGCTTTCAATTCATTTGGCTCTAATTGATGGCAATGAAAGCATACTAAAGTAAGACAATTCTAGTCTGATTTAGTCAATAAACCCAAGGAGATCAGTTTGTCTTTTGCATTCTAAAGTTCAACTCATCATTTTTCTGCTCTGGTAATAAGCCTTCTAATTATTACAAAATACTCCATGTTCTGTAATTTTGTTCTCTCAGGGACTAGACTTATAATAAGAAGCATTTGTTGGTTGAAATTATGCTTATAAAAAAAACAAGCATATATGTTAAACGGCATGACTTTTTATTCTTAAAATTAAATTATGTTGGTAATAAAATGCCAAGAACATTTGTTAGTTGATCGGCATCACTTTTTATTCTTAAAGTACTCACTGTGTTGATGTTTTAACCATCTCATAGACATGCTTCTTAATGTTGATTATTGTCACCACTCAGATTTGTTCATATGATGCTGGAATAGTTGACTTCCACTTCTGCATTTTGCAGCAAGAAGACATTCGAAATTATATAGATGATTCCTTAAACATGGCATTCAGCTTTCAGCGTTTCGCAAAGAACGGATTGGAGGCAATTCACATGGGGTTTCATACTGGTAACCTCACTAAATCTTCATGGTTATGTTTGAAATAGTGTACAAGTACAGCTTCTGAGAATATTCTATGTTGCATATAATATGATCAAGAGCATTTTAATTTCTTCAACCATCTTAAGTGTAGGTATGAAGATGATCCTATTGTTGGTCATCGATTGTATCGTGAAATTAGGCAAGTTGAAATAAAGAAGGCGAAAGGGAAAGGAGTTGCACCCCTTCCACCTGCATTTTTCCACTGGGAAACAGTTGCAACCAACTTAGATGAATTCCAAGAAGTTTCTGTGAGTTCTTTTATTTGTATTGCTGCTGAGTTTTTATCTGATGTTTCTGCTTTGGTGCTTAGTTATGCATGCACTATTTTTACGGTTACACAACTCTATATAGTGTGTTATAGAATGATGTATCCAAATTTGATGAAAACATGTACTTTCTGGATCTGATTAAAGAAAATCCTCCTTATCTTTTGAATAGGTAAAGTTCAATTTGGTTTGTGACTTTGTAATTGATGACAGTGTCATACTTCACATTTAATTTATGCTGCCAATCTACCTGTTTGATAAGATGTTTCTGTTTAATGGACCATGTAAATCTATGTCAAATCTGAGCACTTCATGATGCTGATGAAATGTGAAGGGCCACTAGTTTCATATTAGATTCTTGAGTGCTTGCCAATTTGTCCAACTTGCACTGTGACTTGTCAGTATTGGATGGATTTCCATGGAAGCCTTTCACATGCACTTTGTATCTGTTGTTAATTATGGGAGCATATGAAAGCTTTCGTGAAAAGATCCATTTAGGTTGTCTGACTAAAGGCCCCAATTCTCTGTTTTTCAAATAAATTCCAATATTTTCAAATATTTCTTTGGCTGAAAAATCTTGGTGAGCTGTTCTAAAACCTCAAAACCATTATCAGCTCAATCATAAATTCTTCATCATGTTGCTGATTTCTCTTATTGCTTTCATTGTTTTTCCCATGTAATTAGCATGCACGTGAATTATTCACAAGTGCCAAACCTTTTCCCTTTAATTTTTATAAAGTTCTGTCTTGATGACCATACAGGCTTACAGAAACAAGGCAATTGAATATTTATTCAAACTGTCATGTCTATTTTAAAATTGTTTTATCCTTTGATTATGATTATATTTTTCCAGCATTATTTCTAATATTACAGCCCATGTTTAAGTGAGAATTGTCAACTTCATTCATGTGTTGGCCATTCAAATGAGATGATGTTTTCTGCACCTAGAATATGTAATTTGCTGTTGTGCTCTCAGTCATGGCAGCTTACAACTCATGATCTTCAATCAACCATTTATGTTGATAGTCCATCCTTTATTTTTCACCATGGTGCTCCAGAAAATAAATCCTTTTTCCTCCATACATGTGGTTATTATATTTCTGATTACCTGCATTTGTTCCTTGCTGCTTTCTTCTCCACGTCCAGTGCAATAACAGAGTTCTGGAAAATTTTGTGTTTTGTTTCTTTACCTTTAACCATTTTTCCTTGTTTATTTTTCTTCTATTTCCAGGAGAAACTTTTTTCAAGTAAAAATAGGACAGAGACCTCACTTGGAAAGAAGTTAAAGATTGACTTTCTACCGGAGATTGAGAAAATACACAAAGTATGCGACTTATCTGCTGCTGTATTTGTTCATTTACTTTTGTTACGAAAGATGGCATGTATAGACTAAGTACTATTACAAGCAACATACAAGTCTAAATTATACTGAGAATTTCATTGTTCATTTAGAGGAAAGAGAGGCTGTTGAAAAAGCAACAGAGAGAAGCCCTCCTTCTTGATAGCTTTTTGACTGCAGATGGGCTTTCCTCAGGTCGCTCGCTTCGTGATAGAAAACCTGTCACCTATACATTTGGTAAGGCTAAGAAGTTAGAAAATGATAACAAAAATGTTCTCTTAGTATGTAATTTTACACATGATCTTGAATCTTTGTCCATAAAAAAATAGAATACGTTATTTAGAAATATATTTTCATTCATTCATTGATTTTGTAGTTTTTCCTTTTGGCTTATTTCTTTTCCATATTTCATTTTTTCTGCATCGCTACCTTTTCACTCTTCCAACAATCTCATGCTCTTGAAAAAAAAAAAAATCCTTCATTTGATATAAGAAAAGGAATCAAGATTTGCATAAGCCATGACTTGTATTTCATAGCTTGAGCTTCACACAGAAATGTCTCGCTATGCTGGACCATTGGTGTTATACAAAGCCGATATATCCCATGCATTGTCACAATATATGGCATAACTAGATGATTGTTCTTGTGCCGATTCTCCTAAATATGTTTGCAATAGTCCAGAAGACTTTTTGACCATTCATCGTTGATTCTGTTCAAAAGAGAGAATTTTAAGTAGATTAAGAACTCTCACAAAATAGTTTGTTGTTTCGGAATATGAACAACTTGGTTTAGTTTCAGTAGAATTTTTAAAACCAAGAACCAAGATGTTTTGTTTGCACTCAGAAGTTATTTAGAACCTAGGTCGATTTCAGAGTTATGACTGCTGGCCTTAGGGCCATAATTGATCTGCATAGATATAAATGTGCTAGATTTTAGTTGGCTACTTATATTTCAAATGTAATTTCTAATTTTGAGAAATTCCAAGCACATGAATATCTGGTTGCAAGAAAATCAAGAGAAAGCTAAATTTTTTCATGATTTAAGTGATACTTTGTGGATTTTGAGGGATTGACAGGATAGAGAAGGGGTTTGTGGGGTTAATTTGGTCTCTTGAATAGTGATTTGGAAATTTGAACTTGGATCTAAGGGATTTTTAGCTCTCATACCCACACATCTTCTTTTAATAGATCAATCCCTGTTGTATGAAAATCTATAACCGAACTTCTGATTTTCTTTTTCTATAAATTTTTATGGAAAATGTGGACATTAGTGTTTTTTCTTATTTATAAACATTGCTTGTTCTTCATACCTCATACGCTTGTGCTTTAATTGGCATTTAAGTGTCTATTAGATAGTCATCGCACAGCTAAATGATATAGTAGACTATAGATAGTGCGAAATATGCATTATGATAACTTCTATTTTAATTTTTTTAATGTTGTGTGGAAGCTTTATGCTGAAGCAATTGAAATGATACACTAAATGGACCTAAAAGATACAAAATTCTCTGAAATGATGTTTAATATATTCTCTGGATTTGTTTAATTATCTTTTACACTATTTAAATCTTTTTTAGCCTTTTTTTATATTTTATATTTTTGGCTGGATCTCTGAAACTCAAACCAGCACTTACAAAATTACTGAAACTGAAACTACTCAGCTGGTCTAAAACTGAAACCAAGTTTTTTGAACCTCGAATGTAAAATCTCATGAGTTGAACAGCTGGTGTGATTTTTTCCTGCTTGTAGTATTTGTGAATTGGATTGTTTTACATGAAGAACAATTTTTGTATTGCTGTTTTTGCTATAACATGGTATATGTTGAGAAATTGATTTAAGGGGATTTAACATGATTGCCTCACTTTAAATTTGAGGTATCAGTTCTTCCCTTCGAGGGTCTGTTATCTGGCTTTTATGATTATGTTTTTCTTGGTTTTTGATTTTTTCCCCAGTGATCAGATTCTGCATTAATTATATAATGGATGTGGGGCTACTTGTGTTGACATGAAATAGATGATGTTTGTGATTATGTGAACTAGAAATAAAATTTGGGCACTGAGGAAGCCGTCATCATGTTATGCAATTTTTGGTATTAGATTCTATTGTATCATAGAATATGTTCTAGTATTAAGAATTCACTTTCATTGCTGTGTATCCGGAAATTAAATTGATGATAGTTTCATTTTAAACAATTTGGCAGATGACTATGACCGGTCAATTAACGAGGCTATAAAAATAACCAAGTATGTATCTACCTCACTTCATGTCACATATTGTTCCTCGTTTGATGGGAATCATGAACTTATATCTTTTCTGTATTAGGAAAAGACAGCCCTCACCAGAGTATGTTGTTAGAAAATCAGTCAATGCGAAGCCTGAGGTATCTACTAATGGTAGACTGAATGGTCCTTTACAAATTGATCAAGCCCCTTATGATGCACAGTCTCCAAAGTCAAATGATTATGAAGAAACTGATGCGGAGCACCAGGCTGAGCTTCTTGACCGCAGGTATCTTTACCATCCATATCTGCCATGAAATTTCTTGAGTGCACCTAAATTGAATGTCTTATGGCTTACCGTTGCATTACTGAATTCTAGCAATAGGCGGAGGAAAAGGCCACAGAGGTATTCAGATGACTTTGTGGAAGCTGTTTCAGATATTGATGCAGACTTTGACAGTGATGATGACATAGTTGGAGAAGCAGTGTATGATGAGGAATATCTTAGAAGCCGGAAGCAGAAGAAGGTCTCAAGTGGTTCAGAGGGGGATGAAGAGTACCGTTGGGAGGAAGAAAATGCTGAAGAAGATGAGGAAGAAGAGGAATATTCTTTGAGTACCAGTGAAGATTTAGAGGAGCAGAACCAATATAAAAAGTTTCCAAGTCGAAGTAGGCGGGGAACAAAATTGAGATCTGTTGATGAACTCCAGTCAGGCCTGAGACGTAGCAAGAGGGCCACCCGCCCACATATTAACTACCGACAATATGAGGTATCAGACACGGACACGGACTCAGGAAAGCAGGCCAAATCCAATGCATCAGAAGCCCATTCAGATGCAACGAACGATCTGGAACTTTCGACAGCAAGTCAAGATTCTCAGGATGAGGAAGATCATGAAGAAACGGCAGATCAGAAAATTAATCAGGACTACATAGAGGCGTAGACAAAGAGCAGCACCAGGCAGCTAAAAAGACAGATAGCCCTGGGCAAGATGGGGATGGTGTACAAAAAGACGATTCCTAGACCTGAATGAGCTTGCCCCAGGAACTGGTTTTGACGACGGGCCTAGCACTTTGATGAAGGATGAGGACATGGATAACTTTTAGGTATTCAAACAACAGTTGCATCCTCTGGCAGCTCTTTCTATGGAAGAATTGATTTATATTGTAATTCAGCATCCCAAACAGAAGGCTGCAGGGCTTTTTGTAAGGCATATTGTAATCCTAAATCTTGGTGGCTCATGAATGGGTTTTCTAGAGGCTGCGACTGTGTCATGAGATGAGCAGGCAGATTCGAAGATTAAGCTGTCCAAGGTTGTTCTCGAGAGGAAGTCTTAATGATGAGATGGGCAGTCAGCTTCTTCATACTGTCATCCTGAGTGTTTTAGTACTTGGCGATGATTTCGAGGAAGTTCTGTTTTGATTGTATCCATCCTGCACATCTGGTGTACAATACACCTCAATGCTGATCTATAACAAAATTTGTGGAATTTCAATTTGTTGCCTTTCCCTTCCCTGCGGAGGCATAACAATTCAAATTTAGTTGAGGATATATATTTACTTATGAAAAGAAAGTAGCGCATGTTGTAACTATTTATGTACTTTTATATTTAGGAGTCTTTTAGGTTTTTCTGACTACTTTAGTTTCTGTTTGTCCTTGCTTGAATGGTCGCTTGAGTGGTCTGATGCAGTTGATTTGAATGGGTCATCTCACATTCTGAACTGCAGGAGCATGAGAAGCAGCAATAGTAATTCAGACAATGTTGTTTTGGTGGAAAAATATTTCGTTGGTCATTTCTAGTCTTTATTGAGACTCACGGATCATCAGCTATTTGATCTTTATGTGACGTGAGTTGGTAGTAACTGATTGCATGGCAAGTTAATATGTGCTTTACTTTAATTGTGCTGCTTCTCTATTCGGAGTTCTCTGAAATAGCTAAGTATTTTGGTGTAGCTATTCTGCAGCATTTTTATTATAACTAAGAACAGAAGACGTTGCTCTGTTTGGCTATTTTCAGATGAAAAGTACCCGAATTTTTTTTTTCTTTTCTCTGTACAAGTTAGATATGTTCTTTCTTCATTGGTTTACTTCTTGATGCAAGTTAGATATGTGCTTTACTTCAATTGTGCTGCTTCTCTATTCAGAGTTCTCTGAAATAGCTAAGTATTTTGGTGTAGCTATTCTGCAGCATTTTTATTATAACTAAGAACAGAAGACGTTGCTCTGTTTGGCTATTTTCAGATGAAAAGTACTCGAATTTTTTTTTTTCTTTTCTCTGTACAACACCTAAAGCAATGGAATTTGTACTCGAATTTTTTTTTTTTCTTTTCTCTGTACAACACCTAAAGCAATGGAATCTGTCATCAGAAATGGGTGGCCTTGGTTGCCAAATTGCTGTGTAAAGTATGGCTTTGTGTAAATGCTAGTACAGTAGAACTTATGCGTGTGCTAAATCCCATGCACTCAAAGGGGAAAGTAAGTTTGCTCGTTTTTGTTTCTACATGAGATTTTTCTTATTTTTTAAATTTTGATGGTAATTTCATTGTTGCCTCTTGCTTGATGTTGCAGCTGTTCATATTGTAGCAGATATTCTCAAGTATTATCTGCGACAGCTTACCAAAAACTAATACCTGTGATGCACGATGGTTTTCTTGGGTCACTTCGTGTATAGTTTGCATGCCGTGATCTCAGAAGAAGTGATTTGGGGCAAATGACCTACCCCACATTCTTTTATCGTGCAATCTACAAACTAAGTTGTTTTGTTTTGTTTCGTTTTGTTTTTGTTTTGTTTTGGTTTTTGTGTGTGTGTGTGTGTGTGGTTTAGTGGAGATACTTTTATGGTAATATGTGGGACTTCATGGACGTTCACTTAGTGAAAAACCATAATATACCAACCGGCCAGAAAGCTAAACAGAGCTGCTAATTGGTGGGCAAAGACAGTTTTAAAGTGAAAGAGAGAGGAATTGCCACATTCACTTGTTTTTTTGCAGTCATGCCCAGTGTCTCCAATCACTTTTCTGTTGCTGTAACCTGTTGCCTTCTGATCTGACAGTTCTGAAAAATGAATGCAGATTATAACCATGTGAAATCTGGCCTGCATGAGAAAACGGAGCAATTGTTGATTATCTTGTAGCTAAACTATGTGACGTCGGATACGCTAAACAGCATTGCAGCCTCAGAAAATAAAATATCTGACAGCTAATCCTAACCTGTTAAAGTAAATATGACAATGAATCCAATTTAAAGACCCCAAACTAATAAATCACATCAGACTCGCAAAATTCTCACCATGCAGGATCCAGATCAGTCAGCATGCAATCTAAATCAGGAGAGCAACATCAGAAAGTCCAGAAAAACCTAGATATTTTTATCCTTTACCGGCACCTGGTGACTTTCTTTTCAATTGTGACTACAGAATTAGCTGTTCACCTGATAATATCTAATCATTTACTTAGCTATCAGGCTGGACAAAGTGGGTTCCACCATTCACCTTGATCCCCCATGTGTTGTGAGGAAGGGTTATAACCAGGTGGACAGCAAATTCCTCAAACGTGTAAGAGTTGGAAGCCTCTCCTTCCAACTCCAGGGATGTGGTTATACTTGCCATCAAACAATGCTATAACCGTATTAATTCATTAGACATTCTTCACCACATATAATCAAGGGAAGAAATGCAATAAACACAAATTCTTTATCTGCCCAAATAAAACATAAAGATCAAAGTTCTAGCAATTTAAAAATTAAAGGCTACATTTTAGTCCAAAATTAGGAAACTTGAATAATTTCCATTGTGCCACATGTAAATTTAGAGAAAAATCATACAAGTTGAGCTCTAATTATACAAATTTAATTATTACAACACAAAACTTCAAGCTCATATTCCTTTGTCCATGATAGGCCACAGGTCATGCTTGGGCTGGTGTATAGCTCTTCCCACCTATCTGCTTTTTCTTTTCCCCTTTTTTTTACATGTGGCAGCACTACGTGATGAAACTGCTCAAATGTACCAATATGCTACTTCTGTAATAGTGTGAGCTACATATTTATGGACCGTCTCTTGGCTGAGCATATATGCTACTTGCACTGTCTGGGGCGGAATTTCTCCTCTGATAAGAGTGACACCATAAGATGCTCTAGCCTGACAGCACCAGGACCAGGTCGAAGGATTGTGGTGTTACCCACAACTAGGCATGGATCAGTCCCATTCTCTCTGCTCCCCACACACCATCCTCCTGGCACAAGCATCCCAGGGCCACGAGACAACAGTTCGGCATCTATCTTGTCAAGAACGGGATCATCCTTGGGGAACTTGCGAGCAAATGGAGCATTACTGTCAATCATGCCTCTCATGTGCTTTATGGTGAGATAGTGAGGGTGTTGCTTTGGCGGGTTGTCCCATGATATGAAATGAAGGTCGTGGTTGACAGTGGTGTTGCGGAATTCCTGTGCATTGCAGATGACAGTGTGGAAATAACCTTCTGGGGAGGAGAGGAAGTTGGCATAGTACATGAGAACAGTTCGTGGAAGGTTGTCCCAGCCCCATATGCAGTAGTCGATGAAGGAACGGGAGAGTGCCATCCACGCAGAACCTGCAATGGGGACAAACAGGAGATTTACTTCATGAATTGACAATTTTTTGGTACTGATTGTGGTTTTGCAAATGAATATATTATTTATCAGTATAATGAGCAATATTGTTTTAGGTGTGTGCCAAACCAGTTACTTGTTGCCCTACCCACTCTTCACAGCAGAACAACTAAATCCATTGTGGACCTAAAACAGTGTATGCATCTCTTTTTTCTCTAGCTGATTTCTTAAACATGTTCAGATAGCTGGGCCCCACTAGTACCTACAGATTCTTAGCCACTGATTTTCCCACATAATGGCATTCAGAATGACATAAAATATCTCTTTACATGTCCAAACTGATACCACAACATATGGACAAACTTGGTCACACAATGTTTCATGAAGATCCAAGATCTCCCAACATACTAACTACAAGCCACCAATTATTCATAATCCATTGATCTTACCCCTAGTTATCACCAATTTAATGATTCAATAACTTAAGGGGCTGTATAGGTGCCTGGCTACCATATCTGCATGATATAGCCACATGGCTGGAATTAGCTGACAAGAGGTAAAATCAAGAGAAAGATGGGAGATCAAGAAGCCCATTTATCCTGTAATCGCAGAAGTTTTCAGAAACAGCAATTCGTCTATAAGGAACCTCCAGTACACAAAATTTTCTAAGTTAACATGTGATGGTTAATGGAGATAGAACCGTCACAAAATGGAATATTCCTCTATTAGGAAATAAAGGAGCTTAAAGACTGACTATGTTGGTCAAAGAGTTTGGAAGAAGATTAAAACACTGAGGTCAATCTCAATCAAGCATTGGGAGCAATTTCATGATAGTATTGCTTGAAATGTAGGAAGTCAAAAGGTGAACAAGCTCTTCTTGAGGCCTCCTAAAATGGGCAGATGAAACGTTATAACATCATAAAGCCAAGGGTTTCAACCCTTCTGTTTTCAAGAAGTTGTTGGGACAAAGATGATAAATTTTGTATCACCATAGTAAAGATAGCTGCACAGAGACAGTAGAGCACTTTAAGGTTTGCCTGGGTGCCTTGAGACAAATGAAAAGCTATTTGAGCAACAACTAATGCCTCACTGAAACTATGAATCATCAGATTTGCTGAAATGGAATTTAGCGTGCGAACAAACACATGGGGGGGATTCAAATTCAAGAGTTAAAAGTCTACTTAGGAAAATATTGAATTCTATGCTGGAAATTAAGTTATCACATCTAATAAAAGGCTGACATCATACTGAAATTTTCTTTCAAGCAGCATTATCCATTAGATATCTCTTTTTTTCTTTCCTTATGGCTGTGCATGCATGCACGTGCGTGCATGTGTTGTGTGTGTGTGTGTGTGTGGTGTGGGGGGGGGGGTTTGTGGAGGTGGTTGCACATCTCCACTTGAGATGTCATTGAGATAATCTATGACAGTAGAACTAGATAGGAGACAAGAAAACTGAGCTTCTTGGAGCAATAAATGGGATGTTAAACAAAATAGTGATTTGATGCAACAGACATGCATCATGAATATTGAGAGGAAAAACACGCTACTAGTGAAAAGGTGGTAAAAAGCATCAAAAAAAAAAAAAAAAAGAAGAAGAAAAAACAGTCCACACAGAAATTAGTTTATCAAAAGTTAAATGCGGGAAAGCTCTAGAAATAGTAAATAAGAATAATACTTAAATTTCTAGAATTACTTTTAGAAATCTCAGCATAATAAGGAGATACAGATCTAACAGTTTTCTAGATAAGGCAAGTAATGCAAATTCATGCAAAATGGTGTGAAATCACAATAAATGGTAAACTAAATTTAAAGAAACGAAAACCTGCTTTATAATCACCTCCTTGTAATAAAGGGTTCTGATGAAGAAGCCCAAGGAGGCCAAACACAAATATAACACTCTCAGATGAGACAAATAGTAATTAATAAGCAAAGCAAAGAAAAGATCGATCACGAGATGCTCCTAACACAATATATAATACTTGCAAGCAACAAATAGATACAAATATTAAAACACAATTTGTAGGAAGACTTAGGTATAGGACTTTTTAGTCCGACCAAACTTTGCCATATTTAACAATGGCAAGCTAATGCAGGATGGAAGAAGAAAGAGATAGAGAGAAGAAGAAGAAAAAGAAGAAGAAGAAGGGATAGAAGAGAAGAACGAGGAGAAGAAGGTAGAGGGAGAAGACAACTCAATATTCTGTGATTTCTCAATAATACAAATTGCATTCTTAATTAACATAACCATGGATTTATATAGACATCCCAAAACCCTAATAAGATAAATCCTAAAGTCCACATAAAAATAAAATTCTAGAGTCCAAATACAGTTCTAGAATCCACATAAAAAAAATTCCCTAATTTCTGTATTTGCACACCAAATTTCCTTATTAACAGACTGTTCCTGACAAAACACAATGATTAGCTTCAGAAATTATCAAAATTATCCAACAATTGTAAGAGAAAATAATCTCCCACATAGAAACAAGTTATATAAGCAGGCTGCTAAATGACCAATTTGACAAACTTAAAAATAGGAATAACAAAAACAAGAAGGGAGTACATTCATCTCTGAAATAACTAATTAACTTCAACCTGGCATAGCTATAACTCCAAACAGAAGAGTGATATTCAAAGAACACTAGCTCTTGAAAGGCGTTTTAAGCATGTGATATGGCTCCTTACTTTGGAGCCCCTCTAGATTCTCATTTCAACTAATTTCTTGAAGTGTGTTGATAAACTTCATAAATCAGTAGTTTCAAAAAGCAAGATTTGCTTGAACCATGTCGTAATACATACCAAGCCTAAGGAAGTTGGTTGAGAAAAACAGCTCAGGGTTTCTCAGACTTTGATCTGTGGAACAGTATCTCACATTTATCTGAATTAGCAAGCCATGGATGACTTCAAATTTTGGGGGATTAATGCAAGGTGAAGGTAGCTTGCCATTTTTTATTTCAAAATTTGGATATTTTACATTGAGCAATAAAAATTTCAAATAGATCATTTATTGTGGATATATCATATAAGTTTTAAATTGTTGAGTTATTTCCTTGCATAAATCTAATATTGTTGATCAATGGGAGCTTCTAGTTGATAAAAAAAGGCAAGATTCCTATAATTCACTTTCATTACTCCTATCAAAGTTTTCCTAGGTCTCTCTCTTTCCACAAACAAGCTCAAAGACCCATCTTGTGCCAACTTTGTCCTGAGCATTTTGTTGCACTTAACCCTATAACATCATAATTGGTTCAACATCACTTTACCATGTAAAAGTTTCTCCCCAAGGCTCAAAATTCCATCTTTCCTACTTTGACCACACATACACCTCTTCCATCAGAAAAACTATACATACACCTCAACATCTCAGTTTTGGTAGTGAGGGGAAAAAAATTACAAGGATATCAAGCTATAAACAATCTTATTCTTTTTCATGAAATTCCATAGGAGTTATTTATGTATAGGAAATTATCTTTGATTTGTGTTCACATTATATGTATTGCAAGCACAAAAAATACTTGCTTTATCTTGCCCTCTAAACTCTATCATGATCATCTTATAATCCAACTAATCATGGTGATAAAAAATTACAAGCAATGCTTTGGCTTTAATTGCAGAAACACCTAAGTGTACAATTTACTGGATCGAGCATCATGGGACTTACTGTGCACGTGCTATCTTCCAAAATCAACCACACCTTTGATTACATAAATCATGTGACTATTTATTCAACATTTTGGTGAAAGTGTAAAACCATGACATAATGCAAAATATGTGTTATATGGCAGCTTTATTAACATAGGAATATGATACACATGATGGATATGCTTCGCAGGAACATTCAAAGTAGCAATTTAGTATTAACCCATATCATCTAACAACTACTGTGTGACATCTAGTGTGATGCAAAATATGTCCATGAACCAAGCCGGGATTTAACCTTATAGGTCCAGTTGATAAATTAATGACATTTTAAGTTTGCCATGAAATGAAGAATATTCCTGTGAAGCCTTCCTATGTTTAATGCCTTTCTAATAACTTCCTACAGTTGATGGTTGCACCAAATTCCCATGCTAGATTTTTTTTCTAATGGAAAATGCTAGAAAATCAAACTAAGATTTTTATATAGTCAATCATTGGTTACATTTAAGCACTCAATGTTAATTGTTTTCCCTTTAAAATTTGTTTACGTATAGACAAAGATGTGTCTCGTGGCCATGCCTACAAATAGACATTGTCATACAGGAAGGAGGCTAAAAATTTTGCCCATAAAATTATCTTCCTTGACGAAGAAAAAAGCTTTGCAAGTGTTACCTTGTATGGATCCCTACTTGGCTCATTCCAGGAGATCATGACCCATAATCCTTGGTATCTTTTAACATGTATCCCTTATTTTCCTCCAATTCTAGCATCATGTTTAGTATCAAAGCTTAGGTGATGGCCAATCACTGTTGGCATGGACTATGTATGGGAGAAGCTGGTTATGAATGTGAATTCTGTGAGCCCAAATTGGATAGCAAAATAATATGTGGATAGAAAGATAATATGTATAGCGAAATCAAGCATACTATGAAGCTAATATACGTTATAATCCTCATTTGTATCACATATGAAATCTTAAGCAATGTTAAGGAAGAGATCAACATCTTCATCATGTTTACAATTAGGAAAAAGGAGAAAAGATTTTGATGTGGATTAATATGATCCCATCATTAGCGAGGAGAGGAGGAAGAACAAGTTGAGACATGTTTTCCCTCCCTTATAAGTTGGGTTCGATTACAATCACAAAAGGTTGTAAATACCTGCTGGATAAGAAGAGCTGAATTCCATTATATATTTAACAAGGGAGAAAAAAAACCATCAACAAATGATGGATTGATCCATTTACCAAATAAGAAAAACAAACCCTAGAACTTAGATACACTTTGCTATCAGAACTAGCTTCTTAAATATCACAAAACCAATATTTAAATGCATGTGCCACTCGAATTTGGGAAAATGTCATGATTACGGCTGCAAATACTCCGTAGATATACCAAATTCGAGGCTGCACAGCATCATATATTGGAGATCTATAAATGCATTCTGAAAAGGCTGAAAACTTGCTCTAATCTAGCTAAAAATTCTCTTAGTTGAGTCAAGAACATCTAGGTGTTCAGGGATTTCGAAACTCTCTTTCCGTGCTAGATTTCTAAATGCAAGTAGCCATAGAAGATACAGAATTTTTTTTCGACATTTCAATAGCAATCTGTTCAATGAAAGTTTTAAGCATGACAGAGGATGCCAGCCAGATCAAAACTGTTCATCGATGATAACTGATATATGTTAACCTCATCAAATCGACCCATAAAATAATCATCCTGGGTTTACTAAAAAAGCAACAGAAAAAAAACCCTGACCTGTGAAGAGTTTGAATGCAGTCGGTACGCTCCTCCTCTGTGGAATATAAAAGACATCAGCTTTCTTCAACATGTACAAACCTGGATCAATAATAATCGGCTTCGCTCTGTGAAACCTGCAGTTAAGACACTATCAAAAGAATCCTAAAAAAATTCCAAAACCTTCCCCGATTCTAATAGCACCGAGTTCAAAAAGGAGATAAAAAGAGCGTAGTTCGCGTACTCCTTCCACCCAATGTTGCTGGTATGATCGATAAAATTAAGATCCCGCGGCAGGTAGGAGAAGGTGTGCAGCAGATCTGAGATTCCCACACAAATAAAGGGGAGATTTAGATTTTTCCACCAAAAGATGAGATTTCTCCTTCAAATTCATCAAATTGGAGTCGAAAGAGAAGCAAAAGCAATAATTGATCGATTACCGTCCTGCGTGACGAGGGGGTAATCGGTGGCGCTCAGATTGATGAACCAGTCCCAATCGCCACCCTCTCTGAGGAGGACGGCAGCAGCGTGGAGGGTGTTGGCAACCATGGTGGGGCCGCGGTAGGTGACAAGATTGGCTTTAGTGATCATCTTAACATTGCCGACGGCGGAGAACACGGGGTGGCCGGCGATGAAGTCGTGGAGGTCCTGGCGCTCGTCGAGGGGGGCCTCGAGGTCGAGGTGGACGACGTAGCGGTTGGCGGGATGGTAGAGGGCGAGGAGGGTGCGCTTGAGGGAGTGGCCATCGCCGTTGGAGCCGGAGACGAGGTAGGCGAGGCGGGGCGGCGGGGGCAGGGCGGAAGGTGGGGCCGGGTGGAGCTTGGACTCGACGAAAATGGGGGCGTAGAAGGCGGCGAAGGGGTTGGAGGCGGAGGGGGAGGAGAAGAAGGAGGAAGGGAGGAGGGAGAGGGGGAGGAGGGCGAGGGGACCGTCGGGGGAGGAGAGAGTCGTCAGGAAGAGGAGGAGGAGGGAGACGGTGGAGCCGATCGCCAGAGGCACGATCCACTTCCTCTCCATGCTCGCTACCCGCACTCGCACCGAGTTTAATCTCTTTATCATCTCTCTCTCTCTCTCTTTCTTCAAACAAACTCTCGACTTATTTAAACTTCTCTCAATTCTTCTTCCTCTCAGGAATCAGAGAGAGGGAAGACTGAAGCGGAGATGGGGGGGAGGAGGAGGAGGGGTTTCTTCGTAATGACTAATGAGGCGCCTTCTCTTCGTCTGTTTTTTTCTTCTGAAAAAAAAAAAAATCGAAAAAAAACTCGTACTTTTCTTTCTTTTCTCGCTGATGTTTTAATACTTCTTTATGGAGTGGGGATGGGTTGGGCTGGTTATAGAGAGAGAAGGGAACAAAGGATCTGAAGATGGGACGCAAGGCGGGTTTGGCTTGAGTTTAGGCTCGGATTTGGTTGCAAAATAGAAGGAGCCACTCTTTTTCGCAATTAATGTGATTATTTATATATTACCGTCCCTCACCTTTTAGTTAATTTATACTTGACCGGTCCATATCAGGGCTGCATTGAACATTTAAGGGCAAGTCATAACAATTTGTGACTAAACTTGCTGCTGTCTATTGAATCCATAAATTACTAAGATAAAAACTTGGTGCAAAATTACTTTTTTCCTTTTTGATAGTAATACTAAAATTACTCGGTGCTACTGTCCATAGAGTTGATGGAAGAAATCTTGGGAGGAGCTACAATTTAATGGTTCGGATTGTATCTGTCGCGTAAAAGATACAGTTGGCCTTTTCTTGCAATGTGAACGGTTGGCCTGAATTTTGCATAACTTCCAAATTCCTGCAACTCTCTTCCTTCCATTCAAATCATGAAGCTGATACCATACTTTAAAAACTATACAAAATATGATATAACACTTCACATTACAACAGAAGATCAATCATTTTTTTTTCATGCAAAAGGTGCATCCTGAATCCCAGTTTAATGGGGATGGGAGGACAAAAGATGGGGAGAGGAGAGACGGACATTTAGTGAGCTTTTACGGCAGCCTTACTGTGAATTGAAGGTACTGATATGGGTTAGGTTTGTAGGTTAGCTAGATTTATCCAGGATTCGTCCAAGATTTAATGAGTTGAGAATTGAGATGGACTGGTTCAATTTAGTACCCTGACGATTCTGTGGTTTGGAAGCGTGGGGGACCAGAGGTTGGCTACCTGTTGTACCGCCCCAACGGTGTTTTAAAATTTTAGACAGTGACCGTTGTACAACTTCCGTCAATTTAATTTTTGTATGAATATATTTCATTAGCAATTGGCTTGGAACATGACAAGATTT
Organism: Elaeis guineensis; assembly: GCF_000442705.2. Taxonomy (NCBI): domain Eukaryota; kingdom Viridiplantae; phylum Streptophyta; class Magnoliopsida; order Arecales; family Arecaceae; genus Elaeis; species Elaeis guineensis. The sequence goes on from NC_025994.2 coordinate 89,413,446, forward strand.
TAAAAACTATAGTTTTTTATTTAGGATTAGCCATGTCAAATATTAGGTAGTATGGATCCAGATTAGGTGGGTATGAGAATGGGGCGTAAGCATGAAAAGGCTGACAATAAAGGGAACGGAGTCTTGATAAAAGCATTTTTGCTGGAAAAAATAAATTTGTCCTTCATTGTTTGATTTTGTTAGCATGAGCCATACATGTGTATCATAATACTTGGCCGATAAATATTTTTGGTACAAGTTAAAACCATCTAGTTCCACTGGAGCTTCTGTCTCTACCTTTTTTTTTCTTGGGGGCCAAGCCTATTGGAGCCTCTGGAGTATAATTCTTTTGAATTGTTTTAGTAAAAGAATGGGCTTCCCTCTCTTTCACTCAAAAAAAAAAAAAAAAAAAAGAAAAGAAAAGGACTTGTTTGGATGATTAGATTAAAAATCTTATGGAATTTATAGATTAGATCAGTACAACTTGCAAGATCATAAAATTATAGGTTGAGTTAGATAATCCTATAACTTTATAATTTTGAAGGTTCTAATGGTCCAATCCATGAATTCCATAGGATTTTTTAACCTAATTAGCTAAACAAGCCCCAAGGCCCTATTTGGATATTTAGACCCAAAATCCCATAGGATTTGTGGATTGTGCCTTAGCCTTAGACAATCAATTAATTCGGATTAGATTTAGCCTATATTTACCTCATTTCTTTCTTTCTATGGAATTCGGGCTGGCCTAAAATAATAGTTCTTTGGGTTGTTACAAAAACATCGTAGCCCAATCTAATTAAACTGGTTGTCTTGGCAACTAGAAAAAAAATCTAAGCTAGACTTATATTCCTAATATCAAAGAACTTTTAGAGTGTATTGTCCCAAATCCCATAAGGAGAAAATAATGACCTGCTAAGATTTTTTCTCCCGATGAAATTCAGATCACCCCGTATAAAAGATAGTCTTAGATGATTATAGACATGGACTTAGCCCAATCTCTAATTCAATATTTTTTTATAGTTGTATTGATCCAACTCACAAATCCTATGAGATTTTAAATTCAACCATCTAAACAGATCCTATAGATAAAAAAAATCCTAGCAGAGCCTGAAGCTGTGCTAAAACAAACCAAGGCCAAGTTGGTTGGGATCTAGATGAAGCTGAAGAAAACATGAGACATCTTCATGCCATGATGCCAGACTGATGGGCATGGATTGGTGCTATAGCCTAGGCAAGTGGATTCTGTTCATGACTTCCCTCTCTCTTTCTGAGCAATTTCATGAGGAGGATATGCAGATAGCAAGACCAATGAAGTTTAATATTGAAATACGATAAAGTTGGGATCCACAAAAGATTCACAATATGGATGAGCTTCCAACAGTTGTGCTCGGATGCAGAGGATGATGGAAGTATCATTTACGCCTTTGTGTATCATGCAATTCGTGCATTGTTTGCATGCTTAACGGCAACCTATGCAAACTTGCTTCCACCCGGGGCGCAAAAAAAATGCCTGTGCAGATTAGCAAGGCTATAGAACCTAAATTTATGCTTTTCTATCCCCTAAAGCTCTTCATGTCATGTTGGAATTTAGATTGAATGAAGCTAACATTCCATATAAGATTATCATGGGCAAATGCATCAAGTTACAGCAACAAAACCATCCACAAGAAGTCATCCAAAACTATGGAACATTTGTCCATATATAAAATATAATTTTACCTGAACGCCCCACCCCTATCTCATAGCTATTCAAGGGCCACATTCTTGGCATCCACATGAGATGGTTTGTGGAAAGGCTTCCTTCACCGGTCGCTCAAAAGTTAGAACTGAGAAGCAGCAAGAAGAGTGAAAGCACAAACATCACAGGTTTTCCTGGCAGGTTCTCCAACCGTGATGCAGATGAGGAAGGACCAGGGGATGGAGTCCCAGTATCAGTGGTAGTCTCCTTCGAGCAGACATAATGACATCGGCTTGGCCGGACAACTCTGTATACTCCCTTTGTGGTCAAAACAAAAACATCTTTGTTGTTATCCTCACCAAATGAATAAATATAGCCCACCGATGGAAGGGGACTTCCAGCAACAGTGTCACAAGGAATAGGAGAATCCTTGGCACAGCTGAAAGGAATCCTGGCGCTGCTGTAATTCCCACTACTTTCAGGGACCTCCGTACCTGCCCACATAGCTCCTGCATACAAGTCTGCATACAAGTACCTGAAATTCCATAGGCAGAACAGTGGGTCAACTAACCCAAATAAGGCTAATATTATGTGTTTAAGATCACCTCTCACCTCCCGTACATACACGGATCTGTCATGGATCTGTAGACAAAAGCTCCGATGATCGATGCAGATCCCACATTTGTATTTACATCTGAGTGAGTATATCCCATAATTGGGAAGATGGGATTTATAGAGCTAAGTGATGTATTCCCTCCAGGAGTCCATGTTGGATGGAAAAGATCAGGTCCCTCATAAACACGCCATCCATAGTTTCCACCCTTTGTGATAAGATCTACTTCTTCGTATGTGTCCTATGATTATATAAATTGCATTCATTAGACCAATTAAAGAATTTAACGTAGATTACTTATTGAAGAATGTTCTAATAATTTAGTAAAACAACTTTGGACATGGAGATGCATATATCTTTTATGTCTAAGAAATATATTGATGAGGAAGCGCCATCATATTTCATACTCGAATGATGAAGTATAAAAATGTAGATGAGCAATGCAGTAAGCTATAATGCTTGAATACCAAAGGATGTCCTTTAAGGTAACACCAAACGTGCATGAAAGAGATATAAAATAGGACAAGAAACATAAATTTTAGGGCAATTTTTTAAAGCCTGATTGTAATCTCATAACAGAGCAAATTGTGCATTTCTTTATTCCTTGTATCAACAACATGCTCCTCCATGGAAATGACAATGTTATGAATGATCAATTGGTCCTAAGTGATAGTTGTTTATGTAGAAGCAACAGTCTAGCGTCTACACCTAAGATTTGATGAGTGGATAAGTTGAAACTAGAAAAGAGGTCTATGCCAAATTGTGTCATTATCTTATAAATGTGGAATATGGACCACATATTGGATCATTATGTTATGAAAGTGGAATGTGGACATCAAAGTACATCTGGATGTACCACAGAATCATGAAATTTTGGTGATGCTGCATGTTTATTCGTAATGTAGCTATGGATTAATTCTAGTTGGTTTATGGTTGTGTCTTAGAAATGTAAATAAAATTCTAATGTTTTCAAATTGTATATTTCTACTTTGAGTAAAATTTTCCAAGTTAATGATCTACCACTCTGCTTATCCTTTACCTCTTCTAAAAGTCCTCAGAAAATTGAAACACCTCTCCTAAAAAATTTGTAGTCATTACTTTCAAGATTTTTCTGATACTGGACTTACATAAATTAGTTGGAATATATGTTAATCTGTTAAAGGACATTCTGATGAAGCAGTATAAAATAGTTGGCCATGTAAAAGTAGCATACCCTCGCATGCCAGTTGTATGTTTTTTGCATGGAGTAGAATATATATTGCACCCATGCATGCATGTGTTAGCACAATACCCAATGGTACAAGTGTTGCGCAGGACCATGGTTCACATGGGCACAGTATACAATACTTTATGCTTGATATCTGATTGCTAATCAATCTGCTTTACTTCGAAGGTTGAGATACTGGAATTTACATGGATGAGTATGAAAATTATGGTATATCTGACATCAACCCACGTTATACTTTTCTTTCTACCCTCAACACCTTGATGACCCTACTGCATGTGTACATGTATAAATATACAAGGCTGGTGCCTTGGTTGTAGATGATATATTTGCACTATTACCCCTAGTACTTATATTCTCCTCAACATGTATAAGGACCAAAATTCAATAAGAGAGCGAAATCTCCCAGTTGCTCATCAATGTTTTACAGCTTGAATTTAAGTATACTAGAATCTACATGTTCTATAAGATGCGATGAAACATTATTTTATTTTATTTTTTCTTACTCATCCTGAATAGTGAATACCATTTTCTTTTACCTGTTTTGTTATCACTCCAGACAATTTTGTGTCAGAGAAATTTTTTTTGTCTGCCTATTGTCAATTGCTACCTACACATGATCTGCTCTATTAATGTCCATATATAAGAATCTAGTATGTCAAAAAAAGAAAAATCATAAGCAGACATATGCCGCTGTTTTAAATGGCTAAAAATTATGATAACATAGCATATGGAAAAAAAAAAATCTTTAAACCATGCAGAAAGGAACTAGAAAAGATACCTCCCCGACATCAGCACAAAAAAAATAAGAAGGCCTTTCTAAGTCAAAACTGCAGCGCCATGGATTTCTTAGACCCAAGGCCCAAATCTCAGGCTGCAATTCACTATCATCGACGGATGGATTGTCCTTTGGAGTAGAGTAGTTTCCCCATAATCCAAGATCACTTATTTCCTTCTGACCTAAAATTATAAATTTAAGGTTAAAAAGGATAGTTTGGATGGTGGAGATTCAATGTCTCCCTCAATTTCCCACCTTAGAGAGTAAATGAAATGCCAATATACCAAATAGAGGAATGTGCATATGAGAACAATAATTATCAGATTAAATCAAATATTTACCATATATTAAACTGTTAAGGAGAAGGAATCAAATTGATTTCGATAATCATTATTCAGCTGCAAGCAGTTTCAGTATTTCTTCAATAATAGGGGCATTCAACCAACAATTTTACAATTAAAGGTTCTACATTCAAAAACATTTTCATAAGTTGTACTTCAATATTATAAAGCAACAATGGTTGTCTAAAAACCTTTAGAAACAACAACAAAGGGGTATGCAAGACCTGTAACTTAATCCAGTCTCAATAAAGTGAAAAGATATTTTGGTGAGTGAGAAGGCCAGCTATCATGTTTGGTCCTTAAAATATAATGAAATAACAAGAGAATACTCTGTTGCATTAAGCAATTTCCAAAATATGACCTTCTTAAGAGATAAGAAACATTCTAAAGATATCACCATTCATAGAAATCCTGAGAAAGGCATCCTTCATTCATAATGCAGTGATTATAGTGGTCAAGTATATTTAACAATTACAGTATAGCCTTAACTTCTGTGTTTCTATGATACATAGAGGTTTTCTTAGGTAGCCAATGGTTGTTCAAAAGATGCATAGTTCGTATCATATTTTCAAGCCAATGGTTGTTCAAAAGATGCATAGTTCGTATCATATTTTCATCAAGGCATTAGCCTTGATGCATACCCTTGTAGTTCAAATATTCTATCTATGATAATGCCCCACTTGAAAATTTTCCCAGAATCTTGAACCCACACCTGGTTCTTAAGCACTTCCTTACTATAAGTGTTTCTAAAGTATCCACTTCCCTGCACCCACATCAGCATTTGCTCCAGCACACTATCAAATCTGGCAACAAAGTGCATGCCTCGAGGTAAAGCTCAAAATATGTTGAAGGTTATAAAAAACACTGTAAGAGGGATACATGCATCTCGTGGAGAAGCTCTTAAGTTGGTGCATGCCTTGTGCCTTGCTCTGCCATAAGCAGATATGTCATGCATTGTACCAATGAAAGGAAAAACTGAATCACTTCATTCTTTTGTGTACATTATGCTTCTGTGCGAACTGAAACGCCAAAGGTATAGAAGCACAGGTAACTGTGAACCATAAGCTTCAGAACTACATTAGGTCATAAAGATTCTAGAAGATACTGTGTTTTGGAAGTGTGCAATATTTCTTTTTTTATTTAAAAAATATAATTTCCTAAAACTCGCACAGAAGCACACCACTAGCACAACGACAAAATGTCAATCTACTAGGACAATTGCGCTTAACCTATATCAAGGAGTCAATGGCTCATGGACCACTTAAGGGGCAAAATTTGTGTTTCTGAAGTCCGAAAGTAGTGATAGAGATACTAAATGAAATCCAAAACATTACAGAGATAAACTATGTTTGGTGGAAGAAACTAAAAGACCTGCACTCATGAATAGTCGCAAAAATTAGAAAGCTTACAATAGAAATTCTCCCAAAACAGAAAAACAGTTTGCTGACATTTTCATCAGAGTGATTTTCATAATCATGCCTCATGGCCATATTGCTGAATTTCTGAAAAACCAGCAGTTAGCTACCAAACATGCTGAATAGTCTAATTTGCTCCTGCTACATGCAATTTTTCACTTGTATAGAATCATAACTTGACCAATATTACCGCATGTAAAGCATTGAAGAAGGCACCATCATTATTGGCAGCTTAAGTAGCAGATTCAATGTTACATCAGATCCAAGGTTTCAGACTTCATTTACAGGTTGTATCCAACAAATTAGGTCCTGCCGGAATGGGACAGGATCTCAGTATCATACTGCTCTCACAGGAAAATGGGATTGGGATGTGTGGGACACCAGTTCTCTCTTGAACTGGGATATCCCGACTGTTCAGATGTGTCCCAATTGTTGAAGTTGCATCCTAATACTTGGGACAAACGGGGATGCTTTTTTTAAAAAAAAAATCCTTTTTATTGTTACTGACTGTTTCAGTCCATCCCAACAGTACCATCCATCCCAGTGTGGCACCATTTTAGGAGCACACAGAGACAGGGCTAGTATGAGGCTTAAACCCCTGGTTGTATTTGTGTCAGTTAAGTATCTTTGTCATAAAAGCTACATTTGGCAACATTAGCATGCCACATGCACAAACCTACCAGTGAAAATATTGCTGGCATGCAGCAAACTCAGCATGGGGAGACGTGAATGCTTGAATAACTATTTTGCATAAATTTATTTTATTCATCATTTATTTATTTTGCAAGACATGGTGGAGAGTGCCACCATCCAGAGGTGAACTTTGGCACCTCTCAGGTGAGTAGAAGGTGCCAAATGGCCAAGTCCAATTGACAGGATCAACTATAGCTCTATAGTCTATACCAACATCATACGTTGAGTCTTCAAGATACACGTTTAATTCTTATAATTATAACATAAAAGATGAACCCTCTCTTGCATGTGCTTTTTGTCTTTCATCAATACAATTGCAAACATGAGTTCCTTTACCCACTTAATGTATGCAGCTAGAAATCAGAAATTAACTTTTAAACAATATCAAGGAAAGACAATATTGGAAAAACTCAAATTAGATAGTCTGGTACGTTAACATTTGCACATAATAATGCATTGTTAGAAATGTTATGATAAGAAATGAGTTGATATGTATTAGGTGAACTCATATCAACAACTTTAGAGACTGAAAATGTCACTTGTGAGACCATGCCAAGGCTCATAACAAACTATAGACCTTGGAAGAGTAAAAACATTTCTTTTGGGCACCTCAAACATACAATTGTGAACATAGCAAGAAAAAAACTCTGAAGACAATCAGAATTCTGAAGAATCAAGAATGCTGATTAGAAAAAAAATTTAGCAATTAGAGAGATATGCGGCAGAGTTTTCAGTTCTTGTATGTCAAGATCAACACATCCTAGATCCTGTTATGTCCAAAAACAGGATGCAAAGAATTATCATCAACATGGTCATACGTCATTTCATGCACCAACCATGCAGCGCATTGGTATTCTCTCTTACTTTAGTGTTTGGATGAAGATATCCATCTGCCACTGTAAGGATTTCTACTAGCCCATGCTTAATAGGCATTCCTACATGCTGAAAAGATAAGTAGTCTCACGTAAAAGCTTTGGCCGTAATTCTGTAGAAACTTCTCACTATGCTCATATTCCACCTTTGGCTGTCAGCGTATAAGGGTGTCATGTTCTTATCTCCTTTTAGCGTTACCTGGAATTGTTTTCATTTACTTCAAGTAGTCATTCAACTCCTTGGCTTTAAAAAAAAAAAAAAAAAAAACAATGTCATTTCTAGCAGTAAAACTGTTATTCAGGAATTTAGTTGCTCGGGACTTGAAGAATGACAAAAGTTTGATCATGCCATTCCATTTACTAATAATGACTAATAAATTAAAGTATTAAAGCCATGAAAAAGGAAAATGTATTGATGTATGCACAAAGATCCAACTAATACAATGATTGAGATTCCCTATGATATGTGACTGATTTAGCCATTTATAATAAATACACAAAACAGTAAAACCATAAGAATGCAAAGCCTTGCTTGGTTGTTACTCCTAGGGACTAAGGCATTAACAATATGGTAATAACCATCCAGTTAGAAATGCTATAAAAAGAGTGAGAAAGGAAACTTCCACATATACTTTTGTCCAGAGACTTACTTGGTATGTTATTTACATCAAGCCGCATGATTTTTCCAAGCAAAGATTTTTTGTTCTGAGCAAAATTGAAAGGATCACCTTTGTTCCCTCCATCTCCCATCATAAAGTACAAATATCCATCTACAGGTCCAAAAAGGATCTGCCCTCCATGATGCGATGTAAATGGAAGCCCCATGGTAAAAATCCTTCTGACTTCAGATGGGTTGGCAGATGTTGCCTACAACATGAAAATAAAAAGAAGCTTTCACTAAATGTTTTCTATCAAGAATGATAACTAACAGTGAACCATTAAAAATCCTCAGTCCTTCGGAATAATTGTTTACCGTAGAAGGTGTTGATGAAGAACCATTTGCAGTATACTCTGCAACAACATTTTGATATTGGCATGGTTGGGCACCATTGTCAGAACCAAGCTTTGAAGGGTCACAGCCCACATCAGAATTACATGAACATCTTCCAGAACAGCTTGCTGATTGAACTTTATCACAATTGTATGAAACAAAAAAACGCCCATTGGTTGTGAAGTTTGGATGAAATGCCAGATCATTAGCCCAAGCTGAGTATCAACATGAACTTCATCGGTCAAATCAAGAAAAGGGTTCGATTCATCAAGTTCCAATGTTCCCCCAGATCCCTGTTCTGGAACAGTTGCCAACCATATCTTCCCAGCTTGGTTAGCAAAGAAGACACGATTAGACCCATCAGGGTGAGCTACCATGTCAATGTAAGATCCATTTCCAATTCTCTCAAGACACAATCCTTTAGGAGTGGCTGAATCGGTTGTACTGTTAAATGAAACTGATTTACCATCAAAACATACTGACTCATCACCAGATGATCCTCCAAATGCCGTACAAAAGTCACTTTTTGATTGCCAGATATCAGTAAGTTTGGATGAAGAAACTGGTAATCCAGCAAATGGAGAATTCCATACAGGTACATCTTTGCAAGTATCCCAGACCTGGGTACAGAAGTCTGTTGTAGATTCCTTCGACAGGGTAGAGTTTGTTGAAGCAGTAGAGTTGCACAAAACAGGAACAGTTTGAATCTTTTGTTTGATATTGAATAGCTCAGCTGAAAATGGATCACATTTCTGCAAAAGAATAGGGATTGCCAGATAAACATCTTCCAATGGATTAGATGCACCGAACTAAATAGCGATGGTTTAATATACAATTGTTCACATATAAGAGTACATCAGATTGACAAAATTAACTTAACAACTTGGAAACTGATTTATATACAATTACATCTTCCATGGATCTAGATGAATCCAGTTTTACTGGAAATATCATGTCCAGCTCAAAGAATCTGTATGGAACATCTATCAGCAAGCAGACAAGTGGTAAATATTTAGAAACTTATCAAACAACTGTACTTCAGATTTAAAATAATGGAGGACTTGGACTCTTTAAACAATAAGTCAGACCCACCCCAGTTACATTAAAAGCAGGCTTTTGTAGTTTCTGGAGCTTGGTTAAGTGCACGAACATTATACACACACACCCACATGCTCACACGTGAAAAAAAAAGGGTGAAATGTCACCTATCTTGCATCCCCAAGCTATTATCCCTTCGATTGTACTTAAGGCAATGGATAGTCTTATATATCATAGGTGGAGCCACTTTTCAGGATCTATTTAAGCATTAACATCATTGTAGCATTATACTTTTCAACATAAACATCAAACAAGATCAACAGTGACATCAAGAATTAATAAATCGCTTATGATTTACCTTGTTATCTTTTAGTATTCTTTACTTTACAATATTAAAAATCATAAATCAAATATATAAACTTAGTTCAGATTTTCCCTCTTCATCATTCTCCATATCACCTTTTGTCCCTCCTGCCAAATTAGAGATGTGAATATGCATCTGACTCTATCTTTTGCATTTCATTTCATGCAATGTGAAATGTGTTGCAACCAACTCCTTATCGCCTGTCGTCGATGAAGAGCACCTACAAGATCAAATCCTCACAAACCGGAGTTGTGTCTGGCGGGGACCCTCCGATGCTTAAGTCAGAGAGAAGTTGGTGAACAGTAGATAAAATAAGTAGCAGAGTCTTGACTCAGAAATTGCCCTTACCGGTGCTACTCAACCCCTTTTATAGATGATTCTGATGTAACTGTCGAGCATGTGGTTTCACTTGTTATGGCGCTAGATTATCGGACCATAATCATGGAGTTAGTGGGCTATTTATTGCCGTGACACATAATCGATAACCGTTCACAGCGGTTAAGATATGTTGAGCAGATAGGCCGACTATATGTCGGTCGGTAGCAGTAAGTCGGTAGAAGATCCGAATGACCATCGACTGGTAACCCTGATATGCCGATGATCTTCGATCAAAGGTTGATCAAGTCGCTTGTTGTTGGTTGATAATAGCCGACTGTCGGTCGATCAACCGACTATGAGTCAGCATAGCGTGCTTGTGCGGCCAAATCCGGGACATAACACGACCATGCTATCGAGGGATGGAGCCCACGATAACACGAAGCCAATCCATCATAATCATCTAAAATCCGTCAAATAAAAAAAATTCAATTCTATTATTCATCAAATAATCGAACCAATATTGGTTCAGAGCATCTAAATCCAAAAGCAAATACTAACCCGAATCTCAACATTCATAAATAACTATAAATTCATGATTATAAAATAAATTAAACTTCTGTTGTCAAATTTTTCAACTTGCTATGCCGATCTTCAAGTTGGATTCCTTTTGCCGATTCTAACCTTATTTCTCTGTTCAAACAAAAAGAAAACAACAAGAATATGAGCTACACTAGCCCAGTAAGTAGAACTTGCGCTTCTTATCGGATCAAACATAAGTTTTCATGATAATGCAATATTTAGAAAATAATAGATAATGCAAAATAAAGCATTTCATAAAGCATATAACAAAACAAGTTATAAACTTATCATGCATGCATAAATCATGTATATTTCACAATCATGAATCATAAATCATTTTCATCATGTATTCATGTCATGTTTCAAAACATTGCTCACAGACATTCTTGCTAAGGTCACTATTATACCCGTGACAGGGCCATGTTTCTTAATCGACAGAGTTCTTAATTCATGTGCTAACTTTATATCCGCTGGTAGGGCCATGTTTGTGTGGATGCTAGCTCCGGATGTCGACCTTCCCGAAGGGATTCATTCATAGCCATCTGAGAGCCTTTGAAATCTTTATATCTTTTTCTTAAAGCATACATATACATAGATGGAAAAACAATGAAATTCATACTTCATAATCATGCTATTTTCATAAGACATATTCATGAAATCAATGCTCATAATAAAACATGCTTTTTCATATCACATATGCCGATCCTTATTTTATGAAAAATTATGATTTTATCAATAGCAATTCTTTACATAAAAGCATGATCATTTCAAAATAAATAAGGAGCTTAAAATCCACTTACCTCGTTCATCTTAGATCTTCAGATCTCGTTAGAAGAATCAGCTAATCCTATTTAAAATATCAAATCATTATCAATTCCTATTCTATAAATATAATAAGATTAAATCATAAGGAAAGAGACCGTTGACCGGATGTGTCGACCATCCAGATACCAGGGCAATTTAGGATCTTTTATCTGAGAGTCAGATTCAAGTGACTTGATCAAGAAATCGTGAGGCACAGATCGAATTAAAGTCAAGATCAATCAATAGGGTTCTTTAATAATAAATTTGAAAGATCTTTGATACGATCAGATGAGGTTGACATACAGCACGGATATCAAAGCAACTTCAGATCATCTTGTTAGAGTCAATATAAGCTTCTAAAAGATGAAGGCATGACTTGATACAGGATTCATAGACCTTTTTTAGAAGAGAAAGTCGGTCATGAGAGAGAAAGTAGAGAGAGAAAGTGGAGAGAGAATCTTCGTATCCTTCAAAAGTGGCAATCATGACTGAGATCATCGGAGGTCATATCAGGGTGACTTAATATGGATTAACCATGATTGATATTATCAATTTCAAATAAGGATCGGATCGGGATCCAATCTACTGCACGAATTTTGGAGCAGTCTCAGATCATCATATTTTCATCTCAAATTTATCTTAGGGTCTGTGATGCAATCAGAGAGAGAGAATGACCCTAGAGAGACAAAATCCATAATGAGAGATAAAAAGATCTAAGAGAGAAAATAGGAAGAAAATTTAGAGAGAGAAAAGTAGAGAGAATTATAGAGAGAGAAAGACTTAAGAGAGAGATGAAAAAAACTTTCTCTCACATATATTTTTTTTTATTATATATATATATTTTTTTTCTTTTTCTTTTTCTTTTTCTTTTTAGAGAGAGACAATAGAGAGAGAGAAAGAGGGAAAAAAAGGGGAGAGAGGAAAATTTTCTCTTTTCTTATTATTTTTTTTTTATTTTTCTATTTTGCATTTTCTTTGTTTTTCTTTTTTTTTTCCTTTTTCTTTTCTTTTTCTTTTTCCTTTTTCTTTTCTTTTTTTTTCTTTTCTTCTTCTTCCCGGGCTTTCATTGGGCCGAAACAGGGGACCTTGAGGTCCCCGTGCCTTGATCGGCCGATCAAGGCCATAACATGGCCGGTGGTGGCCAGCGGCAACGGCCGACCCCCCGGGTTCGGAGAGACCAAAGCCGGCGGTCGCGAGACCGTCGGCGCCGGAAAATCAGAGGAAAGAGGCGGTGAACAGGGGGTTTCCTTCTCTAACTAAATCCGGCGACACCCGTCGCCGGCCATCGTGCTCACAGGCACGAAAAAGAAGGGAGAGAAAGAAGACCTTTCCACAAGCTCCGGTGACCCCCACCGGCGTGAAATCGAGGCGAGCACAGGTCGAGAGGCCGCGGCTTCAAACGGAAAATCGAAGAAAAACTCCGGCAATCGTCGGTGGCTGAAGGATCTACCCATAGAGGAGAGAGGGGGGTTTCTTATAGGGTTCGTCCTAGAGTCTTTAATGGCCCTAGGACTCCGATTCTTGATCGGAGAAGAGGAAGACTCCGATCGGGAGTCTTCCTGCTCTGTTTTTCCTTTATTTTTTTTTTTTCGTGTGGGCTTTGAACTGGTTTTGGGCCCAATTGGGCCGGGTTATCACATTCTACCCCCCTAAAAAAAAATTTCATCCTCGAAATTTAACATACCTTCATTTTCACATAAGTGTGGATATCTCGTCTTCATATCGTCTTCAAGCTCCCAAGTAGCCTCTTTCTCTTTATGATTACTCCAATGAATCTTTACATACGGAATGATACGCCGTCTTAAAACTTGCTCTTTTCGATCAATAATTCGGAGGAAAAGAAAAAAAAAAATTTTTTTTCTAACATCCATTTATTATCAGTAAAATCCTTCCTTATTTACAACTAACGTATTTCATAATATCTTTTGCTTTAAAGGATTAATATTTCTAATCAATTCAGACCACCATGCTTTTGCTGCGCACTCTGATCTCAATTTATCAAATTATTTAAGTCTATCAAAAATATCTTTGTATATTAAATCAATCAAAGTTAGATCCAACTTTCAGATTTCATATACAATTTAGGGTAAAATTTAAGATTTTCTTGTCATTACTATCTCTTAGGCATAGCTCATCAAAATTAAATCGTCATCCACCTTCTATGCTTGAACTTATTACATAAGCTTCACCACTCCTCAAAATCCAATATGTCTAAATTAATTTGAGTTAACCTTCGATTTACTTTACAATCATTTAGACAACTTCCAACCCAACTTTTCTTTGCAAAGAAATCAAAATCAGCAAAGTTATCATGTCTTTTATCCATATAGGTTTAGCATTCCAATGTCATCGAATATACCCAACATAATATATCAATACCTCCCACTACATTCTAGGGTCAGCACTTCTCGTACTCAGGTCAACCTTGCTAATTGAAATCTATGATATAACTCGTCAATTCTATTATAGACCTCATATGCCACTTATGCATAAATTTCATCATAATACCTATTGATTCGAAATCAAATTATTGAATCCTTTCTTTTATATCTATCATGTTCCTCATGATCTTAGCCTCAAATTCAAATATCATTAAAGTCACAATCCCGAATAATGATAACCTTAAGCTCAAATACCACTTAAGTCATATTTTCTAGTGATCATAACCTAAACTTTATATCATTCTATCAGGTCCTTAATGATCATAATCTTAAGCTCTGATGTTATCCATTATACTCCACTCGGTCACATCCTATTGATCATACATAAAATTTTGATATCACTTTATAATCTCAATGATCTTAAACCTAAGCTCTGATATTATTCTATCATATCCTAATCATTTATATTATTTATATCATAATCTCCAAAGATTATAACCTAGGCTCTGATACCATAAAATGTCACGCCCCAAATCCGGGACATAACACGGCCATGCTATCGAGAGATGGAGCCCACGATAACACGAAGCCAATCCATCATAATCATCTAAAATCCGTCAAATAAAAAAAATTCAATTCTATTATTCATCAAATAATCGAACCAATATTGGTTCAGAGCATCTAAATCCAAAAGCAAATACTAACCCGAATCTCAACATTCATAAATAACTATAAATTCATGATTATAAAATAAATTAAACTTCTGTTGTCAAATTTTTCAGCTTGCTATGCCGATCTTCAAGCTTGGATTCCTTTTGCCGATTCTAACCTTATTTCTCTGTTCAAACAAAAAGAAAACAACAAGAATATGAGCTACACTAGCCCAGTAAGTAGAACTTGCGCTTCCTTATCGGATCAAACATAAGTGTTTCATGATAATGCAATATTTAGAAAATAATAGATAATGCAAAATAAAGCATTTCATAAAGCATATAACAAAACAAGTTATAAACTTATCATGCATGCATAAATCATGTATATTTCACAATCATGAATCATAAATCATTTTCATCATGTATTCATGTCATGTTTCAAAACATTGCTCACAGACATTCTTGCTAAGGTCACTATTATACCCGTGACAGGGCCATGTTTCTTAATCGACAGAGTTCTTAATTCATGTGCCAACTTTATACCCGCTGGCAGGGCCATATTTCGTGTGGATGCTAGCTCCAGATGTCGACCTTCCCGAAGAGATTCATTCATAGCCATCTGAGAGCCTTTGAAATCTTTATATCTTTTTCTTAAAGCATACATATACATAGATGGAAAAACAATGAAATTCATACTTCATAATCATGCTATTTTCATAAGACATATTCATGAAATCAATGCTCATAATAAAACATGCTTTTTCATATCACATATGCCGATTCTTATTTTATGAAAAATTATGATTTTATCAATAGCAATTCTTTACATAAAAGCATGATCATTTCAAAATAAATAAGGAGCTTAAAATCCACTTACCTCGTTCATCTTAGATCTTCAGATCTCGTTAGAAGAATCAGCTAATCCTATTTAAAATATCAAATCATTATCAATTCCTATTCTATAAATATAATAAGATTAAATCATAAGGAAAGAGGACCGTTGACCGGATGTGTCGGACCATCCAGATACCAGGGCAATTTAGGATCTTTTATCTGAGAGTCAGATTCAAGTGACTTGATCAAGAAATCGTGAGGCACAGATCGAATTAAAGTCAAGATCAATCAATAGGGTTCTTTAATAATAAATTTGAAAGATCTTTGATACGATCAGATGAGGTTGACATACAGCACGGATATCAAAGCAACTTCAGATTATCTTGTTAGAGTCAATATAAGCTTCTAAAAGATGAAGGCATGACTTGATACAGGATTCATAGACCTTTTTTAGAGAGAGAAAGTCGGTCATGAGAGAGAAAGTAGAGAGAGAAAGTGGAGAGAGAATCTTCGTATCCTTCAAAAGTGGCAATCATGACTGAGATCATCGGAGGTCATATCAGGGTGACTTAATATGGATTAACCATGATTGATATTATCAATTTCAAATAAGGATCGGATCGGGATCCAATCTACTGCACGAATTTTGGAGCAGTCTCAGATCATCATATTTTCATCTCAAATTTATCCTAGGATCTGTGATGCAATCAGAGAGAGAGAATGACCCTAGAGAGACAAAATCCATAATGAGAGATAAAAAGATCTAGAGAGAGAAAATAGGAAGAAAATTTAGAGAGAGAAAATGTAGAGAGAAGGTAGAGAGAAATCTAATTCTAGAGAGAGAAAGACTTAAGAGAGAGATGAGAAAAACTTTCTCTCACATATATTTTTTTTATTATATATATATTTTTTTTTTTCTTTTTCTTTTTAGAGAGAGACAATAGAGAGAGAGAAAGAGAGAGAAAGAGGGAAAAGGAGGGGAGAGAGGAAAATTTTCTCTTTTCTTATTATTTTTTTTTATTTTTCTATTTTGCATTTTCTTTGTTTTTCTTTTTTTTTTCCTTTTTCTTTTCTTTTTCTTTTTCCTTTTTCTTTTCTTTTCTTTTCTTTTCTTCTTCTTCCCAGGCTTTCATTGGGCCGAAACAGGGGACCTTGAGGTCCCCGTGCCTTGATCGGCCGATCAAGGCCATAACATGGCCGGTGGTGGCCAGCGGCAACGGCCGACCCCCCCGGGTTCTGAGAGACCAGAGCCGGCGGTCGGCGAGACCGTCGGCGTCGGAAAATCAAAGGAAAGAGGCGGTGAACAGGGGGTTTCCTTCTCCAACTAAATCCGGCGACACCCGTCGCCGGCCATCGTGCTCACAAGCACGGAAAAGAAGGGAGAGAAAGAAGACCTTTCCACAAGCTCCTGTGACCCCCACCGGCGTGAAATCGAGGCGAGCACAGGTCGAGAGGCCGAGGCTTCAAACGGGAAAATCGAAGAAAAACTCCGGCAATCGTCGGTGGCTGAAGGATCTACCCATAGAGGAGAGAGGGGGGTTTCTTATAAGGTTCGTCCTAGGGTCTTTTAATGGCCCTAGGACTCCGATTCTTGATCGGAGAAGAGGAAGACTCCGATCGGGAGTCTTCCTGCTCTGTTTTTCCTTTATTTTTTTTTTCGTGTGGGCTTTGAACTGGTTTTGGGCCCAATTGGGCCGGGTTATCACAGTTCACAGCGGTTAAGATATGTTGAGCAGATAGGCCGACTATATGTCGGTCGGTAGCAGTAAGTCGGTAGAAGATCCGAATGACCATCGACTGGTAACCCTGATATGCCGATGATCTTCGATCAAAGGTTGATCAAGTCGCTTGTTGTTGGTTGATAATAGCCGACTGTCGGTCGATCAACCGACTATGAGTCAGCATAGCGTGCTTGTGCGGCCAATGTAGAGTCGGAGTCGGGGGTCGGCTGACTTGTCCCAACAGTTGCCCCCTACTCCCAAGTCCAAGGTGACTTGACATGTATTTCATCACGTGACCTGTCACATTGGACGAAGAGAGTTGTCACATGTCACCTCGAGTCCTGACTTGATTGTTAGTCACTTGAGTATGAGGGTTCTTCGGCCATTTTATCGTTTCTGTGGTTGTAAAATCATTATTGAGCTGTTATATCGATAGGACAATTCGGTACCAGACGTCTGTATCGAACGTCGTTTCAGAAAGATGATTCGACGCCAGACAATATGACTCTGACAAGTAGATTTTGACCATGTGTCTGAATGTCATTGGGTCGGAGCTGTTCACGCGGATGATGGTGAGGTGGCATGATCTGGGGCAGATGCGTCGAACCATCCAATCAATGGTTGGTCCAGATGTTGTCACGTGTCGTCATCTGATGATACTCTAATTTGATTGCTTTCATCCTGAATATTGAAGGATCCTAGAGTCATTTTCGGCCAGCCTTTCACTTTTCATTTGATCTTTTTTGCTGTAAAAATTCTGTCGGAGGATCGCCCCAGCACCAGACCTTTTTGTTTTCAGCTTTTAGATTAAGCGTCCTTCCTTCTTGGGTCCTTTTTGTTTTCTTTAGTCTTCTTCTTTCATGGTTAGGGCTTCTTCCTCTCGAGATGGTCAGTCGAAGAATCCGACTGACGACTCCCCATCGAGTCCAGAAATGGAGGCTTCTTCACTTTCAGAACCGAATGTTGAGCGGCTTCGAGAACAATATCGTATCCCGGAGCAATATCAATTTTTTGCACCTAATGCCGATGGTCGGATGAACTCCCCTCCTTCGGACTAGGTGGCTTTCTGTGTTGAAGACCTCCTAGCAGATCTTCGCTTTTTGATTCCTGAGTTCGTTCGGAATATTTTGGATTACTATGATTTTTGTCCTGCCCAGCTGGCACCGAATTCGGTTCGCCTAATAATCAGCTTTGCTTTATTATGTCGGTTAATACCAACTAAATCTCGTCCCTCCCTTTTTCGTTGCTTTTTTGTTCTCCGTCCCCACCCAAAGGCCAAGGGTTTGTGGTTTTCAACCCAAAGAAGGGCCTTTCCTTCCTTACCGATCTTCCATCGTCTATCCATAGATGGAAGAACCAGTTCTTTTTTGTTTCTTCTTCTCTTCCATAGGGCTTTCCATCCTACTGGGGCAATCCAAGGACCGGCCCCAACGATAACAGCCAGGTGGAGGTCGACGATCGGGAGGACTTCCATCGATTGAAGGATATGGCGGTCCCACCGCAGAGAGAGCTAATGATCGAACAAGCTCTCTACGATGCCGGCCTCAGTTCGATCACTTCTCTAGGTATAGCACATAGTCGGTCAGTTTCTTTTGGTTTTGTTCGTTTATGAACTGTGCTAACCTTTTATTCTGATTGCAGGAATGCAGCCGAGGGTGCGAGTATCGACCGTCGATATTCGCCAGCATGCTGCCAGGAAGAGGGCAGCGGCGTCCGAAGCTGGACCCTCCCGACCACCGAAGAAGGGTCGGGCATCTACATCCGTACCGGTGAGGAAATCTGACGTACCATCGATGTCGGTTTTCGAGCCAGTTTTGGTGCTGTTGGCTCCGATAACACTCCCCAATGTGCCGTCTGCTGAAGAAGGGGCGGCGAGAGAAGAGGAGACTGCCGGAGCAACATCGGTAGCTCCACCAACTGAGGTTCGAGCCGAGGTGGAGGCCACAGCCGAACCTAAATAGTTTGTAGTTGCACCGATCGCTCCTTCAGCGGGAGTTTCTTTGGCGCAATCAAGTTCAAGCTTTCTCGTGCTTTCAAATGTGGGGCCGTCGACAGGAAATCGGGGAAAGACGTCAGTGACTCCGACGGATGATGCAACGTCTGCGGGTCAGACAGTTCATTTCGACATCCGACTTTCTAAAGATGAGTCGGCTTTGGCCAATCCAATGTTGACTAGACGGCTCATCCAGGCCGCTTTTCTTCCGATCGATCGAGAGAACTGAAAGAATAGAACTATGGTCCAGATGTTCTCTTCTTTCTATCCGATGATACTCGGGATAAGTCTTCCTTTGTACTTTTTTTTTTATCTGATCCGACTTGTCTTCTGCTTGCAGTTGGCGCATGATATGTTCGACCTGAAGGCCGGCTACGGGAAGGTTGCCGACTTCTGTTGGATATGGATGAATAAGATAGCGACCGCTGATGCTGAGAAGGCGGCTGCCTTTGAGCAACTTCGGGTTGTGATCGAGCGGAAGGCGAAGCTCCAGGAGAAAATCTCCCACCTGTCCATCAACCTTCAACTATTTGGAGCCAAACTTGATTCGGCTCGTCAAAATATCTCGGCTCTTGAATTGCGGATCAAGAGCAAGAAACATTCCATCCATCGGCTTTGACGAGAAAGAGACGGATGCATTCTTGAACTCGAAGCCGAGCGTGAGCGACATTGAACCAGTCTGGAAAGGTTGGCACTGGCCGATGAAGAATCGTCTTCCGCAAAAATCGATGCAGAATTGGCTAGGGCGGAGGCAGAGTCGGCGAGGGAGGCTCTGAACCGAGCAATCGAGGACTTCAAGAAATTGGAGGAGTTCAAAGAAGAGATCCTCAAAGGCGAGTTCGCTTCCTACTGTGTCGGGTATGAGGACGATCGGGATGCAATCGAAAAATTATATCCGGACCTCGACTTGAGCAGCGTCGTCTCTCCAGTACCAGAAGATGAAGCTGCTGAAGAGGATGCGGCGCCGACTCAAGAGAGGACACTGACAGCACTGAAAGTCGTCCAAGTCCCTGATGCCACTCCGGAGCAAAGAGACGAAGATGGCGACCAGTGATCGGTGTAATTTTTGCTTTTTATAAGCAAATACTTGTAATCGGACTTCAGTCCACTTTTGTAATCCTTCTTTTTAATAAAATGAATACAATTTTTCCTAAGTACCAACTCTCTTTTTGTGTGTATAATGTCGTAGAGTAGTTGAATATCGATCAGTAAACCGAACGTTCGACAATAGTTGAGTAATTGTTTAACTTTCGAATATCGATCGATAAGCCAAACATTCAATAGTAGTTGTAGAATCATCAGTTAGTCACATATCTATTTGACGTACTTGTAAGTATTAGGATAAACGATCATAAGTTGAATACCCTGAGTCCTACCTTAGTCGAGTTAGTACGTCAAGTTATTTGATAATCGATGGCAAGTCGAATATCTTTCGACCAACTGTAGTCGAGTCGGTATAATTTCAATCCAACCTTGATCGTATTGGCATAGCATTCCGCTTAGTTAATACTAAGTCGGCATAATAGTCATTCGACTATGATCAATTTTTACAGTGGAAAACCGAGATATGTTTGGTACCGAGACAGTTGGTATCGTGATTTTTACAATGAAAGCAAGAATATAGTCGATGCGTCAATTTTTACAATGAAAAATCAAAATATAGTCGATAGTCGATGAATTGACCATCTATTCGTCGATCCATTATGACTTCACAGTTGACTGAAACTTGTGATTTTGAAATGCAATGTTTCATTCCGGCTAGTGTATATATAGACAACTTTATTAATAATACATTTTCAAATTATCAGCATTCTATGTTCGGGGAATAGATGATCCTTCAAGAGTTTTCAGCCGATATACGTCCGATCGCAGTGTTTCGATTATTCTGTAAGATCCCTCCCAGTTTGGAGACAATTTTTCTTGATCGAGAGGTCTTGAGACTTCTGCTTTCCTTAAGACCAAATCTTCGGACGAAAGACCTTTGGTTTAACTTTTGCATTATAATACCGGGCTACTCTTTGCCGATATGCTGCTATCCGAACTTGAGCTTGCTGTCGGACTTCTGAAAGTAGCTCTAAGTCGACTCTCTGACATTCTGAATTGCTCAGCTCATAGTATTGTTCTACCCTTGCTGATGGTAATCTAATCTCGAGTGGGATCATCGCTTCTGTTCCATAAACCAAATTAAATGATGATTCTTCAATTGATATGCGAGGAGTCGTTCGGTATGCCCATAAGATCGGATATAGTTCTTCCATCCAAAGGCCTTTAGCTTCATTCAGTCTGGTCTTGAGTCTATGTAAAATCATTCGGTTTGTTACTCCACTTCTCTATTGGACTGTGAATGGCCGACTGATGTAAGTTTGTGTAATATGAAATTTTACACAGAACTCTTTAAAACTCTGATTATCGAATTGCCGACCATTGTCTGTAATGATGGTGTGTGGCAAACCGAATCTGCATATGATCGATTTCTGAATGAAGTCTTCCATCTTACTCTCAATAATTTGTACCAGAAATTCAGCTTCTACCCACTTGGTGAAGTAATCGATAGCGACCACTATGAACTTCCTCTGGTCAGATGTCGGAGAGAAAGGACCGAGTATGTCGATTCTCCATTGTGCAAAGGGTTATGGTGCAACAATTGATGTCAACTGACTTGCCGTTTGGTGTTGCATATTTGCATATCTCTGACATGGTTTACACCTTCGGACAAGTTCAGCTGCATCTTTTTTCATAGTGGGCCAATAGTATCTTCGTCGTAGAATCTTGTAAGCTAGAGATTTGCCCCCCAAATGATTTTCACAAATCTCTTCGTGAACCTCCCTGAGTACATAGTCGGCATCTGTTGACCCTAAACACTTCAGTAAAGGAAGAGAGAACGACCTCTTATATAGATGACCATTCATTAAAATGTATTGAGAGGCCGTCCATCTGAGTCGCTTGGCTTTTGAGAATCCGTAGGAAGAGTTCCATCAATCAAGTACTGGACGATCGGGTCCATCCAACTTGGTTCATCAGTGAGTTGTAGCACTTCCTCGACTTTATCAATGCTCAGCTGTTCAAGACATTCTACGAATGTCTGACCCAGTGAGTTGAAAGAAGAGGTTGCGAGTCATGAAAATGCGTCGGCTCGAGCATTCTCTGTCCTTGATATGTGAAAGATTTCAAAATATTTTAATGTTGAAGTTAGATCTTTCACCTTCTGAAGATACTTCATCATAATAGGGTCTCGAGCTTCAAATTCACCCTTGACTTGTTCAGCAATTAATTGTGAGTCGGTGAAGATCTTCAGACCGTCGATATCGAGCTCTCTAATAATTTTTAAATCAATTAAAAACGCTTCATATTCAGCTTGATTATTGGAAGCTTTAAAATTGAACTGAAGAGCATATTCAGATATAACCCCTTCGGAGTTGGTGAGGATAAGACCAGCTCCACTGCCTTGCGCATTTGAAAGCATGTTAAATAGATTTCTAAGTTTCAAATATTATTGTCAAAGAAATGTTAAATTGTACTAGATTTACCGTTTGGTAAATCTGCTAACTATGCTCACCCTTCTTACATCATCTGTAAGCAAATGCTATGCATAAGTAATGACAGCATCAAGGATGTAAAAGTTTTGCAGATCTGAGTTCTTTCTCATGAGTCTCCCAAAGCTGACTAAAGACGGTCTTGATAAAGAGAAAATCTAAAATTTCAACATTCAAAAAGAAAGTAACACATCAGCACAGTAAAATGTAAAATACAGTAGTAATATAACCACAGCCTGTCATGGGTAAGCAAGGTAAGACCTACATCAGTAAAATTTGTTAGTGATGGTATTGCTTACGCTCATTACCAAAAGGAAATTTAAGACAAATGAACTTTAAACAGGATTCATAAGCAACAATCATAAGAAAATTGCATAATTTAAAATTTCCTTTCAGCACTTCAATTCCAATCAATCAAAGCAAAGACATATGCCCACGGGTACAAAAACTTAATCGAACAATACTTGATCTTTGTCTTGATAACAAAGAATAAATCACCGTAGCTGATGAATAAATCTAAATCTTCCGACATCTATTTCATCTGAGGTCCATGTTAATCAGTCCAGCCATTAATCCAACTCCAATCCCATCTTAAAATAGCAATTCAAGAAAATTCAAGAAATACTGTCCAATAAAAGTCATTCAAATTAGTTACAAGCTCATTTCGGTCAAAATGTCAAGAAATGGCCTTCAAAATTCAAGAGATGGCAGCCAATTAGAACTCGGAATTTACCGTGCAGAGGATGGACTTGACCACCGCGGCGCAAGCCGAGTTCGAGATGTTCATGGACTTGAACTGCTTCTCGAGCGCCGAGTCATCCGTGGCGTTGCAGCAGCTGCTCCCATTGTAAGAGCAGAAGCTCAGCGGCTTCTTCAGCGTCACCGGCGCCCCTTCCCCCAAACATAATAAACTAAACCGTCAATTATCCACTCCAAACCCAGTGGAGAAGTATGAAAAACATAGCAGGATAGAAGAATAAGAAGAAACCCACTCGAATCGGTGCACAAGGGAAGAGCGGAATAGCCCGGAATAAGGAGGAAGAATAGGAGGAGGAGAAGGGAACTCATCGTCGCCTCTCTCAAGCTCGGTCCAGACGAGAGGCTACGTTGACCATTTGTCGGGCCTAAGAAGATATGAGAGCTGGTTTTGCGAAAAGCGAGAAGAGGAGAGGAAGATATCCATGGCCCGATAGGTTTGACCGAACAAAAAAAAAGAGAGAAAACAACGTGCTTCTTGTGGCGCAGTGGTAGAGAGAGAAGAGGAGTGGAGAAGCACTCCGGGTAGTAAAGGTCGCATACAACTAAAAAAAGAGAGCTTGGACGCAGAAAGAGCTGGCGATAAAATTTAAACTTTGGTAGCGATGGGTGGGTGAGAGGCAATGGTGGGTCATTTCGTTACATTTGGTGCTATATTTATCTGTTTGTTTAGTAATGAAAACAAATCAAGATGATGGTGGAGTGGGCCCGGTGGAGATGGGAGCTGGGAAGTTTGACCGCGGTGGCACGGGGCCAGTCCACTTGGTTAGAAATAGACGCGAGATACAAGTGGGACCCAGAGGGCCTGAATGGAAATAAACAGTTAGTTGGGAGGTAGCGAGATTGGCGTTTGTTTGTGGTCATCCTCAAAGGATTCCGCATTTATATCTTATTGACTATATGGAGGTGTAACAAGGTGAGCAGGAGAAAGCCAGATCAAGCTAAAATTTTGCCTGTTTTGTAACTACGATAGGCTTAAATCAATTTAAATTAATTTAATGCAAATTTAAGCTGTGAGGAAGACCTCGTTTGATCGACTTGCACTCTTTGAAAAATTTCAAGTCTGTGAACATATGACATACACGGTGAAAACATCTTAAATGAGGGTGATTCTAGATTGGGTTTTAATAGCACGGAGATATCTGGATCGGGCCACCTTGAAGTGGAAAAATTTTGCATTGTCACAATTACAACTTCGATCTCTAAGATTGCATTTGCTGCATTGTCAGACAATGATAATCTAAATTATCTGATTTATCTGTAATCTGGATAGATTATCAGTAATGTTGATTACTGTATTTGGTACACGTAGGTAATATTGTAGTAAAATTATTGAGAATTTTAATTGACATATTTGATATAACAATCAGATTACTGGTAATGTAACATCAAATTTTAAAATATTCTTAAATCAAATTTATTAAAAATCATACTCCATACACAAAATTTTCAATTTTTCAGAATACAAGAACAAAAATATATTATAAGATATAATATATATATATATTATATTATATATAATATATAATATAATATATTATTATTATTATTATTTTTTTTTTTTTTTTTTTTTTTTTTTTTTTTTTATTTTATTATTATTATTATTATTATATTATTATTATTATTATTATTATTATTATAATTCCTTCTCCTTCCCCTGCACGTCACAACCCCCCCAATCCCGACTGCTCTGCCCCTGACCCCCCAGCAATCGCATCTCCGGCACCGCCCCCAGCCCCTGACTGTCCGTGCTACCCCTTGCACCGTCCCTTGGCCCCCCGATGAATCTGCACCTCGAGCCCTCTGTAGCTGCCTCCATCGCTGCCGTCACCCACCACGTTGCCACCCTCGTGCCATCGGACCCCTGCGGCCTTCTGACACGGCGTTGCCGGCAGTGACTGGCTTCACTTATCCCCGTCGAGCCCGATCTTCCCCTTCCTTACATCAGACAAAAAAAAAAAAGAGGAGAAAAGGACCGCCGGCTCCTCCACACCGTATCCTCCTTCTCCATGCAATGACTGCAGGCCGCGTTTGGAGAGGCAATGGCAACTCCGACGGCAACATCTAGATAGCTGGCGGCGTGGGACATGGCTCGTTGGTGGTCCGGTTAACCAAACAAACAAAAAAAAGGTGGGGGGGGAGGAGGGGTTGTCAGATTCGTTTTAACCGATGTTTTCTCCTTGCTTCCCAATGGCTATCGACAGCCGGTGGTTGGAAGACGGCGGCGACCTGCCGATTCGCCAATTTTGGGGCTGCTGCTGGTCGGATTTTGTAAAGGGCATCGATTTTGGCCCCTCTCTTTCCGTTGCCCATCGTGAGAAAGAAGATCGTCCAGATTTTTGAGGGTATTTTTGTCTAAAAAAAATATTACAAGGTTACCAAATATGTGATAATCTGGATAGCCATCCCTTCTTTGGTAATCCAATTATTTCATTGAAGGTAATCCAGATTATTAGATAATCTGGATTATCAATCCAAAAAGCATATCAAATGTGATAATATGATGGGGATCCTTTAAATTATCAGCAATCTATTCAGATTGCTAGCTATCAAACGCAGTCTGAGAATAATAAAGCAACGCTGGATATCAAAGAAATGTAGAGAATTTACTGAAGTCAGAGAATAGATTAGGATAATAACATTTTGAATTATATTATGAAAATAGAAATTGATAGCTATGATTCACATGAAAAAAAAGTTTGGAAAAAAAATAATAACAATAAATAATAGTCACAAGCAGAACCAACAACAAGGCAGATTTTGACTTTTTAACGCACAAGTTTCAAAAAATTATGAATAATTTTTGAACATAACTAAAAAAATCTTTGAGTTGTTGAACAATTGTAATTAACTGTTTATATTAGAATAATTGAGAGAGTTGTTTATCAAGAAAAATGGCTAAGAATAATTTAAGAAAATTTCATTAATTAAACTAATTACTGTTGTCATCTTAAAAAGTTTAATTGGGATTTATAATTTCTGATATCAATCGTCCCAATGGTCGCCTGTACAAGTGGGGAAGAACTTCCAATTTGGAGGAAATGACGTTGACTTTGGTTCACAGCTCCCAGATAAAGAATCACTTAATGAATTAAGTCAGAAGGATTGACCTCGGGATGGTCGTAATGGCTGACGTCTTTATGGCCTAATACGCTGTCAACAGTGTTAGGAAAGCCTATAACTTACCTAACATGTGGCAAAGCTAAAAAAAAAAAAAAAATCTTAAAAATTTACACACACAATATGAAATTTTTTACAATGCAAAATGCAGAAAGCCACCGTTTCATTCACCGACCCTGACCACGCTGTGACGTGGGGTTCATAGAATGGCCTTCTTGAAACCACCGCCATGTGGACCACTGAACCCCACTAGAAAATCGAGGTCATTGCTAATAAAAAATTATACCCTGCATCAAATGCACCATATTGGTGGTGCACCATATGTCCATATCAATCAGATTTTTCATTCTTGTAAACCTCGTGTATCATTCAGCTCGTCTTTTATCTTAAATGTAGGGTATAATTTCTTGGTAACATCCACTGTTTATTCCACCAATGCCCAACTGCCACAAAGGTACCCCTACCATTAATTGCTCCAATGCCCAACTGCCACAGAGGATCGGTGGTACTGACGGCAAGGATAACAAACTACAGACCTGACATGCATGTTTATCAGACCCTATCAAGTAGAGCATTTCCAGATCATTGGGTCCCATGAGGCATCAACGAGCGTTCCCTATCTTTAGATGATGCCATCTCCATCCTACATTTACAAGCAGAATACCTGGCAATAAATAAGAGTCGAAAACGTGGAGTCCTGGAAAAGGTGGGGTTCCGTGAGAGTTGTGGCAGATTCTAAAATCCGATTCAGGGACTTTATAAAGATTCAACTAGATTTTGTAGATTTAGCCCGTTGGCCTCATGCCCTTCAAGAAGAAAATAAAATAGTCCCTGGATCCAATCGTAAAAGTAACAATGGTTCACGTTGCCACAGGATTTAGCACATGAAGAACAATTTCACCACAGCATGAACGATCCAAATGTTGAATCTTACGATTTGTGCGCATGAAACACACAGATTTGCCTCAGAGTTCCTCACCCATTAAGCCCACGGTCAGGGAAAGAACATCAGTGTTAAATGTGCCAGAGGCTGGTTGTAGTGCAGGTGATTCTAGGGAGGTAGCCACAAAAAGGCCACGAAAAATAATCATATAGAATTTTCGTGAGGCACAGAGTGCCAATCATTAACACGGATCTGTATTTTTTGCCCTCAAACATCAGCTTGTTAGCCTCTTTACCATCATCTCATTTCCAAGCCTAACCGTCCAGGGCACCCAGTGTTTCATGTCCTCCAAGAAAGCACATAAGAGTCATCAATGCTCTGTGCCTTTGGCGCCGATGAGGAAGCCACTGTCTCTGACTTTCCAATTGCTGGGGGGGTGAAGGCCCGCAGATGACAACGCCGTTGAAAGCTGTGACTTTGGTTTTGGTTTTGGAAGAGCAGTTTCTCTTCTCACACGCACTGATGCAGGAACCTGTTCCAAAGCCCCCAAAGAAACATTACTTATGCATTACAACCAAGGATGGAAGTGGCAATCACCAGAGGAAGACAATTAAAAATTATGAAGCAGAAATAAATTAAAGAGCAAAAAACAATGTATGCTAATATTGCTTGGACTCTAGCTCCAGCATGTCGGGGTATTCAAGCTCTTCCTTGATAAAAAGGTTAAAAACATACTTCCCTCAGGAACTACATTAATAGTAAGCTAGTTGAATATCAGGAAAATTTGAATCTAGAATTGACAGATTTACTTCCTAAACAATGCTAAATACTTCAATAATCCATATAGTGAAAGTAAAATCATAAGATACTTTCGACTAATGTCTCTATAACAATTAAGCAAAAGCACTTCAAAGATGATGATTTTACTCTGATTTGGAAATCCTAAAATCATTGGATCTGTCATACCTATTCAAAAAACATGACATGGTATTTCAAAACACGGCAGACAAAGTGATTTTCTCGACTGCAGAAGTTATCTGAGGGAAACAAGACCTGTATCAACATGGGATATTTTCAAGTCATCTTGATGCCAGGATTGGAACAAACCAACTCATGGAATCCAGATCGAAAAACATGGTTTCAGTTGACTCCAAGCAAGGGCAGTTTTGATAGTCTGACTATGATAAAACAAAAGCATAGGATCCAATAGATTATTTGGGGGAAACAAAGCAAGAATGCTAACACAGAGGTAATGTTACATGTAACGCAAGGCAAACCATTAACATGATGGTTAAAACATACCATAGCTGTCAGCTCCGGGGTATGCTGTGCTAGGGGTCTCTTAACAACAGTTGATGCAGCTGATTTGACATATGATGGCTTTGGAGGTGGTGTGAGCTTCAAGGCAGCAAGGTCATCATCTTGAGGGGAGGAAGACCTGGAGGCCTCAGAACTCCTGGTGGTCCAGGAGGTGCAACAAAAGGAGGCTGGGAATTTGTGGTGGAACCATGCCCGGAGGTGGGGGAGGAGGAGCTCTGTTAGGAACTCCAGGAACCATCAATGGAGACCTCATATCTGGTGGAGGGGGATAGCGTGCAACACCTGGAGGCATCATGTCAGCTTGCAAAGGGTGCATCAAGGGGAGTCCGTGGGGCATTGGTGGTGGTTGCCTTGGAGGTGGTGGCAGCAGAGGTGCCATCTTAGAGTGTCATTTGGGCCTGAAGAACTATTAGCACTAGATTCAGATGATGTGGCATCAGACTGGCGATTTGCAGATTTTGGTGGTAGTCCAGGGGTGGTGGAGGTGGGGGGAGCACACCTGCAGCCTGCAAAAGAGATACGCCTCAGACATTTCATAGTTTGATAAGCACTGCATTCACAATTCAGGTAAACTTAAGGAAATAGAACTCTCTATATTTTGAAAATCCTGTTTAACTTGATGAGATATAAAAACTCCAGAATTCTGAAAGAGTTTTGGCAATAATTGATATAAATGTTAATCAGAGCAAATTATAACCAACCAAAAGAAAATATCCCTAAAATATAAAATCTTGCAAAACTTTGAAAAATTAGTCAACCAATTTTTCTGAAAAGAAAAGGAAAGAGAGACAACATAGTTATAGCTCATTTAAGCAATCAATGACATGATGAAAAATAATATAAGGAAAATATTTTTGAAAACATTTATGGTCAGAGCAAGCAACACACTTGTGATGAGAGGCATATTGCATGAGGGCAAAGA
Source organism: Elaeis guineensis (assembly GCF_000442705.2). Lineage (NCBI taxonomy): Eukaryota > Viridiplantae > Streptophyta > Magnoliopsida > Arecales > Arecaceae > Elaeis > Elaeis guineensis. The sequence goes on from NC_025994.2 coordinate 89,443,250, forward strand.
AACCTGAAGCACTTCTAGAAGAAATGTTTTATAGCATAAAATACAAAAAAGCTATATGTATAAATTACAAGAAAGCATAAGCAAAAACTAAGAAATAATGAATAGAGTGATAAAGTACAACTTTGAACAACCACAGTAACAAATTGATACTAAAGAAATACCCGATCAAACTCTTTCAGATTTAGGCCCTCTGAAGCTGCATTTTTGCTATTATCAAATTCACTTTCGTTTGTACCTGGTGGAGGAGGCTGGGAAGGCCGCTGGAGTGGTGGGGGAGGAGGAGGAAGCAAAGTATGAGCTGCAACTGGATCTTTGGGTGGAGGTCCAGGGGGTGGTGGGGGAGGTAATGATGTTTTTGAATCAACCACTGGCTTGGGTGGGGCTGGTGGTGGGGGCGGTAAAGGTATAGATGCAGGTACAGTGGAATCATCAACAGAAGTCAGTTCACCAGATGCTGGCAAAGGAGGTGGTGGTGGTGGAGGAGGTACAGATAAAGTTGCTTCTTCCATCTCCGATTTGATGTTGATGCACCAGCACTAGAAGTAGGCAATGGAATCCTGGGTCCTACAGTATATTAGTCAGAAAAAAGAAATTAGAAGGGAAAAATGTTGTCATCAAGAAAACAAATAGGGAAAGAGGATGAGAATAACCTATAGATGATTTGTACATGGGAGGTTTTCCAGGAGGTGGTGCCCCTGTTGGGTTTAATGTAGGATGATAGTAAACTGAGTCCTGCATCCACAAGCTGAGTTAATTGCATCCAGGTAGAAATTTTAGCTGCAGTGCAATTCATATGAAGGTGCATACCTCAGGCTTTGGATGTTTAGATCGTTCCTCTTCTTCTGCAGTTGTTCGTCTTCGAGGGGGACCCAAATGGCTGGTATCAGAGTAAAATATGCAAAAGAAACATTAGTAGACTACCACATTATGTGAAAAAGAAGACCAAATTCATGAAATAAACCTCACCTGAACATTACTGGAGCCTCTCCTTTTTCACGCATTTTCTCTTCATACTCCTGTTCAAAAGACAAGAAAAGAATGGAGACAAATTGGCAATGTAGAGAATCACTGACAGATGTTACACAAACTCAATAGTCATGATGAAATGAAGTACTAAAAGTAGTAATTTTGGTTTCAACTTCTCAAGCCCTGTCTATTATAATATTTAGTCATGTTATCCATCTTACTGAGATTAAGTGCCGTGTAACATTGTCATCTACCTTTTCCTTAATCTTGCCTCCAGTTTTCAGTACCTTAAATCAGACATATTCCCATCTGACTAAAATATTAATGTTAATGAAAGCTCTTCCTCTCGTGTCCCCAACACATAATCATCTTTTGGTCCATAACTTTCTTTGATTAAATCAATTAAAGCCACATGATTCTTATAGAAGATATGCACCTTATGTATCATAAATACACCCATCACAGCCTAGTTTGAATTAGTATCATACAACCATCCATAATGCACATGGCAGCTGTATGTATGTAGTCACCAACCTGGAAATCTAATACAGCAGATGCACATATGTAAAGAGTTGATCATGCTTGTGCATGCAGAAAAAAACATCCAACCTACTCAATAAAAAAGTATACCCTTTGAAGTAAGATAGGATGTATGAATTGTTAAACATTCATTTGTATCAAAGGCGACACCATTTGCCACCATGCTGTTTCAAAACCCTTCCAAGGAGTGCCATTCCTGTATCACAGGAACCAGGTTCACTCAAAACTGACTTTAAAACTTAAAAAAAAATATGATTAAATACCATTTAATAAATACCCTTAAGAAAGGATTAAAGTACTGCATGTCACACTAATGACAATTACAGGTAGGCATTTAGACCTTTTATATCATATCCAACTATTCAGATTACCATTTGGAAATCCTCAGCTCCAAATTTTGGTTGTATATGTATGCTCCTTTTTCCACCCTAGAAGTATTATAGCTCCAGATGTCAAATATAAGGATAAATGTTTGTTAGAAGAAATTGGGACTGGCCTTCTATATGAACATAGAGAAGACAATGAACAAAATGAGATAGGGTAGGGCTAAGTCAAGGCCAGGATAGAGTAGAGCTAAGTCAACAATAAAAAGGATTTAAATTGTTCAACTAAAGCTAGTATAAGCAAGTGCAACAATATGAAATTCAGATATGAAGAAAAGTAGTTAACAGATTATCACATTTGGAAGGGTTGTGTAATGTGGAAGTATTCTGCATGAGGATGAAGCATAACATTGAAATGGAGACAAATTTCAAGAGTGACGTGTAGTGAGGAGACATGGACATATGTCTCCCAAAGTTGGCTAGGGTGCAACTGATTTACATGGAAACAATCTGGAAAGGTAATATTTTGTCCCATATCAAGACATTGAGATAAAATATGTGGTAGAGGTGCCTGTGTGCATGTTGTTCAATGTAAAAAAAAAAAAAAATGAAGTGATTAGTAAAATAAAGATAGATCAGAGAAAATACCATATGAAAAGTTTCCTCCATGCTTTAAAGATTATTACCGGTTTACATTCCTCTAACATGTGTAGATTGTAACGTCTTAATCCTTCCTAATACTAAAGCCTCTAGATGGATTAATTATATTCTCCATAGGTCTATTGCAGCTAAGCAAGGTGATAGTTTCAAAATGTATAAGAGCAACATCAGTTTCCATCTTACACTGTAGCTAACACAATCCACCTCGTAACATACTTCTTCTCAGGAAGTTACTTGAAGCTCTTGTGCCCACGATCTTTATACCTAGTTGAATTGCAAATTTGCATCTGAACAAACCACCATAAGATCCTCATGTTCCTTATAGCCCACAAAAGTAACAAACCCCTCCCATATTTTACTTTAACCTGATCTTTATAAGATTCTCAATGCTCCTCTTCATTGTACTCTTAATTCTTTCTCCCAACTGCATATTGCCACAACGGGACAAACTCCTACAAAATATCTTCCTCTTATATGATACATCTAACGATGATATTATATCTTTATGAAGCATGAGAAACAGTTGTCAAAACCAAACTTCTTCGATTGTTGATACCAGGAAGAAGGCTTGAAATTCCAGAGATGAGCCTCTATCCTTTACATTTGAAAGCAAAATAAGTATGCTTAAATAAGATTTGAGATGCAAAATCCTTCCATCTTGTGCTGCATCCCCATGCAGTCTTGCTTCAAACCTCAGTGGCTTGAAAGGGTCACTTTTATGCATGTCAATGGTGAATTAGTAGAACTCCTCAGTATCATCTTCCATAACTTTAGATATTGTTTGACAATAAATAATTTATCATACCTGTAATCATTTAAAAGAAGATGCTCAGCATCATAGGCCTCGTATCTTACAATATCTCAATATGTCAACAGTCAGTCCTACTACAATATCTCTTCAATTTTGCTTTTCACAAATTTTACCTTCTCCCTCAAGGATATCATATCACACTAATCATAACATACTTTTCACTCAATAAATGTATTAAGATTCGACTTTCAACAAAAATCCAACAAATTCAGGTTGCATGATCACAGAGACGTCATCATCGATTCATATATTCTAACTCTACCATGATGCATAGTTGATCAATCATCGAGATTGTTCTTAGATTTTTCTAATTTAATATCATGAAATGGAAACTTTTGCACATCATGAAAGTGATTTGATCGAAATTTGCAATCATAGTCTGAAAGTGATTTGATCGAAATTTGAACATCATGAAAGTGCTTTATGTCATTAAGGATAGCCATCATAAAGAACAATACCAGGAACCATAGCAGTATGTCATTGGCTAAATGTGGTAGATTTGGTGCTGTATGGTACAGTACATATCCCATACCAAGATGGGCTTGCACCACCTTTTTCTCACTCCCAACCATGTTACCATCTGAAACTGGGCAATACGAGTTACTACCAGATCGTACAGGATGGTTCCATTCAATTCAAACCAGTACGGACTGGTTCAGCTCATATACCAAACCGAATCTTGTACTATACCGGTGCCTTACTGGTATTTCGGTATAGCAGACCTTGATCATAGATGAATTCAGAACTAGTGGTGGTACGCTTCAAACCACTCATGCAAACAAATAACCGGATAAATTCCAATCCAACGAAATTAACTCTCATGAACGAAGGTTGAGTACCAAATTTGATGCAGAAACATTCACTGGCATCTCAAACAAATATGATTTCAGAAATTTGTGCAAAAGAGGAAATATAATTTAATTTGCAAGATTTTCCTATCAGCATCCTTGATCAATATAATCAATGACAGAACCAAATTTAAAGTAATCTTCTCTTAAAGCCTTAATTCATCATCAAAAGAACAAGTTATTTACCAATTAACAAGATTCTACAGCAGTTGAGTCCTGCCGATAAGAATCTTCAATAAAAGAACCAAAATTCTGGTCACTTCCATCACTATGGAATAAACCCTCTTACAGCCTTTACATACAATGCAAAGTAATAACTTCAAAAAGGCCCCTTCACCAAATAGAAGTCCTAAACTTCTCAAAATATGCATCCTTGTGTTACTAAATATCCTGTTTAAAAAGATAAAACAAAATAAAAAAGAAAAAGAATCCTTGTACCAAACTTATGGGCAGCACTTCAATTATAATCCCCCTCCCACCCTTTGTTTCTCCTTCTCCTTTCTAAATATCATAGATACGAGAAAAGACATCCAAATTGGTCCATTTCCATGTATAAGGTCCCCATTAATGTCTCTTTCATTCTCCCACAAAAGTCATGCACCAAATAGAAGATCCACGTGAATTCAATAATGCTATAGGTAAAGCTGGAAAGAACTGGAGTGCATCAATCAGATTTTGCAAAACAAACTTGAAGTTCTCTTAACTTATCCACCACATATCTGGAAGGTCATTGTTCTACAAACTTTGATTGTTGTCAACAGAGAAATTTTGGTCGCTTTGTTCTTAGACAACCTAGCTTTTAATTTGAACCAGACCTCTGGCAACTGTTTTATCGAGAAGATGAGAGAATTTGATAGAAATGTCAGTTGTTCATTCAATACATCAATGAGACACTAATTAGGATATGTCTACATGTGCATTAAGCCATTAACAAACCCTATCATGAGCATGCATAATTTCAATAAGCACCAGAGAAGCAGCATATAAATATCTCTGCAATTAAATATTAATTTAGTATAAAAACTGTGTAAATGTTTAAAATCGTACAGTCATCTAGATTTATGTGATGCTTATCCATCATACCATAGGGTTCAAGTGCATGCACTATGCGTGTCAAATTGTCATGAGTTGGACCTCCAAGCAGATTCATTTCAAACTAGGCCTTTTATGTCTAGGTTCTTAAAGACAGAGAGCATATTCCTATAATCAAACCAAGACCGTCTAAACCTTTTCAGACAGAAGATTGTTACTAATAAATTTCACCTTTCGAATCGGAAACATCAATAATATGGAAACATAAGATTGGCATTTGTCACTCGTATGAAACATATTTCCAATAAAACCACTATCCTTTGGGGCTTTCAAAGATCCCTACTTCAAAATGCCTCAATAAATACTCAAAGATATACAATGTAAAAGTAGTGCATCATTAAAATGACAAGAATAAAAAGAAAACTACCTTCCTTTTCTTCAAAACTAGGTTTAGTGTGTCCTCAAGCTGTCTCTTCTTATGTTTTCTTGCCTTGTCTAGAGCACCATCCGCCTCTGCATCAAATGATGGCAGTATAGATATTTTCATACACTGGGATGCCTAAGCTAGATATCAAGTGAATCGATATGTGCAGAAATATGGAAGAAGTACATGATGATGGTGATGATGATGACAACAAGGATGATGAATATTATGATAGGATAAATGCTACCATCCATAATTATATGAGAAATCTCAGATATATAAGCCTAAAAGGTGAGGAAGCAATGAAATATTGTGTTTAGATCTATCACATTTTGTACATTAGACATAGGACAAAAATTCAACATCAAAAAGGCATATTGATATAGGTAAAGGATATGACCAGTTCCATGATTTTATATGCAACTTCTTGCTATTAAAAGCAAAACATCTAAACAAAAGAAAATAACCAAAAGTCTAGATGCAACATGAAATTGATAGAAAAGACTCCGCCAAACTTTTATTGACCCTTTGTTCATTATATTAGGGGCATAGAGTGCCTAAACATGCTAACTGTATTATCAAAATGGGAAGAATTTCCTTATCTCCCTCCTCCTTTCCTTTTCTCTTCTTCACCTCCATCCACCTCCTATTTCATCTTCACCTCCTCCTTCCCTCCATATGCTCTCTGGAACTCTCTTCTTAGATTATACTCCCTCTTGAAATTCTTTATATTATTCATACATCACGTGGAACTGTCACATTTCTTTCTTCCTATCATACCTATAGTGTATAAATAGTAATAAAGCTGCTTATCTACTCTCCAGCATTTTTGTTATCTTCTCCACATGCCAGAATCAATCAACCTTATATTCTGCTCCTTTTCATTCGTTTCCTTTGTAACCTTCTTTGGACTCCTAAACATTTATTAACGGAATCATCATTCTTTCATGTCAACAATACAAACATTTCACATGCCCATACTTTCTATCCTTTTACAAATGTCGACATAAAGTTGTGAAGACACAAGAAAGCAAATAAATCCGCTCCAAAGCTTGGGGCAGAAATAAGAATATGAGCACCATTTACAGCATACCTAAATAACTTAATATAATAGTAAAAATAAATAAATATACCAGAGGTACTAATAGGTATTAGTTTATAGATCATTTTTCTTTTGCAATTAATAATATAATGTATGTCAATGACTTGCATAAGAACATATTTAAATTGACTGCAGTTTTTGAGCCTCCCTGAAGCCAAAGATAGTTATGCAAAATACACAAAGCCTCATTGTGAATACATCCAAGAATTATCCGCAACGCATGGTTGTAAAAGTTGCTGCCAATATTAACATGAGAATATAATGTGAATATATTGTAGAAACTATCTTGGTATCAGCACTTTTGACCCTTGCTCCATTAGGTGCCGTAGCCTTAGCTAGTTGTTGCATCAACTAGGAGGCCCAGCAACATGTTGCATGAACAGTCCTACAAGTAGTTAGCTACTCATTTTTAACCATAACCAATGCATGAGATGCTCTGTTTAAATTCTTATCTGTTTTCAATCCTCACTCTATTTAGACTACTCAGAATGAAATGGAGGAAATGAGGTGTTACATTCAGGAATTCAAAATATTGATCCTCTTCACTTTGCTGATCTTGGTTCAAGAACCAGAGTTTTCTTTTACAGGCTATCTCAAAAATCATGTAACTAATAAGTTCAGCAGTCAAGAATATAGGGAATATGATTTCAGCAGAAGTTAAGGTTTGGGAAAGGAAATAAATTATTTATAGTTCTAAAACCCACTTAGACCATTGTCATCAACCTATCAATATATATCATATCCAAGTTAATGAGCTCTTGGCTGTCCCCACCCTGATGAAATAATGCAGGCTGTTTCCATGTTTCACAGGTGAGCACTACACCAAACAAATGGAGGAATTTGTAATAACCTATGTCCAGAGACTGATCAGATCAACTGCCTTATCAAGAGGCCTGATGTCAGAAAAAAACCATTTCAGAAATAAGCCAGCATTATAAAACACAGGTATACCAGTTATCTGATGAAGAAATAGGCACCTGTATTACCACCAAATAAATCATTGTTCCATTAGAAATACTTAAACAAGAGAAGGACAGAAGAATCCCTATTAATTAATTTAAGAATGTAACTTTCAAAATAATTCAATTCTGACTAATTAAACCTATGACATATGACAAAATGAATTTCTGCAAATGTAATTACACAAGTCATAAGGTACTCAAAGCTGCAAAGCTACAAATCCTACTAGCCATTTGAAATAATTTGCTATGAAGAATATAATGTCCAAATCGCTTACTCATCATTTCTAACTTCTGAATCTGCTCCCTGATGGTGTCAGGGTCTTTTTTCAAGAGTCCAACCTCACGCACCTTCTTCCTTTCCTTTTTGTTCTGAAACAGGGATTACATTTTTTTCAAAAAAAAAAAAAAAACAGAAATATAGCTGGTTTAACGAACCAACTATTATTCAGTCATTAAGACATGGTATCTAAGACATGGTTTAGCCATTAAAAAGAAAACAGAAAAAACTAATTAGGGGCCACAATATTCAAAGGTTTCAACCAAACTTAGATTATCATACACTACTTAAAATTTCAAGGTTTGAAATATTGAACAACCCATCTGTACAGTTAGATATGTTTTGCAACTTATTCGATACTTCTGATCAACTGCTGAATCGTGATTATCATCATTTTTCTACATCAATAAAAAAAAAAAAGGCCATAACAAAGAAAAATATAGCCAAGGTTTCGCAGCATCATGCAATAGGTTTTAAATTAACTATATCTTCTTAAAATATTATAGAAAAGAGAGTCTGGGAATTGTTAATCTGAAACATTTGAAAGAGATATATGAAGTTTGTCATGTAATTTTTTGCCCCATATGCATTTATTTGTATATTACTGAAAAAGAAAGACATCAAGGTTTCATTAATGGATCTTTAACACAAGCTATGAATTTATAATTATAATCCAAATGTCAGTGTATCAGAACCTTCAGAGAAAGCATTCCACCAGTGCACATATCAAAGCATCACATTTAGAAAAGGAAACAATATCCCCAATTAGATTGTTGCAAAAGCTTCAAATAAAAGTCAAGAAAATCCCTAACAATTAGATGAAAAAAGTTAGCAACTTCTAAAATATAAGATATCTTCTCAAGAGTAGAAAGAGCTATATAGTGGGTATATGTGTTTGAAATATCCGACGCTCCCCAAGAAGGTCCACAAGAGCTTCAAGAATAACGTCAAACCAGTTAAGAAATGCATATACTGCAAAATATACTTGAATCAGTTGAATAAAAAAAAGAAGAAAATGTCCTTAACAAACAGCACAGTAGATGAAAATAATGCATCACACACACAAAGAAAGGGGTATCTAAAGATCATACGTGGATAAATACAAACTAATATAACTAAAGTAGTCCACTAAATCTGATAATGCAGTTTTGCGAGATTGTGCTAAAGCTGGTGATGTGTCTTTTACGGCCCAAGCCCTACGCTAATGATAACCAATATATGAACAATTCCTGTAGGAAATTCAGGCTGCTGCATCACGCCCACAATCTGATACTATCAAATTGCAGGGTTATCAGCTCTTGCAAAATATAATAAAACTAACACCCCCACACCCCCCACACCCCCCCCCCCCGGGCACGAACACACACACACACACAAGGAGAAAAAGCTTAAAGAACCTCTGCCTGTAGCCTTACTGGCAGCCCCTTTTCACTATCATTAAGATTACTTTCAGCTGAATTTGGTTTAACAATACACAAGAACAACTTTTTACTTAAACATCTAGTAAAGCATTAACATTAGAACCAGAAATTAAACCCCCAAGCTTATCCTAGTTCCCCTTGCAAAACAATGAATACATCAAGCATTTGGTATGCGTGCAATTGTAGCTGCTGTATTCTTCATCATAATCTTATACAACAGGTATGGGATGAGATTGGTTCTAGTTTTTTGTCAGGCACTGCATCCTACGAATGCTTGCGATTTGATCCAATAAAAAACTAAAAAAAAAAAAAAAAAAAAAAAGCCAAAGATGCATTAGTCGTATTAGGATGAAAACAAAATATCCGATTTACCATACCTACCACAAAATCCAATCATTCATAGAAATATTTCAAGAAGATATGCTCTCACAAGCAACCAAATTCAACCGCAAGCGATTCTGATGAGAAATGGGTCCATTAAAGAAAATGAGGGAGGAAAAGAAGGAAATCAAGCAGAACAGCAACCCATCAAACCCACGATAGGCGATCAAGATGTAGGGGAATTCATCGAATACGAACATCAGAAAAGAAACACTGGGGAGGCGGAGGTAATCGAAGGAAGGGGAATTCTTTCCGTACCCTTTTGAGCTCCTTCTTGCGGAGCTCCTTCCGGTAGGCGTCCGTGGGGTTCATGACCTTCCCTCCCTTGGTCGTCTTCATCTCGGCCTCCGCCGGCGCTGCCGCTGAGATCGAACCAAGACTAAAGCCCGCCTGCTCCCTTCCTCTCTCTAGGCTTCGCTCTTTCCCCTCGCCGTCCCTTTGGCGTCCGTCGTCTTCGATGGGGGCACTGCCAAGCAAGAGCCTGCGGTTGGAGGGTTATTTCTCGCCGGAATTTGATCCGATTATACCTAAAAGGCATGGGTCTGTTTGGCTTCGGGTCCGATCGGCCGTTTACGTGCGTGGGTTGGGTCCGGGTGGCCGCAACGGTTCGATCGCTTCAGCTATGGCTCGGACCGGAAATGTGAATCACAAATCTGGAATTCGCCTACAAACTGGGTGTAACAGTGGTCGACCCGAATGATTGCAACAAGTGCACCGAGGCCAAGAACTTTGGCATTGAACCTGGGTTCGGGTTGGATCTTTCGGGGAAAGAATGATTCACCTTCCTCGCAACATCAACCATTGAATCGCACAATAGCTGCTTTTGAGATTTGTGCAGATGAGGAAGGGAAAAGATTGGGGGCTTTCAGAGCTGTGTAATGCTTGGAGTCACCAAAGACGATCCATCATCAAAGATGCAACCTAAACTCAGTGGACCGAGCCCAGAACCATTATATGAATGGGCCAGCTTAAGAGCCCAATATAATGCTTGTCAAGAATTCGGCTCTGGGCTGGGCTAACTCGACCAAAATGGTTGGTTCCGCTAATTTATGGTATAATTGACATGGAAGACCACATGCGTGCAAGTAGCTAGTCAGTTGTCGAAGGCCTTGTGATTAGAAGTGGCAATCGAGTCGGATCGGATCATAAATGGATCGGATCAGAAAATCGTTAATCCAAATTCGATCTGTTTATTAAATGGATCAAAATTTCAAACCTGAGTCCGATTTATTTATTAAACAGGTAATCCGATCCGACTCGTTTAATCCATTTATTAAATAGGTCAAATTAGGTTAAATAGATTAAACAGATTAAACGGATTAAACAGATCAAACAGTTCAGGTTAAATGGGTCAGAAACAGGTTAAACAAGTTTTAAACAGGTTAAACGGATCTTAAACGGGCTAAACAGGTTAAACAGGTCGGGTTAAATGGATCAGAAATAGGTTAAATGAATTATCTGACTCAATCCGACCTAAATATTAAACGGATTAAATGGATCAGATATCTAAAACCTAAATTCGATCCACTTATTAAACGGATTAAACGGGTTGATCCATTTATGACCCAAATCCGTTTAGCCTAAATCCAAACCTATTTATGACGGATCGAATATGGATCGGATTGACGGGTCAGATCATATTTTGCCAATCTTATTTGTGATTTGTAAGTGTTGGAACTATGATAATTTTGTGATTTGTGATTTCATCATGGACCATTCCCTTAGATTTATATCTTGCTCTCTAAGCAAAATGAATGATCGCATCACTAAAGATTGCCTCTTGGGCAATTAAAATGAAGGATGCAGTCAGCTGGTCAAAACGAGTCACGGGATGGACAAAGTCTTTGGGGGAGAAAAATCGCATGAGAATTTGATAGCAAATATAGAGTGTCCCAAATGATAGGGTAACACAAAAGGGACAAAGAGGAGATATTGTTTTCCGTACCTTGAGTTTTTAATGGGGCTCACTATACAGTTTGGATGGCCCATCAATTATTTAATTCATTTGGTATGGCACCAATTTTATGGATACAAGATTTTGCAAAATCACTGGTTCAGCGGTGGATCATATTAGAAAAAGGTCGGGGTTATAAAAAATGGCCTTCACTTTTTAATTCTTAGTTTTTTTTTATATTTGTAATATGCTCATGAATAATGAATTACACAACAATGATAGCTCTTTCCGTCAAACCGGCAAGTCTAATCAGACCCACGCTTTTGAAAAGATCACACGATTTGCTGTTAAGTTAGTCAACATCAGCTGTGCTAACTTTTAGATAATTCAAAATGATGATCGATTATATTGCTGAAGATCAACATCCAAAACTGCTGTCAGTCAAAAAGGCGTGTCTCGCTCCATCAAATTCCACTATATTTTGTGTGTGTGGGCTCCACTAGTATTTTGTTTAATTCTTTTGCATTAAAGTATGGAAGAGTGAATCATCGTGCTCCATGCGTTTTATTTTTCTTTACCATTAAAAGAAAAAACAACGGTGCAAACCCCAACATCCACTTGGCGCCCGTTTGATTAGGTACGTTAGATTACGAGATAATTTAATAATTTTTAAAAATTATTTATTTTAAAAAATAATTTTTTATTATATTTAATTGATAAAAAAATTATTTTAAAAAATAATATTGAAAAAAATTATTATATTTAATTGAAGATAAATATATGTAGGAGTATGATCAAATATACAAACATATCTTTCAATATAAAATAATTTTTTAATATTAAAATAATATTATCATTTTTAATTAATTTTTATATAATAATTTTAATTATATAATTTTTTACATAATATCATCTTCATCTTAATTTTTTTGTAAAAACTCTCTATTGAATATATTTAAAAAAATATTAAATAAATTTAATGATTACATATGCAGTTTTATTGGAGATATTTTTATCAAATATGGATTACCATCATTCAGAAATTTATCAAATATCAATTTTTTATGATATTTATTTTATTTTCTCTCTCTGAAAAATAAATATGAGACCCATCATTATTTTACCATCTCTCTTTTTTCTTTTTATACTAAATATGATAATCTCACATAAAATTTATTTTCTCATGTCAGATTCTCCTAATCAAACGGATCCTTAAATATATCGTATTAATAAATCCCAACGATAAAAAAAAATATAGTTTTTCTTCCCATCGAATTTTGTCGCACCATAGCTGAGATCGATCAAGGCCTGCTCCTAAGGGTGCTACTAGGAATCAACGATCTCTAACAAGCGCTCGATAGTTCATCTCCATCTAACTGGCTAGTTTTAGTCATGGGAGTGAATCACCTGCTCGGCTCCACCACAAGAAACTCCACAGAATGATTTTATCCATCTAGGTGTATATACTTAAGTGCTTATTTACAAGAATATATTATTTTAGGATTGAAATTGGATCGGATTAGGCTGGGTCCTACCTCTGCGAGCTTAGTTCGAAATAATTTTTCAGACTTCGGATTTGGCTTAGGCCCATTTTTTTGAAAAAATACAGGCTCGGGCCTGATTATTTATAAGAGTACATTATTTTAGGACTGGAACTGAGCCACACTAGACTGGATCCTACCCTTACCCAGGCCCGGGCCTGGACTGGGTCCTACCCTTGTCCGAGCCCAATTGGGCTTAGGTTTGATTTCTTCCCCTCCCACTCAACTCCTAGGTACGTCGCCTCGGTCCTGATAAACGATGTGATGCTGCTCACTAACGAGCTCTTCTCTGATGGAAAACTAGTCCCACTGCAGCTAGTATCGACGGCGTCGAAGCGTCCTCTTACGTCCACTGACGAAATCCGATCTCGCCCAAGCCACTCAAATCGCGGTGGAGGATGGAGAACGCCGTTGGATTGGACCCCTACGTCTTTTCTCCTAAGGCGCCATGGTGTTCCAACCGATGGAGGGAGATCCTCTGCCTCAAAAAGGCAAAGATCCCAAAGCCCGATTCCTGGAAGCCCGCCGTCGTCGCTTCCAAGAACGCAAACCCCAAATCTCTGAAGCATTTCCTCCATCGGGACCCTAGAGTGCCGTCGGCAGACTCTTCCTTCAGCCTCCCATTGCTCCATGACTTGGACTCAGAGTCGGTGTCCATCTCCTCCTGACTGTCCTCCCATCCCGACCACGAGGACCTCCCTCGACTCCGAGAAGCCTGTGGCCCAGACCTCGATCTCGCGGAGCCGGAACCCGCCTGGGTCCGGGTGGCCCGGCCGAGATCCACCATGGCCACCGCGGTAGGCGAATCCCACCCATCGTGACAGTGGCATGGAATCGGGCTCGAGCTAACTTGGGTTGAAATTCGGATTGGGTTTGGACCGAAAATAATGGCTTGAGCTTCGGACCGGGCTTGGGCCGGGTCAAAGTCTGACCGAGCTCAACCCGAAAATAAAATGGACCCTATTTTTTAATCCGAATCAGGTCTGAATGGTTTCGGACCGAGTCCGAAGCTCGACCCCAAGTCAGTCTGGTCCGATGGGTCTCAGACTGGCCCGAGCCCACTTCCAACCCTATATTATTTGCATAGATAAAATGACAACATCCTCTTAGGGCGTTACACCAGCAGAATGAGGCCTGTACACGAGCAGAACTCTATATAGCCTTTTTGTAGTAGTTTCCAAAGCTTTTCGTGACCACATCGGTCCAGAAAACTAAAAAACCAGCAAGCTAGTTCTTCTGATTGGATTTTGGATGGTACACAGGCCACAGCCAAGAGAGCCCCCATGGAACGTGGGGAACCGACACACGGTATACTACATACAATCTCCTACGTACTTGATTACCTCCATCCCTATGTTTGGGTGATGCAGCCCAGAGGTGCAAACTTGTTGCGCTCCTTCGAACTATTTGAACTCAACTCGATCAGAATTATTATTGAGCTTGAGTAGCTTCGATAGTTTTTCAAATCGAACTCGAATAACAAAATACTCATTTAAAAGCTTACAAGTTATTCGAATGTATGTGTATATATAATATTATTTTTAGTTATAATATATATTAATATATTTTTAGTATGTTAAGGTTCAAATTTAAGTTCGAATATAACTCGTTGATATTCGAATCAAATCGAGTCGATCTCAAGTATTATCTTCTTTCATCAAATCGAGTCAAGTTTCTAGTTCAAATATTTTGAATCAGATCGAACTTGAGCTTCTAACTATTCGATTCGATTCGATTCGGCTTGATTACGTCCCGAATACAGCCACCATCATTTGGATCAAATTTTCAAGATACGACTCAAGATTATCATCCACAAACTTGGACATCGGTTTGCTTGTAAGATCCCTTGTGATCTGCAAGCTGTATTGTGCAGTAGGATGGACGGCTTCTTTTTTTTTTAAAAAAAAATTACAGCAACACCTCTTAAAATTTGATCAATTTATACTTAGATCCTAAAAGAAAAAAATTTCAAATAAATCCTAAAACTTTATAAGCATTGCAAAAGACCTCAGCTGTCTGTCTCCATTTTAATAGGGTCAATGAAAAAGATGTGATGACCAAAATACCCTCAATTCTTTTTCACTATCAAGGATTTGCTTTTTAGGAAAAAAACATTGGAGTCCTTTGTAATTTCGTTGGAAGGCATTTGTTGCCCAAATGAATAGTAGTCATTCGATTTCATCTCCATATTCTTTGAAAAATTCGAAGTAGCCAGAATCCTCACCAGTCGTGGACTTGCGAGCAATTACCATCACGCTATAAATAAAGAACCCCCCACCCCCAACCGACTGTTGTTATCCTCATCTTTGAGAGCACTAGATTCTCTTCAAATTTTCCTCCCTCTCCTCTATGTTGCATCCCTCCCTTCGTGATTGTCGTTCCGATCGCCATGGCTGAGAGTGGTATTTATCCTTTCTACCCTCCTCTTTCCTTTGTCGACCCCAAGGATAATTTTGATGATGACTAAACATTGAAGCATAGAGGAATATTAATATCTTTTCAAGTTTTATTTAAAAATTTTTTGTAGATGCAAAGCACTATTAAAACTAAATGAGAACACCTTGAGCTAATTAGACATAAGTTGGAATCAAATCCCATATAAAAAGATTGTTTAAAGAAGTTTGAGTCGACTCAAGATGGAATAGAGTCGACTTTAACACATTTTGGAACGGCACACAGAAATGACACGGCATCAAGTCGACTCGAAATCAAACTAAGTCGATTCTGTCTCAGAAAACAGAAGATCAATTTCTGCAGCCTGAGTTCGAGTCAACTCAAAGTAAAATCGAGTCAACTCTGTCTCAATGAACACAAATTTACAGAGAGACATATTTTGATTGACTGAGAATGAGTCTATTCGAAAATTAGCCGAGTCGACTTGAAGACCAGTCGAGTCGACTCGAAGTCAGGTCGAGTCGACTCGAAGAGCTCAGACAGCCACAACATCTAGTTTTGCAGCGGCCTAGATTTTTTGCAGAACTTTTTCAACAGCTATATTTTGTCTCCAACGGACAAAAATGGTTAGTTTTGGGCTCAAATAACATTAAATTTGGTGAAATCATTTAAATATAAAAAGGAAGCCAAGAAAACAAAAGGAGACAACTGTTAAAACTATTCAAAGTGAAAAAGAGTGACTTTTCAGTATTTATTGTGTTCAAGAGAGATCACCAACTTCCAACCTACTTCCTCTTGATTTTTGTGAGATCATTGAAGAAGCATTCAAAAATCTCGACTACAAGCATTCAAGCACTCAACAACTAAGCTTCACCAACTTTTAATCTGCTCATTAAAGGAGCTTTTGTGTTTTGTTGTTCTTTTTCTGTTATCATTCTTTGTAACTTGCTTCAATTAGATTTTGAAGCAAGGGATAGACTCATCTAAGTTTGAAAATTGGATTGTAAGTCTAGGATTGGCTTTGTATAGGTTATGATTGGTGATCCAATGTAAAACCAACTGAGTTTTGGATAGTGAGTCTGAAAAAACTATCCAGTTGTAATTTTGGACAGATTATAGTGAAATTCCCAAATGGGTCTTGGAAAGTGGATGTAGGTGTTAGGGGCATCGAACCATTATAAAAATTATGATGTTTGCTTGATGTTTGTTTGCTCTTTTGCTTATCATCTCTTTGCATTTTAGTAAATTTAATCACTTAATTTTTAATATTCATTATTATTTTATTATTTTATACAAATAATATATATTTTATTTAAATTTTTTGAAAATCTAATTCTCGTTGTCCCGTTGACAACATCTTCTCTCTCTCAGGTGTTATGATTTGAGTGATTTTCTATATTTTTTTAAAATTTTTTGAAATCTTTTAATGATTGATAAGACGTATGTGATTGATTTTTTGAAATTAGACGATTTGCTTTGAATCGTGATACTGCAAATAAGCTGTCAGCGATTCCTTCGATCAAAAATCTAAACCCCGCTTGTCCAAGCCATCCGCACTCCTTCCTCTGTCTCTCTATCCCTGGCCACCCATGGCCCAGCGCCCCATTCACTGGAGCCCTATCGCACCCTCTCGACCGCACCACCGACGATGGTCACCCAAAACCCTCCCCCAGCGTCACAGCCGTGCTTCTCTTTGCGGTGGGGGAGAAGAACCGGTAAGCTGAACCCCCGACCCTTATTAAGATTAAGTCACAAAAACTTAAGCCAGTTTGGTTTAGCATTTCGTTTAGCACTGTATCAATCGCATAGTCCAAAGCTCTTCTCCTTCTAATCCCTATTTCCCTAATTTTTATCAACTCCAAACTTTTATAGTCACTAAAGTCTCTGTTTTTAAGTATTAAGTCCTAATTTTAGCAGGCTAAGTTCCTAATTTGAGGTTGGAAGAACAAAAAACTTTTTTATACTGATCGCCGCTATAATGCTTAATTATTTTGCCTAATTTTAAGTGAATCCTTAGAGTTGTCTCGACGGCATTGTTACTTTCTAGGCTTGCTAATGGTCCTCTGCTTTATGCTTTGGTTTGAGTTGAATTATTCCTGTTGTATAGTCTTCTACAGGAGAAGTCTTTGCATTGATAGAGTTACCTTGCATGGATAAATTATTGGAATTTGGAAGGAGAGCGTGATTTATCGTCACGATGCTCTCGGGAAACGAAGAAAGAAGGATCGGAGCCTGCAGACTACAGCTCCAAAAGTGCATTGAAAAGGTTCTCTATCATTTGTCTGGATAAATATATAACAACTAATGTTTGCCATGATATACATATATTGCATTCATTCTCCACATTATTTTCTAATTTGATTATATTTTCTACCTCCTACATGGTTCATCTTTTTGCCATCCTATTTATGCTCCTTGTTTTTCCGTCCCTCTTTTTTCTCACTTCTCTAAAATAGACGGAGAATAGAGAGCACGATTGAAAAAAAAAAAAATAATAGTCATATACATATCACATAACCTATTTCTTCCGCTCTACTCCACGTAAAAATAAAAAAAATTCAATAAAAAATATTTATAATATTTCATAAAATTTAACTTCTCAAATGATTCTCACATCGTAATGTTGTTGTAATAACCCAGATATATAAAAAAAAAAAAAAAAGAAAGAAACGAAGAGTCTTCTTCCACCTGAGTCATCGGAGGAGAAGTTAGAATCCGAGGGGGATTCGACCTCTCCTCCACTCTATAAAACCCCCTCTCCTTCCCTCTAAGGTTGGTCACGACGAGCACCGGATTTTTCTTTTATTTTTCTCGAATTTTTCGTTGAAGCCGCGGATGTCCTCATCGTGTTCATCTCAAATACTCGCCGGAGACCTCACCGGAGTCGGAGGTAAACCCGTCTTCTCCTTCCTCTCTTCTTTCCTCTCTTTTTCACGGCTTCGTGCACCCTCGCCGGCCGTCAGGATCGCCGAAAAATCCATGAATAAGATGACCCCTGTTTTTGCTCTGTTTCGGCCGGACTCTTCCCTCTCTTTTCCGGCCATCGGCACCGTCGGTTGCGGCGTTCCATCCCCGAGATCGGACCCTCGTCTCTCACTCTTCCTTCTCTGAAAGTTTTGGCCGCCGGTGACCGGCCAACGATCGGAAAATAAAAAAAAAAAGGGACGGTCCTCTATTTTTTTCGAAAACCCTTCGGCTCGCTGGCCGAACCTCGCCGCCGACCGGCCTTGCTTTGTCACCGTCGAGTGGATGTCGCCCACCTCATCGGAGCCCGGCCAACCAACGAGGGGACCTCACGATCCCCTGTTTTGGCCCAAAGGAACCCACGGGAAAAGAGAAGAAAAGAAAGAAGAAGAAGAAGAAAAGAAAAGAAAAGGAAAAGGAAAAAGAAAAAAAAAGAAAAAAAAAGGAAAAAGAAAAAAAAGAGAAAGAGAAAAATAAAAATAAAAATAAAATAAAATAAAATAAAAAGAAGAAAAAGAGAGAGAATTTTCTGCTCTCTCCTTTTTCCCTCCTTTCTCTCTCCTCTCTCTACCTTCTCTCTCTATATTTTCTCTCTCTAGATTCTCTCTCTAGACTTTTCTCTCTCTTTACGGATTTTGTCTCTCTAGGATCTTTTCTTCCTCTCTGATTACATCATGAACCTAGGATAAAATTGAGATGAAAATAAGATGACCTGAGATTGCTCCGAAATTCGTGCGGTAGATCTAATCCCAGTCCGATTCTATTCGAAATTGTAACACTTGATTTATATTGAGTCACCCTGATAGGACCTCTGATGATCTTGATCATGAGTGCCTCATCGGAAGGATACGAAAGTTTCTCTCTCCACTTTCTCTCTCTACTTTCTCTCTCTAGAATTTTCTCTCTCTTCATGGATTTTTTCTCTCTAGAAGTCTTATGGATCAGTGAAGGATCCAGATACTTAGATAAATCCTAATTTTGATTAATCCTAAGAGAGATCCTCGATTTGTGTATTAGGATCAATTATCGGTAATTTCTCTATATGTGATTTTTATATTGATCAGGGTTATGAAGAGATGATTGTCTGCATAAGATATCGAGTGAAATATTTTATTAGAGAAATTCATAAATCAAAGAAGAACATTGATTTCTATGCTTGGATCAGTCACCGGTAAAAGTAAGAATCTCTGTACATGATCACTATTATATATATGCTATTTTACTGTTGGTCTTGCATCGTTGGTTTTGCATCGTCGGATTTGAGATCGATGAATTTATTATACCTGAGATACTGTTATTTGATTTTGAGCATGAGTATGTTATGTCAATATATATGTATCAGAGATTGATGGCATGATTATATGGATATGACATATCTGAATTTATCATAATGCAAGACAGAATTGATTTGATGAAATCAATACATAATGATTAAATGAAAAGAAAGAGATATATGGTTTGGACTAGTCTTGTCATGTGGAACAGCCCGCCAGGAGCTTATGCTGGGACAGCTCCCACTAGCTTACAGGTGGATCAGCCGGTCAGGAGCTCATGCTTGGGACAGCCCGCCAGGAGCTTATGCCTGGGACAGCTCCCACTAGCTTACAGGTGGATCAGCCGGTCAGGAGCTCATGCTTGGTACAGTCCGCCGGAGCTTATGCTTGGGACAGCCTCTCACGAGCTTTGGTACGTGGGACAGCCGGCCAGGAGCTCATCCTGGAATAGTCTTGAAAGATTTTTTAAGTGGATTCGATCCGGATGGTGACTGAGGTATAGACTTGGATAGTCCAGAACCAGAAAGAAAAGGTTAAAAATCATGTGATTATGAAAGGAGAAATGAAAGATAAGACATGAAATAATTGTTGAATAAAAGGAGTTTTACCTGTTAACATATGATGATGCATCTATTTTAACAAGACAGAAAATTTATGAATATTTGCATTATTTTGGACATTGAACATGAGATTTTATATCTTACTGCTTATCCTTATTTTCAGACTATATTACTATATCAGTGTGATATGGAATTCTTACTGGGCTGTAAAGCTTACACCCCTTCATCTTTCTTTTTCTTCTCAGAGTTACAGGATGACTTAGATTGGCTATGGCTTGGATTTACGGGTGAGCAGAAGGATAAATAGAGTGTCATAGTATCTGATCAGAGGATTGAAGAAATTTAATTTGTAATTATGTAAGATTTTATGAATTATTGTTGAAATTAATTGTTATGGATGTTAAGGTTGTAATGATTTAATTTGGTCTTGCATATTCTTTAGGGCTTGCTCTAAGGAGTGTGCGGCCATCACGTATCCAACCCGGGTGTTGGGTTCGGGGCGTGACAGTTGTCTAATTGAGACAGATGATTAAATTTTATTGTAATATTTATAAAATTTTTGGATCTTTTTGAAATTTTTTTTGAGGATCAAAATGTAATTGGATCAAATTCAAAGAGCAATATTTATTTTTTTTAATTATGGATAAAACCAAATGGGCGTTCTGGGCATTTACTTTCGCGGGACCGGTTCTCTTGGATCTTCAGTGGGTCCAATGTCGGCGTACCTTCTCCATTTTCCGAGCCATCCAGCCAAGCAGTCCTCCTTGAATCTGTAGCGATAACGTGGGAGACTTCATGGCCTTTGACTTTCGTGTTCGAGCCCACATTGCCTGGTGTCTTGTTCCGGTAGGGGACCGGGCACAACATGATGTAGCTAAAAGGCGTTAGAGTTTTCAATTTTATTTTTACTAGCTTAAAATTCCATACGGTACATGATAAATGATTATTTTTAAAGTAATATTTTTATAAATTAAAAATTCAATATGATATAAAAATATCAAATATTCTAAATAAAAATATAAAGCTAGATTATATAAGGATGTAATTTTTTTAAAATAATATCTAATTTTATTATATTTATTCTATAAATATATTAAAATAATAAAATAATATATCAAGTTCAGAATAGAGAGAAAATATAATAATATATAAAAATTAATTTCAAAAAAATTATCGACGATGGGTAGATAACTTCCTGTTACAAAGAATTTCATCTTGTGCTTCCTCAATTTACATTTAATTTACACTGCAGAATTTATTCTTATAGGATAGGGGGTAAGTAGCCCAAGGACCTTGAAGTCTAAATATTCTGCACTTTTGTCCATCCTTTTGGAAAGAGAGATTAACATTGGATCAAATACAAATCTTAGAATTTGATCAGTTATATAAATAAATAGATGTAAGTGCATGATGTATAATATATGTAGGAGATACAAAGTATGTAAAAATTATTAAAAATCATAAATAAAAATTCTTAGAAGGGTAAAAACCTCGCCTCTCCCCCACACTTGCTCAGTTCCTTACCTTTTCTCTCCTCCGCTTTCCAAAGATGAAGGGCAGTAGGATAAAAAAAAGCCATAAGAATCCTTTCCTCGCTCCCCCCCCCCCCACTCGCCCATTGCTACTCCATCTTTCTCGCTCTTGGTGGCAGCAGCGGTGGCGGCAGTAGGAGCGATAGGATCTTTGGTAGACCAGTGTTTCCTCTTCCTCCTCCTCCGCCAACAAAGGTGCCCCAATGGCTGAAATTCCTTCTGTTGGCTCCCAAATACCACCCTATCCTGACCGAGTTCTAAGATCCCATCACCTACATCCTCAAGATCGAGAAGGAGGTGTCACTGTTCGACATCTGCAAGATCGTACCTCTATTGTCGATGCCACCTAAAAAGACGACCGTCGTCAATATCAACCGCTCCTTCACCACCCGTGAGCCCAACCCCAAGAGGCCCCCCACCTTCACAATCCCTGCTACTGTCCGTCCGACATCACCATCTGGGAGAATTCTCCAAAGGCAAAACCCTCCCCCCTCCTCTATCATCGGCCCCGTCCTTATCCTAGCCCCAGCCCTCGCTTCCATCGACTTCCGCAATTGAGACCCCACGGAGCTCCGGGGCGACACTTCGATATAAGAAAATGCATTTTTAGCCACGCATCATGCAATTTTTTAGCCACGTGTCGGATGAGGGGACGCCTTAACACGACTGCTCCATTTTTATACATGTATAATAGATTCAACTGTAATTTTATAAATTTATATTAATTTTTATTTCAAAATTTAAAATTTAAAATTTTATTTAAATATAGTATTAATAAATTAAAAAAATCTGGTTCACGGGTCATTTGTTGGTGAGAAATGAAACACGATGTAATGATATAATAAATATTTTATATATTAATCAATAATATACATAGCAAAAATACTTTTAAATATTATAAAAATCATATGAGTCTGCCAATATTTCTCAAAAAACTTACTCATTCTTAAATTGTCTTTTATCTATAATACCTCCATAATAATTTAAATAATTTTTACATAGTTGAGGAACTATATGGCCAGGAGGGGCAATAACCACAGAGAAGATTAGTAGACAGATCTTAAATACAGTTTAGAAATTATGTTTTTGGCTGAATGACATTGCATTATCCTTATTATAAAATTTGTGCTCAGCACGTGCTAACGAGCAATCCTTCCGTTTCGTTGTGACAAATGTGAAAACTCTTTTCACCTAAAAAAAAAAGTGAAAACTCTCACCCTGTGAAGAAAAAAGTGGTCCACAGATCGCGTCAAGAATGGACCGGTATATCGGCTTAAGAATTGTCATTGGGACCTAGAGACTTGTGTCCGACTCAATTCGATGCCACCCCATTGACCTATGGTCAAGGTCAGTACTGGGGTAGGTCGAGCTGAGCGACCGCCCAGGCCCAGACCTCGGGCCGTATATTAATGTTCTAATAAAATATAAAAATAATTTTTTATAATATTATAATAAAAAATAATTAAATAAATTAATGATGAATTTTATACGATTGTTTAATGAATATATTTATAAAAAATTATTGTATGTAGATAAATTTTTTTAATGATAATTAATATTGGTGCAGAAATCCGCTTGCGTCGGAGAAGCTGGAGTCGAGGGAGTCGCGGTCGCCGCCGGGACCTGCAAAGGAAGTCTAAACCGGAGGTGGGGTTGCTCCGGCAAGATCCTCCGACGCTCAAGTCAGTTCTCTGCCTCAACAAGAATGGAATGCTCGAACGGAGAATTTAGCAGAGTTTTGAGGTAAAAACTAGAGCTTATTGAATAACGTATCTGGAGCCCCCTTTTATAGGCGGAGGGGGCAACAAATCGATGGCGACGCCTGTAATCGTCTGGTAGTGGGTCGCCCAGAGTCAGGAGGAATTTATTGCGGAGGGTAGTAGAGTGGGATCGTGGCTATTGTCGTGGCTCGCCACGTGGAATCAGTTACGGAGAGTGGAGCGGCGTCCGCTGTCGTGACTCGTCAGGGAATGGTGGAATCGCGCAGGATCCGCCACAAGGAGTGGAGCAGAATCGTGGCCGTTAATACGGCCTATCAGGGAGTAATGGAGCAGCGTAGGGTTCGCCGCAGGGAGTGGAGCAGTGTTGTCCGTTACTGTGGCCTGCCAGGGGGTCCAGACTGGTCGGCCAAAGTTTGGTTAGAGTCGGTAGCGAGGTCCGGTACCCGCAAGAGTTTGGGTGAGGTCTTCCCGCAGTCGGAATAGAAGACGGAGTCTGGCTTCCGTAGGAGTCCGGACGAAGCCTACTTGCAGTTGGGGTCGTGGACGGAGTCCGGCTCCCGTAGGAGTCCGGACGAAGTCTGTCCGCTGCCGTTGGAGCCGAGGGCGAAGCCCGGCTCCCGTAGGAGTTCGGGTGGAGTCTTCCTGCAATTAAAGTCAAAGGCGAAATCCGGCTCCCATAGGAGTCCGGACAGGGCTTACCAACAATTGATGTTGAGGACGGAGTCCGGCTCCCGCAGGAGTCCGGGCGGAGTCTACTTGCGGTTTGAAGTTGTCGGCGGAGTTCGGCTCCCGTAGGAGTCCGGACGAAGTCTGTCCGCAGCCGTTGGAGTCGAGGGCGAAGCCCGGCTCCCGTAGGAGTCCGAGTGGAGTCTTCCTGCAATTAAAGTCAAAGGCGAAGTCCGGCTCCCGTAGGAGTCCGGACAGGGCTTACCAGCAGTTGATGTTGAGGACGGAGTCCGGCTCCCGCAGGAGTCCGGGCGGAGTCTACTTGCGGTTTGAAGTTGTCGGCGGAGTTCGGCTCCCGTAGGAGTCCGGACGAAGTCTTTCTTGCGGCAGAAGTCGTGGATGGAGCCTCGCGAGGGTCGATCCTGCCAAGAACTTCGGCCGAGGGTATTTTATGCCCAACACCAGTCCCCCTACTTCCGAGTTCGAATTTCGAATGAAGGAAGTACGGAGAAGTTGTCGCGGCCGAAGTTCCTCCCCTGACGTCCGGGCGGAACCGTCCTTGGATATGTCGGCATTTAATGCGCACACGCCAGAGTCCTTTTTCCGATTATGGCGACCCGAAGAGTTTTTTCGAAACTCCCACTAAGACGTGACCCCAAGCATCGCGCCATGGAAATTTGCGAACAGTCAATCCTCGATAGCTGCGAGTGGGACACGCGAGACATGTGGTAAGCACTGGCTGGTCTAGGGACACCCGCCACCATAATTGCGCTAAGATCCGCTGCCTATTTAAACCCCCTATCCCTCCTTCGGAGCCTTACTCCGCCTAAAAGACGGCACCTTTCTTTCTTCTGAGAGCCTAGCTACTCAGCCACCCTCTTGGTGCCCCTGCCGACTCTGAGCGCCCTCCGCGCCGGTCACTGCCGTCTCTCTGCCATCCTCAGCCCCCCGATTCCTCTCTAAGGGGTTTCCCCTCCAGGTCCTCCACCTCAGAGGCCATTCTCGAGAGGATGCCAAGGACTCGGAGGAAGGCAAGGAGGAGAACAGCGGTCTGCGAGTTCTCCAGTCATCGAGCGGCTGCTGCAGGTCCCTGTCGCTTCAAAGGGGGCTTGGGGAAGAATTCCTTCAACAACAGGGGTTTAATAACGGAGACCGCCGGTAAAGGCGTTCTGCCTGAGAATTTTGGAGTAGCAAGACGGTGTGACACCGATCAGGAGGGCAGAACTATCGTCACAAGCTGTGGTGGGATCCTTGATATCGTCGGGGCCGAGGGACCAGAAGCTGTCGGCGTCGACGGTGGGGCAGTAAAACTTGTTGCGGGGACGGTGGAAGTAGCGCATGCCGACCTTGCCGGAATACTTCGGACGGCGGTTGTCACGGAGCATTTGGTGATGGCGCATATCTCTGGCGCCGCCGCTGCCTCCGGGGTGACTCCGGTTCTTCTTGAAACAGTCTTCATCGTCGCTGCCGTTGCCCCGACTGTCCCCTGGAATCTATCCCATCCTTTTCCCCCGGGGGTTGGGACTTCGGAGGTGGAGCGAAACAAGGCGGGGCGAGAGCCGACAGGTCTGCCACACGCACCGAAAAACACGGCTGGGAAGGACAGGAACGGGAAGAGAAGTTTGCAGCCTGAAGCGGCCTCCAGTGCATCCTTTCCAAGCCGTGTTTCGAGCCTCATGATAATGTATTCTTTTCTGGCCCTCTGGGGCTTGTAACGTACATCTTGTTAGTTGCCAAATGAGAAGAAAATTTTGTTACCTCGTGAATTGTTGCCTGTCGAACTTCCTTCCCCCTTTTTCTCTCTTCCCTCCTTTTTTTTTTTTTTGATGTCGTCCTAAGGTCGCCGGTGGCCCTTTTATTCGTGTTGAATTGTCATTTGCCGAGCTCCTTATCGGCCTTTACGTCATTCGAAGGTGCCTGGTTGTCATCGTATCAACCCATCCTTTTCGTCAGTGGCCGCAGGTTCGCCTGGGGCCATTCGGGCCTGATGTCCCCTCAGGGCTTGAGCTCGGAGGTCCGAGCTTCTGTCGCCCTGAGGAAGTTGTCATATTTTGCATCGAAAGCTTCCTTGAAGGTTGGGACTCCTGATGGGAGCCTCAATCCTTGCTGTGACGGGGTTCTATGCACCTCGGGCGCTGTTTGTTTTCCAATCGTCGTTGATGTGGTCCATCGCCTTTCTTTTTCTTTTTCACTTGGAATCTTTCTCCGCTCTTAGCGAGGCTACGGGAGTTTGGCTCCCGTAGGCGAAGTCGGGGCGAAGTTCGGCTCCCGCGGGGGTCTGGGCGGAGTCCTGCAATTAAAGTCAGGTGTGAAGTCTGGCTCCCGTAGGAGTCCGGACAGATCTTACCGACAGTTGAAGTTGGCGACGGAGTCCGGCTCCCGTAGGAGTCCGGGCGGAGTCTCCTTTGAGGTTGGAGTCGTGGGCGGAGTCCGGCTCCCGTGGGAGTCCGGGCGGAGTCCTCTCGGAGTTGAAGTCACGGGCGGAGTCCGGCTCCCGTAGGAGTCCGGGCGGAGTCCCCTGCAATTAAAGTCAGGTGCGAAGTCCGGCTCCCATGGGAGTCCGGACGAGATTTATCAGAAATCGAAGTTGGCGACGGAGCCCGGCTCCCGTAGGGGTCCGGGCTGGGCTTACCACCGGTTGAAGTTGGTGACGGAGCTCGGCTCCCGTAGGAGTCCGGGCCTTCGATTTTGCTTAAGCTAGGACAAGATTTTCCTTCTGTCCTTGCAAGGCTGTGGGGGTGCATATGGGCGTTGCAGGGCCTCTCCCCCATCTGGTCTAAATGAAACCGAGCCTTCGACTTTGCTAAAGTTAGGACGAGATTCTCCTCCTGTCCCTAACAGGGCTGTGGGGGCGCATATGGGCGTTGTAGGGCCTCTCCCCCCATCCGATCTAAATGGAACCGGGCCTTCGACTTTGCTCAAGTTAGGGCGAGGTTCTCCTCCTGTCCCTAACAGGGCTGTGGGGGAGCATATGGGCATTGCAGGACCTCTCCCCCCATCCGGTCTAAATGGAATCGGGCCTTCGACTTTGCTCAAGTTAGGATGAGGTTCTCCTTCTGTCCCTAACAGGGCTGTGGGGGCGCATATGGGCGTTGCAGGGCCTCTCCCCCCATCCGATCTAAATGGAACTGGGCCTTCGACTTTGCTCAAGTTAGGGCGAGGTTCTCCTCCTGTCCCTAACAGGGCTGTGGGGGCGCATATGGGCGTTGCAAGGCCTCTCCCCCCATCCGGTCTAAATGGAACCGGGCCTTCGACTTTGCTCAAGTTAGGGCGAGGTTCTCCTCCTGTCCCTAACAGGGCTGTGGGGGCGCATATGGGCGTTGCAAGGCCTCTCCCCCCATCCGGTCTAAATGGAACCGGACCTTCGACTTTGTCGAGACGAGGTTTCCCTTTTGTTTTTGATACAGTTTGTTTGGATTGTCCAAAGACATATAGGTATGCAATTTTCAATTACAACGAAGTTACTGGTAGTACATCCATAAGTTTTCTGAGCTCCACGGTCGCGGAAGGTCGGCTCCTCCGAGTTCCTTAAGATAATAAGTTCCAGACCGGACCACTTCTTTGACTTCATACGGTCCTTCCCAGTTTGGGACGAGTTTCCTCGGTCCTGGGGTTGCGAGACAGCGGCTCGTCGAAGCACTAGATCTCCCACTCTAAAGGCTTTGTTCTTGACCCGGGCGTTGTAATATCGAGCGACTTTCTGTCTGTAGGCTGCCATTCGAACCTAAGCTATTTTCCATCTTTCTTCCAGCAGGTCGAGGTTGGCTCTAAGACTTTGCGAATTTTGACGTTCGTCGAACGCCACGACTCATGCCGACGGGAGTTTAAGCTCGATTGGGATGACAGCTTCCGTACCGAAGGCTAAAGCAAAAGGGGTCTCCCCCGTAGGTAGCCTCTGGGTAGTTCGATACGCCCACAACACATGATAAAGTTCGTCCGCCCAAGTTCCCTTCACTTTTTCAAGCCTTGTTTTAATCCCCTGCAAAAGGGTTCTGTTGGTTACCTCAGCTTCGCCGTTAGCCTGGGGATGGGCTACTGATGTGAAGTTGTGGGAGATGTTTAGATCTTCACAAAATTCGATGAATTTTGCTCCCGTAAATTACCGTCCGTTATCAGTGATCAGGGTTCTAGGTAGACCGAACCTACACACGATCGACTTCCAGACGAAATCTTGTACTTTTGCTTCTGTGATTTTCGCTAGTGGTTCGGCTTCAACCCATTTGGTGAAATAGTCGATCGCTACAAGGAGGAACTTCTTTTGCCCAGATGCCATGGGAAAGGGGTCAAGGATGTCCATCCCCCATTGTGCAAAAGGCCAAGGGGCACTTAAGGGTGTGAGCTCGGTGGTGGGCTGTCTCTGGACGTTGGCGTATCTCTGGCATCGGTCACACTTTTTGACATATTCAATCGAATCATGATGCATCGTTGGCCAGTAATATCTTTGGCGGAGCAACTTGTGGGACAAAGATCTAGCCCCCAAATGGTTTCTGCAAACTCCTTCATGTACTTCCCACAAGGCGTAGTCAGTCTCCGAGGGCCGGAGACATTTCAAAAGGGGCAAGGAGTATGATCTCTTGTATAATTTGCCCTCATAAAGGATGTATCGGAAGGCTTGATTTCGGAGCTTCCGAGCTCCCTTCGCATCCTGGGGGAGAACTCCATCTCTGAGATAGACGATCAGTGGGTCGACCCAGCTGGGTTCATGGTCAATCTCCATTACGGGCCGCGATTCTTCTGTACTCGGATGTTTTAGAACTTCGAAGAGGATGCCTTTGGGCAATTCGGCCGGAGCCGACGTCGCCAGCTTGGAGAGAAGGTCAGCCCTAGTATTTTCCAACCTTGGGATCTACCTAATGTTGAAGTCGCTAAAGGCGGGAGTGAGCTCCTTTACCTTCTCAAGGTATTTGGCCATACTGTCTTCCCGCGCTTCGTAATTCCCGCTGACTTGCCCCACCATCAGTTGGGAGTCACTGTGCATCCGGAGCTGACTTATTCCCAGCTCTCTGACGATCCTTAGTCCTGCGATCAGAGCTTCGTATTCTGCTCCATTATTTATTGCGGGAAACTCGAAACGCAGAGCGTATTCCGCGATGACTCCCTCCGGACTGATCAAGATCAGGCCCGCACCTGCACCCGACATGTTGGAAGATCCGTCCACATAGAGGGCCCAAAAGCGATTAGCGAGATCGGCCTCTTCTTCGGGGGAGTTCGGTTGGGACTTCAGGTCGTCACCTTCGCTTTGTTCAAGTTCAGCCTCCTCTGGGATGGTACACTCTACTATAAAATCTGTCAGTATTTGGGCCTTCACTGCTGGCCTGGGTCGATAATTGATGTCGAATTCCGTGAGCTCGATCGCCCATTTCGCCATCCTCCCGGAGGTGTCTGCCCGGTGCAAGACCGCCTTGATTGGTTGGTCGGTGAGTAGTGTCACGGTGTGCCCTTGAAAGTAGGGTCGGAGTCTCCGGACTGCAATCAACAAGGCGTAAGTTAATTTCTCTGACTTGGTATACCTGGTCTCGGCGTCCCTCAACGCGCGGCTAACGTAGTAGATCGGCCGCTGGACTTTCGTCTCTTCTTTGACAAGGACGGCCGCGAGGGCCATGGGAGAGACCGCCAGGTATAAAAATAGCTCTTCCGCAGGCTCAGGCTTTGCTAACAGCGGGGGTGATCCAAGGTAGCTTCTTAATTCTTCGAACGCCTGTTGGCACTCAGGGGTCCAACAGAAGTTCTTCGGCTGCTTGAGGGTTTGAAAGAAGGGCAAGCACCGTTCGACCGACCTTGCGACGAAGTGATTAAGGGCCGCTATCCTCCCCGTGAGGCGCTGAACCTCTTTTATCGACTTTGGGGCGGCCATCTCCTGGATGGCGCGAATTTTCTCTGGATTGGCCTCGATTCCATGTCCTGATACCATGAAGCCCAGGAACTTTCCTGAGGTTACGCCGAAAGCACACTTAGTTGGATTTAGCTTCATTCTATATTTTCGGAGAGCGTCGAAGGTCTCCTCGAGGTCGGCGACATGATCTCTGGAAGATTTGCTTTTTACGAGCATGTCGTCCACGTAGACCTCCATGTTACGACCGATCTGCTCCTTGAAAATTTTGTTCACCAACCGTTGATAGGTTGCGCCTGCATTCTTGAGGCCGAAAGGCATGACCCTGTAACAGTAAAGGCCACGATTAGTGATGAAAGCTATATTTTCTTCGTCTTCCGACGCCATTCTAATTTGATTATAGCTGGAGAACGCATCCATGAAGGTGAGGAGCTCATGGCCAGAGGTCGCATCCACCAGTTGATCGATTCTGGGAAGGGAATAGCTGTCCTTCGGACAGGCCTTATTCAGCTTTTTGAAGTCTATGCACATCCTCCACTTGTCGTTTGCCTTTTTGATCAGGACAACGTTGGAAATCCAATCAGGATAATTGACTTCCTTAATGAATCCGGCCTTAAGGAGCTTATCCACTTCCTCGGCTATCGCCTTCTGCCACTCCGGAGCATGACTTTGGATTTTCTCTTTCGTCGGTCGATGTTTTGGATCGACGGCCAGATGATGCTCCATGACTTCCGTGTCAATCCCCGGCATATCTGCTGGAACCCAAGTGAAAACGTCCGCATTCTTTTGTAGAAAATCAATGAGACGCGCCCGCACCTCCTCCCCTAGGTTGGAGCCAATCATTGCTACATGCTCCGAGTTTCCGTCGTTCAAAGGGATTGGTACCAGATCTTCAATGGGGGCACCCCTCTCTTCGGTGAGGTCATCGCGAGCATCCAGTCCATCGACGGGGCAGGAATCAGATTGATCACCTCTTTGCAAGGCTATATTGTAACAGTGTCTGGCCAGAGCTTGATCTCCCCGGACCTCTCCGGTCCCCTGGTCGGTGGGGAACTTCAACTTCAAATGGTAGGTCGATACGATGGCTCGGAGAGCATTGAGGCCAGATCGACCGAGGATTGCGTTGTAGGCGGACGGTGCCTTCACCACCAAGAAATTCACCAGAGCCCTGGATTGCCTTGGATATTGACCTGCAGCCACAGTCAAGGTTATTATCCCTTCCGTCGGAACGGCGTCGCTGGTAAACCCTACCAAGGGGGAGCTAATCGGCCTCAGATGACCGTCAAGAGTGGTCATTCTTGAAAAGGCGTCGTAGAACAAGATGTTGGCCGAACTTCCATTATCGACAAGAATGCGGCGGACGTCATAATTCGCTATATTCAAGGAAACTACGACCGCGTCGTTATGAGGGAATTGGACTCCTTGAGTGTCTTCTTCGGTAAAAGTTATGGGCTCTCCAGTCTTTTGTCGCTTGGGGGATACAGGCGATATGTTGGTCGTTTCCCGTCGGGATCCTCCCGAGACGGTGTTGGTGGAATCCGTCGGAGGTCGATTGTCCGGCCACTCCCTGCTAGCGGCCATAGCTGGAGGATGCGGGGCTTGGGAAACCACAGCGTGACCGGGGTCCGAGATACGGCTGCGGAGGCTGTGGGTATTGGTGCGGACGCTTCGCGAGAAGGCATCAGGCGAGGATCCCGTGGGGGAAACAAGGAGTGGGTGCCGGAGGAGGCGATCGGAGGCGGTTCCGTTGAGCGCTCCTTTAAGAACAAGGGTACTGCGAAGGTTCACACCCTTCCTCTAGCGTCAATCCTGTTGGTGCAAAATCCGCTTGCGCCGGAGAAGCTGGAGTCGAGAGAGTCGCGGTCGCCGCGGGACCTGCAAAGGAAGTCTAAACCGAAAGTGGGGTTGCTCCGGCAAGACCCTCCGACGCTCAAGTCAGTTCTCTGCCTCAACAAGAATGGAGTGCTCGAACGGAGAATTTAGCAGAGTTTTGAGGTAAAAACTAGAGCTTATTGAATAACGTATCTGGGGCCCCCTTTTATAGGCGGAGGGAGCAACAAATCGATGGCGACGCCTGTAACCGTCTGGTAGTGGGCCGCCCAGAGTCAGGAGGAATTTATTGCGGAGGGTAGTAGAGTGGGATCATGGCTATTGTTGTGGCTCGCCACGTGGAATCAGTTACGGGGAGTGGAGCGGCGTCCGCTGTCGTGACTCGTCAGGGAATGGTGAAATCGCGCAGGATCTGCCACAGGGAGTGGAGCAGAATCGTGGCCGTTAATACGGCCTATCAGGGAGTAATGGTGCTGCGTAGAGTTCGCCGCAGGGAGTGGAACAGTGTTGTCCGTTACTGTGGCCTGCCAGGGGGTCCAGACTGGTCGGCCAAAGTTTGGTTAGAGTCGGTAGCGAGGTCTGGTACCCGCAGGAGTTTGGGCGAGGTCTTCCCGCAGTCGGAATAGAAGACGGAGTCTGACTTCCGTAGGAGTCCGGATGAAGCCTACTTGCAGTTGGGGTCGTGGATGGAGTCCGGCTCCCGTAGGAGTCCGGACGAAGTCTGTCCGCTGCCGTTGGAGCCGAGGGCGAAGCCCGGCTCCCGTAGGAGTCCGGGTGGAGTCTTCCTGCAATTAAAGTCAAAGGCGAAATCCGGCTCCCGTAGGAGTCCGGACAGGGCTTACCAGCAGTTGATGTTGAGGACGGAGTCCGGCTCCCGCAGGAGTCCGGGCGGAGTCTACTTGCGGTTTGAAGTTGTCGGCGGAGTTCGGCTCCCGTAGGAGTCCGAACGAAGTCTGTCCGCAGCCGTTGGAGTCGAGGGCGAAGCCCGGCTCTCGTAGGAGTCCGGGTGGAGTCTTCCTGCAATTAAAGTCAAAGGTGAAGTCCGGCTCCCGTAGGAGTCCGGACAGGGCTTACCAGCAGTTGATGTTGAGGACGGAGTCCGGCTCCGGCAGGAGTCCGGACGGAGTCTACTTGCGGTTTGAAGTTGTCGGCGGAGTTCGGCTCCCGTAGGAGTCCGGACAAAGTCTTCCTTGCGGCAGAAGTCGTGGATGGAGCCTCGTGAGGGTCGACCCTGCCAAGAACTTCGGCCGAAAGTATTTTATGCCCAACAATTAATATTTAAAATATATTAATTTTTAATAAAAAATATATTATTTTTTATTTGACTCCAGATCTAACAGGACCGGCTCTGTCTATGGCCTAATTAATCTGTGGCTCTGGCATAGGTCCAAATATAGAAAAATATGGTTTGAGGCCTGAGGTTGGGTATATATTATAAGTGTATTTGAACTAGATCAAACCTATAATGACCATGGAGATATTTATAGGAGCCATGCTGATGGAGACATCAATCTGCCTGGAGATTTTTACGATCTAAAGTTACAAATAGTCTCTCTATATACCGAGGTAAGATTATGTATATCTAATCCAACTCGGATCCTGCTGCGGCAACCTTGTACATAGAGATGCCCTACTTGACTTCCTGTAGATAATTTAGCCATTATCTACAGTATTTTGTTTCTATATGAACCAGTTATGTGTTGCAACATTTGGATTGTAGCATAGTTTATGGCTCCATAATTCTAGACCATGCTTTGTTTGAATCTAAATTCTCTTGTTTTCTTTAATTTTCTTCTTTACTTTTTTGAACAAGCCCAATTTGTAGAATGCTTTAACCAATTGAATAATTCAGTTTGTATTCTTGTGCAGTACTAACGGCACCTATTAGATATGAAACAAGTATTTCTGTTGATTGGTTAGCCGGAGGTTGACCTGCAACACTGATCCCTCAAAGTTCCAAACTGCAACAGCTCTTGTAGTAGAGATGGACGGCTGAATTTTCAATATATAATAAGATGGTCCAACAAGTATCCGATCAATCTGCTTTTTTTTTTCTTTCTTTTTCTTTTTTTTAGATTGAGATTTGATATAAAAATTAACTTGAAAAGACGAGAAGCCAGCCAAGAAATTCTTCAATGAAACATCAACACACTAAGATAGCACAGGTTCGTGATCGTCTTACCTCACAACATCTGGATTCTTGCAAGAGACCCTCCGAGGAGGAGAAATTATTTGTTAGAAGAGTTCTACCACATCTATCTCTTGGGGAAGATTTTCAAGAAGGGTGACATGGGAGTTGTTACAAATCTTTTAACTTTTGCACTATAATTTCTTACCATTCAATATTGTTTTTCTTCTTTCCCCACACCCCACCCCCCCCGCCCCCGCCTTCTCTCTCCCTCACCGCAAGCCACATCGGCGGCCCTCCTTGTTAAAAAAAAAAAAAAAAAGGCACGAATCAATCATATTTTTCTGCTATCAGCAATCTGCAACAAAAAAACCTTCTGTTCCCAAATTAAAAAAAAAAAAACAAAACAAAAATGCCAACACAGTTTTTTTATTAATTTTTATTGATAGAATCGAAGCGGTGAACAGAATAACTTTGGGTCAAGAAAAAATAGTACCAGCCAATTAAATCCCACAGCCCAAAGGCCAGTAGATAATAACTTCGAGAGCCAGCAAAGCTAATTAACTCCATCGGCTATACTTCCAGTACTCTTCTCCTGCGCCGTTTCCTCTCCATTGCACACAGTCTGTTTGGATGCTTCCTCCTCCTTAGCTCCACTCTTCTCCTCCGCCTCCACAGTTTCCTCTGTACTGGCCTGAGCTCGTTTGGATGTTTCCTCTTCCTTAGCTCCACTTTTCTCCCCCTCCACGTTTTCCTCTGTACTGGCCTGAGCTTGTTTGGATGCTTCCTCCTCCTTGGCTTTGTTCATGGCCAGGATCAAATTCTCAAGACACGAGCCTGCATCCTCGTCGACTGACTTCGGCATCAGGTTCTCCGCCACGTCCGCCGGGGTAATCTTCACCTCCTCCATCAGGTCCCGAATGGCGCCGAATAGAGGGTGCGAGTCGACGTCCAGATAGTTCTTGGCCAGCACCTGGAATGCCTCGAAGCAGCAGTACGACATCTCGATGTGCTTGTCCATCCGTCCCCTCCTGATCAACGCCGGATCCAGCTTCTCTATGTGGTTGGTCGTGAACACGATCAGCCTCTCGCCACCACAGGCCGACCAGAGCCCGTCGATGAAGTTGAGAAGCCCGGATAGAGTCACCTTGCTCTCCTCCTTCTCTTCTGGGCCTGGCGGCAGATTCTTCTTCTCTTCGCTCTTATCTTCCTCCTTCTTGCTTTTCTGCTTCCTCTTCCCGGTGAGATCCAGCGAGCAGTCGATGTCCTCGATGACTATGATGGACTTGCTCGTCGTCTCGATGAAGAGCTTCCGCAGCTCGACGTTGTTCTTGACGGTCGTCAGCTCCAGGTCGTAAACGTCGTAATCCAGGAAATTAGCCATCGCAGAGATCATCGAGGACTTTCCGGTGCCGGGCGGGCCGTAGAGGAGGTATCCCCTCTTCCAGGCCTTGCCGATCTTGGCGTAGTAGTCCTTCCCCTTGCGGAACGTGTCGAGATCCTTCATGATCTCCCGCTTCTTCCCGGGGTCCATGGCGAGGGTGTCGAAGCTGGAGGGGTGCTCGAACGCCACATGGTTCCACACCTTGCTCCTGTAGCCACCCCAATTGCTGCTGGGGTTGTTGCAGTAAAGCTTCCGCCTCCGGTTCCGGATACCGACCTCGCGCCCCTCTTTCAATACGTGGGTGAGATAGGAATCGAGGACGAGCTGGCGGTTACTTTTGTGGAAGGTGAGCCTGTAGGACCTCTTCTCTTCTTGAGTGGGGTACCAGAGTACCTGGGCCTGACGGGTGGTCTTGGAGGAGGACCACCAAAACGTGGTGCCCTCGAATTCGTCGGTGACCTCCTCATGGTCGTCCATGCTGAGGACTGGTTTGGTGCTGTCCTTGCCGAGATCGGCCTTGAGCTTGTGGGCGCGCTGCGAGCAAGAGGCGCTGAGATAGGCCTCGACGGCGGCGTAGGCCTCGCTGCGCTTCATGCGCTCGCCGGTGTACTCTGGGATTTTGATCTGGACGTAGGGGTAGATGAAGGATGTGAGCTCGCGGATGTATTTGATGAGGATGGTTTCAGGGCGGAAGGGGAAGTATTGGCGGATGACCGCCCCGAGGAACATGAGGCCGGCGAGGAGGGAGCCCACGCTTGCCCATTGGTCACCCATCTCTCTCTCTCTCTATCTCTCAAGTCTCAGTCTCTTCTCCAGACTGGGAGTTATGGGACGAAGCCGATCGGATGCCGGACAGAGGCTTTATGGTGGTTCGGGGACGGGCCTCCAACCCTACAGGGGTGGCTGTTGACTTGACTTACTTGGCTGCAAAGTAACTTATGCCACGCATTGAGATTTAAAAACACGGACGTAAGAAAAAAATTTATTATAATCATCAATACAACGTAATAAATATTAAATAAATATTATAATTATCGACTAATATCAACCATAATATTTTCAGAAAAGACAGAAATTTTATAGCCCTTATAGAAGAGGACAATATTACTGAAGGGCGAGATCAAATTTGGCGAAGAGTGAAATGCTCATCTATAGGTCAAATGAGGTATTTTAGATGTTGGGACGTTTGGGACGTGCCACAAAGATCTAGAGTATAATTTATTTTATCATTTTTGAAAGGTTGGACTATTGAAAATTGAGGGGTAAATAATTAAGGATGAAAATAATATGAATATTATTCATTTCGATCTATTTTCGTATCTGAATCAATTTATTGGTATCCATATCCATTAAAAAAAAATGGATATGAATATGAATACATAACTATCAGATCTAGAATATTCAAATTTACATATAAATCTATATAATTTTATATAAATTTATTATTTTTTAAAAAAATATACCATCATATAAATATGTTATTAACTTGATTTATCATCTATTTAGTAATATTTTTGATTCTGTAGTCATAAAGTTTAATTATCTAAGTAATATCTATAATTATATCAATACTTTTAGTATTCAAATTATATCCGTATTTATTTAAAATAAATATGAATATAAATTTTTACATTCGAATAATATTTGTATCCATATTTGTATTCATTAGACAAAAAAAATATGAATACGGGTATGATGATATCTAATCCGTATTTAATCCGATTTCAATCCTACTAGCAACTCTTTTCAAATACACTGTTATTTTACTAACTAGGCTTGATGGATCTCATTCATCCATATGAGAACTTGTTGCCCGTCCATCTTATTTTCAAGGGATGAGTACTCTCCAACCCCTCTTACTCTGGCTATTGAGCCTTCAAAGGTCTCCCTTGGGCCACCATAACTTAGTCTAAGCATGGAGCCCGACATTGCCAAAATTTCAATATATTTGTCCGAGATGAGTGAGATAGTACAGTGATAAGCAATGGCTATAGTTATATGGGACATTAGAGGAAATAAAATTTTTATATTAAACATTAGTCGCTCTCTTGCTTG
>NC_025994.2:89480869-89516656 GCF_000442705.2 Elaeis guineensis
GCATTCTTACATTGCAGGAGCACCATCGATCACAGACTATTTTAGATGGCGGCGTAAGCATTACAATCTTATTTACTTTTTAAATTTTATTTTAAAAATCATGTACGTTATCTAATTAGTATATTTTTTTTGCAGGAGTCCAGACATCTTCGTCTACGACGATCCGATGCAGATTTCTGGAGGACAGAGGACATCCCAGATAGAGTGTTAGATTATTTACGATATCTGGGATTTTATGGAGTATATCGGATCGGTCGTATACAGATGGACGTTGGTCTTATTACTGCTATGCTTGAGAGATGGCGTCCAGAGACACACACATTTCATCTTCCATTTGGTGAGGCGACCATCAGTTTACAGGATGTCAGCATCCTTACTGGATTACCAGTTGATGGAGATCCAGTTACCGGAGTTGATCCCACACTTACCATTCCGGAGTGGCAGGCTTTGTGCTTGCGGTTGTTAGGGTTTGAGCCCGACGCACATTTTTTTGATCATTCACGACTCAGGATTGAGTGTTTGGATGATCGTTATCGTCATTTTCATATTGCGGATGATGCACCAGAGGAGATGGTGCAGCAGTATGTTAGGGGTCAGGTGCTGCGATTGTTAGGTGGTGTCTTGTTACCTGATACTTCATCGAATAAGATGAAGTTGATGTTTTTGCCATTATTAGAGGATTTAGATTTCGCTCGTCGACTCAGTTGGGGCAGTGCAGTACTAGCTTGTCTATACCGAGCTATGTGTCGAGGTTCCTATGCTGATCAGAGCGAGATTGGCGGTTATCTTGTATTATTACAGGTACGTGAATTAAAATTTTTAATTTTTAATATTTAATTATATTTTACATTCGATATATTATTTATTTAATTTTTAAATTTTGCAGATTTGGGTATGGGAGCGTATGCCGACTATCAGTCCATTACGACGACAGTTGCTCGAGATGCCATCAGAGCAGCAGGATCCTGATGTTCCATTCAGACTAGACGGACCATTAGGATACAGGTATCGAAATATTTTTTTTTATTTAAATTTTATTATTTTAAATTTATTTAATATTAGTACATTGTGAAACAGATGGAACGTTGCATTCAACGTTCATCACGTATCGACAAGAGTGGCACGGGTTTATAGATGTCAGTTGGATACATTAGTTGATACATCTAGACGGGTAAATTTTAAATTTTTTACAAATATCAATTTACAGTATTCATAATCTATTATAATTTTATATTAATTTTTTTATTTTAACTATATTATATCAGTTTTTGTGGAAGCCATATACAGATGGGATATTGGCTATACTGCCGCAGATGTGTACAGTTGGACACGACATATGGACTGCTAGGGTGCCACTTATTTGTTTTGATGTGGTAGAGTGGCATCTTCCCGATCGTGTCCTGCGGCAGTTTGGTCAGACTCAGGGCATTCCAGAGCAGTTTGATACCAGCCAGGGACTTCATCGTATTGATCGACGAGGGAGAGCTCGTATCGACTGGCGTATCAGACATGCACAGTACATCGATATTTGGGATGCACGTCGAGATCACATTGTTCATGGTGATCCTATTTTGAGAGGCCGTTCATATACTGATGACTACATGGCTTGGTTTTTTAGCATTACGGTGCGAGTCATTGGACAGTCTCAGTATGCAGTTTCTGGATACGAGGGCGAGAGTTCTACTGTACGTCTTTTGGTAAGATTACGAAAATTACTTCATGTTATTTGTGTTATATTTTTGTTTTATATTGTACACTATACTGATTGTTTTATACTAACAGTTCTATTTTTATTTTATAGACTGATTCTGTGTCGGATCTTGTGTTGGACACTCGTCGTGCTTTATCTACGACTGATGAGGACGAGCGGATTCAGATACTGCGGGAGATGGAGAGAACAGATTTCGGAGCATTGGAGGCGATTGGTGTTGATCCACATACCTGTGCGCCTTGGTATGGAGCAGTTCGGGCGCCAGATATGAGTTATACGCCGTCACCATATGCTTCACATATGCCATCACCGCATATTCCGCATATGTCATCATTCGATGCTGCACAGATGCCACCGCCTTTTCATCCACAGATGGCAGCGTCTTCTTCGTCCTACATCCCCCAGATGCCATCACCGGGTACCAGTTGGCCACATGAGTATGATACTTTTTTTTCAGGTCCATCCGTGTATCCAGATGAGAGAGTTGAACGGGTCTCTCAGTCCGTAGATGATCCGACAGCATCAGTTATTCCTGAGCAGCATGATCAGCAGATCTCCTCCACTGATATAGGAGAGGAGCCATCACAGCAGGAGCAGCCGGCGAGGACCTTCCTGAGAAGGTCCAAGCGACCACGGGCGCCGCGACGTCCTTGTGGGACTTAGTCTTTGTTGTATTTGTATTTAGTATTTTTACATTTTTATTGTACTTTTTTTTGATATATTTAACATTTTGATTCTATTGAATAATATTAAATATTGATTTCATTTTATATTATTTAATTTTAAATTATTGGATATTATGATTTGTGCATATGGATACACATACTCGAACGTGTTTCAGAACATTAGGAGAGAAAATGTTATGCCGGCGGGTCGTACTTCTCGGGGCCGAGCCCTGCATCCCGATGGCCACGGCGGGCCCCTGCGTCCCGACGGCGGTCCTCAGCCCCCGTCTCTCCCGGCGGTGGGCCCCGTCTCGATTGGTTGTGGGTCCAGAGCAGTTTGATACCAGTCAGGGACTTCATCGTATTGGTCGACGAGGGAGAGTTCGTATCGACTGGCGTATCAGACATGCACAGTACATCGATATTTGGGATGCACGTCGAGATCACATTGTTCATGGTGATCCTATTTTGAGAGGCCGTTCATATACTGATGACTATATGACTTGATTTTTTAGCATTACGGTGCGAGTCATTGGACAGTCTCAGTATGCAGTTTCCTTATACGAGGGTGAGAGTTCTACTGTACGTCTTTTGGTAAGATTATGAAAATTACTTCATGTTATTTGTGTTATAATTTCAAATGATAAAATTTTTAAAATAAATTTTAAACAAAATATCATAAAAAAATATTAAAATAATAATAAAATAGAAATTATAATTATAAATTTTAAAAAAATTTAATTTTAATTTAAATTAGAAAATATCATTTAAATTATTATTTTTATTATTTAATTAAATTTATTTATTAAAAAATGGTAATAAAATAGAAATTATAATTTAAAACAAAAAATTATCTTTAATTTAAATTAAAAATTATCATTCAAATTACTATCCTCATTAAAAAATTAAACTCATGAGTCGACTCACAGGTCGTGCCAAGCCAGAAAACCAGCGTGCCAATAGGAATTTCAGCGTGCCAAGCAGCTCATTGTGCCATGAGTTGACTCATGAGTCGACTCATGCACTTAAAACATTCATAACTTCAAAAATATAAGTCCAAAAATAATGAAATTTTCACCAATAGATCACAAATCATTTGTTCTACCAAATGATACTATCAAATCAGGATTTTGGTAAAATTACGTTTTTGCCCCTGAAGAGCATAAAGACTTTTTCAAATAAAAAATATTTGTATCCCTTCAATCTGCTTTGTAATCATCAAAATCAATCTAGGAGCAACATAAATATATCATAAAAATAGTAAATAAAAGATAAAAAATGGTAATAAAATAGAAATTATAATTTAAAATAAAAAATTAACTTTAATTTAAATTAAGAATTATCATTCAAATTACTATCCTCATTAAAAAATTTAATAAATTAAAAAAAAATAATTAAACAAATTATGAAAAAAATTTAAAATAATTTTAAGAAAAGAAAAAGAATAAAAAAATGTCGAAGGGAACGGCGTTTTCTCCTTTCCTCCCTTCTTCTCTCCTTCTCCCTCTTCTCCTTTCTCCCTCTTCTCCCTTCTCCGGCGTCTCTCCTACAGCACCGCGGTGAGCTGCCTCCTCTCTCTCTCTTCCTCTCTCTCCCTCTTTTTAAAAAATTTTAAAAATAAAAATTACCAAAAAGAAAGTCAACGGGTCGACTCACAGAGTGTGGCAGCCAAAAATTTTGCGTGCCGTTAAACTTTTTTAGCCATGAGTCGATTCATGGGGTCGACAGAAAAATATAAATCTATTTTTTTTAGAAAATACGCTTCCAAAAATTTTGAAATTGCCTCTAATAGATTACACATCTTTTGTTCTTGCTTTTGAGACTTCAGAATCATATCTGATAAAATTATGATTTTTTTTCTTCATTTTTTAACTTTTTAATGTATTTATTTTTTGATCAAAATTTAATTCAAATTAAAATTTTTTAAGTCACATTTATAAAATACCTAAAAAAATAAATTGTAATTAATTTAATTATTACATTTTATTCTTTTATGAAATATTTTTTTTTATAACTTTTATAATTTTTATTTTTATTTTTATTTTTCTTCCACTTTTATTTTTTTGACATTCTATTATGTATTTTTTTTCTTTATTTAAAATATTTTTAAATATTAATGTTTAAATTAATTTAGTTATTTAAAATATTATTTTTAATTTCAATTATAATTTTAATTCTTATTTCTTAAAATTAAAAATTACAAACTTTGTTCTTCAATTACAATTAGAATTTCTATTTTTTTTCAATTCTTTATCTTTTTATGAAATTTTTTTAGACAATTTTTATATTTTATTTAGAAAATTTTTTAATTAAATTAATTTTAATTTGAGAAATTAATTTTAAAAAATATTTCTATTTCACTTAATCTTTAAAATTTTATTTTTTTAAAATTTTAAATTTATAATTCTTATTTTTTCTGACTTTTTACAAATTTTAACTTCTTAACTTTTTAACTTTTCATCATTTCTTAACTTATTAATGTATTTTTTTTTATCAAAATTTAATTCAAATTTAATTTTTTTAAGTCACATTTATAAAATACCCTAAAAATAAAATTATATTTAATTTAATTTAATTTTATTCTTTAGCATTCTATTACGTATTCTTTTCTTTTAATTAAAAAAATATTATTTTTTCTAAAGTTCAGTTTATAATTTTGTTTTCCATATTTTTTCTCATTTTTTAACTTTACACTGTATTTTTTTATCAAAATTTAATTCAAATTAAAATTTTAATTTTCCTCCCATTTTTTTTTCTTCATTTAAATTATTTTTTTAAATAATAATGTTTAATTTAATTTAATTATTTAAAATATTATTTTTAATTTCAATTACAATTTTAATTCTTATTTCTTAAAATTAAATATTATAAACTTTGTTCTTCAATTACAATTACAATTTCTATTTTTTTTTCAATTTTTTATCTTTTTATGAAATTTTTTTAGGCTATTTTTAAATTTTATTTGAAAAATATTTCAATTAATTTAATTTTAATTTTACAAAATATATTTAAATTTTTTTTTATTTTAATTAAACTTTATAATTTTTTTTAAATATTTTAATTTATAATTCTTATTTTTGGTGACTTCTTAAAAATTTTCACTTTCTAACTTTTCCTCATTTCTTTAACTTTTTAATATATTTCTTTTTTTATCAAAATTTAATTCAAATTTAATTTTTTTAAGTCACATTGATAAAATACCCTAAAAAAAAAATTATAATTAATTTCATTTAATTTTATTCTTTTATGATATATTTTTTCAAATCTTTATATTTTAAATTTCAATCAAAATTAAAATTTTAATTTATTTACTAATTTCAAATTTTAAAAAACTAAATTTTCCAATTTTCCATTCAAAATGGCGTTTTATATTTAAATTAATTTAGTTATTTAAAATATAATTTTTAATTTCATTTATAATTATAATTTTTATTTCTTAAATTTAAAAATTATAAACTTTGTTCTTCAATTATAATTATAATTTCTATTTTTTTTTAATTCTTTATGTTTTTATAAAATTTTTTAACCCTTTTTTTAAAATTTTTTTTAATTTTTTTAAAATAAATTATTTTTAATTTTCGAAAGTAATTTGAAATAATATTTTTATTTCAATTAATCTTTAAAATTTTATTTCTTTTTAATTTTCAATTAAAATTCTTTTTCTTTGATTACTTCAAATTTTTTTTAAAAAAATTTTTAAGACAAATATTTTGAATGATGTTTTTCAATTAAATTTCAATTTTTTATTTCTTTCATAATTCTTTCTCCTTTTTTTATTTCCTATGATAATTTCTTTTTTTTTCTTAAGATTTTTTTTGACATCTTTTAAAAAAAATTTGAAATAAAAAATCTAAATTAATTTTTTTAATGAATTACAAATTAAAATCTTTATATTTTAAATTTCAATCCAAATTTAAATTTTAATTTATTAACTAATTTCAAATTTTAAAAAACAAAATTTTTCATTTTCCCACGATTTTTTCCTTTTTTTTTTGGGTGGGAAAATTGAGAAACGCCATTTTGAATGGCGTTTTTAAAAATGCCATTCAAAATGGCATTTTTAAAGACGCCATTCGGAATGGCGTTTCTTCATGTTTTTTTTTTTTTTTTTTTTTTGGGACGATGCCACCGTGGAAATGGGGGCTGACGTGGAAGGGGAAAAAACGCCATTCAAAATGGCGTTTTTCCCTTTT
This sequence comes from Elaeis guineensis, assembly GCF_000442705.2. Lineage (NCBI taxonomy): Eukaryota > Viridiplantae > Streptophyta > Magnoliopsida > Arecales > Arecaceae > Elaeis > Elaeis guineensis. The sequence continues at coordinate 89,487,439 of NC_025994.2, forward strand.
GCATTAGTTTGGTAAATAAGTTTCGTTTTAGTATATTTTGGTAAAAAAGTTTTTTTTTTGCATTATTTGGGAAACGAGCTCCAAGAGAGCCCACATGAAACCTGAAGAACCAACACTCGGTATACTACATGCCATCCACTACTTAATTACCTCCATCCCTATGTTTGGGTGATGCAGCCATAATCGTCTTGATCAAATTCTCAAGATGTGACTTACAGTAATTAAAAATCCATAAACTTGGGGTTCAGGTTCTCTGTAGTCAAGATCCAGTCTCTGCGGTTTGCAGGCCGTATTACAAAATGCAGTGCAACCTTCGTTGGCCGCCATCACAAGATGGATGGCGATCAAGAAACATATACAATGTACAATATGGTATCCACTTGTAGACCATTTTATTTGATGACCATCCATCTGATGATGGTAGTTATTGATAGTTGCACAATATTTTATAATATGATCCGATCCATGCTCAATTCTCTGCCACATCCATGGGGATAGTTTTTATCTCCTCCATCAGCTCTTGAATTCTCTCCAATTTAGGCATTTCATCAATGTTGAGCTAGCTGATGGCTAGCACCTTGAATGCCTTGAAGTGGCATTTTTTTTTATAAAAAAATTAGCAAGGGAGGAATAACCACACGTCCTTTACGGATTGTGTATAAGGAATTACAGCAATGGGGATACAGCCACAAGGAACGACTGCTGCTCCGATTGAATACATACAGAAAGAGAACAACAAAAAGAATTAAAAGTGATTATCCAGAGCATCCAACGGGTTTCCAGGTGCAGTCTAATATTCCACTCCCCACCAGAGATGGTTTTTTTTTTTTTTTTTGCTAAAGAACTCCCCATTAGAGATGTTGGTTACAAGGGAGGCCAAGAGAAGAGGTGCCTGAATCCAACGGAGGAAGGGATCGAACAACAACAGCAATTACAGACCTCACATGAATCCCAAAGCAACATGCAAGCAGGCTAATTATGCTGGGGCTGGCGTGCCAGCATACTAAGGGCCGTCTAGATTTTGTCGTGGGCGTCTTGGGTTTCTGGAGAATAAAGTTGTTTCCGGTAATCAAAAGATTGCAAAATTTTTTGTAGAACGGTATACTTAGAGCAGCTCTTCTTCAAGAAAATTCTTGAGTTTCATTCACGCAAAATTTCCGAGCAAATCGCAGCCATTAGCTGATTGGCCGCTTTCCAAATGAAAATGTTTGGTTACACTTTTTGATTTTTAATTTTTAAAAAATATTTTTTATTTTTTTTGATTTTTACTATTAAGTAAAAATAAAAAAATAAAAAATATGTTTCATAACTACGTTGCTATAAAGTAAAAAATAATATTTGGAGACGGCAGGTGAAGAGCTCGATGAGGAAGAAGGGTTCAAGAAGAGAGGGAGAAAGAGGTGAAGAGCTGAAGAGCCCGACGAGAGAGAAGCATTCAAGCTCTTTTGGTTTGACGTTTTAGATATGCAGAAATAAAAAAATAAAAAAATAAGTTTTAGAAAGCAAAAAAATTTTGTTTTGCATATAAAGTAATTATTTAGAATTTTTTTATTTTTTTATTTTTATTTTTATAGTATTATCAAACATTATTTTTTGAGTTTTATTTTTTAAAATCATAAAATAAAAAAAATATTTTTTTTAATAATTAATCAAAATTTTCTCTTCTTCTAGTCATCCGAATCTTATGCACACTTGAAGGCCAACCTCAGATGTTCAAATGAGTTTTGAAAGGCATCTAAATGCCATGAGAAAAGGGACATTTCATCAGAATATGAGAGATGGACTCCGAATTTGCTCCACAAAGAGCATATCCTGTACGGATTTGCCAACACTACTCTGGTATGCAACTTGTTGCGAAGAGCAAGAGCCAAGGCAAAATTTTCATTTTTTTTTTGAGACAACCACCCTCCAAAGAACTTTGTAAGATGGGCAAATCAGACCGCCATTATTAATGAAGGCATAAAAGAAATTGATAGAGAACAAACAAATATTGATTAGCGTCTAAGAAAGCGTATCAGCAATTCGGGAAGGCTTGATGTTGGCCAGGCAAGTTTGAAGCATCTCCAATTGTCTTGTTTGAAGTAAGGTTAACAGTCCCTTGATCTTCCATGCGAGAGTTTCTTCTAGCCTATTGGGGGAGCAATTGAATAGTTTTGTTCGACGACTTGAGGGTATAAATCCTTAAGGACTTGTTAAATTGATGGAAAGTAGAGAGAAGAAGAGATACTTTCTGAAAAGTGAAGAAGGAGTCTCTTATTTGATTGAAGTTTTAAAAGGAGAGGGAATAGAAAAACTCTTCCTATGAAAATCACTTTCCACGTTTCATGCAAAGTGAAAACTCATGGAGGAGTTGGATTTTGGCACTTTTTATGGAATGGAAAGTGGTATTATTTTTTTCTTTTTCAAAATATCCCTTTAGATCCATGGCTAAGATTTTGTAAAATATCAATAGATGGTTAGGATAAAATACTGAATAGTGATATAATATTATATTAATATTATCTTAATATTTATATAAATATAATATTAATATTATTATATTTTAATATTTATACTAATATAATATTTTTATTTATATTAATATAATATTTATATTAATATAATATTATATTCAATATAATATTTATATCTATATTAATAAATTTATTATATTAATATATATTAGTATTATATCAACACAATAAATTATTATAGTCTAATATTATATTATAATATATTAATATAAATATAATATTTATATTTATATAAAGTTTAGGAGAAAAAAAGATATGGTCTTATATCTACTAAGGGTATAATAGGTATTTTACATAGTTTTCATAGAAATGGGTACTTAACCAAACATAAGCTATTCTGCAATAAGTCATTTTTTCATGGTCAACCAAATATGTCAAAATCCTATTCTCAAGAAGTTACTTTGTAAAAAATTACTTTTTTGAAAGAAAAATTCTTCTCGCGAACCAAATGATTCATAAAAAGATAAGCAAGAGTAAAAAGTCCACTCCAAACATCCTCCCAAACTCGAATTCTAGATCCATCTTCCAATCTAAAGGAAAGATAAGTCCAAAAGATATTAAGACTAATGCACACATCCTTCCAAATGGAAGACCTCCTTTTTGCTTTCCTTGTCACTTGCATGCCAAATTTCTTCTTAACATAATAGGCTTGCTTGACTTTTTTTTTAAGTACGCACGGACGGTCACACCACTTTGGTGTGAGAGTAGTCCAAAAAGTCAGAGTACAAAAGACCACAGAACTAGTGGATAGGTATCGTTTTGCCTTCAGGTCTAATCTCCAGAGTGCCCACCACAAAAGAAGTAACCAAATCTGCTGTACTATTCACCTCCTCATAAACATACTAGACCAACACTGTAACTGAAAGATAAAGAGCAGTTCAGATATCATGGAGAAGCGAATGGGCCTCCCACTGCTTTGTGTTGTCCCAGATGCCAGCCGATAATGGTGGTAGAATCTCCTTTAATGGTTATCCTTTCTGCTCGCAGCACCTCTTTGGCATAGATAATACCTGTCCAGATGGCAGAAGCTCGGCTCTCGAGGTAGATGGCTCAAAGAGATAAGAGCCCCCGCCGTTGGCAATCTAGCATCTGAATCCTTGATAGCAAAGCTCCTACCATCCCTCCTATTTTTGAAGCTGCCATCGATGTTTACCTTGACAAATCGTAAAGGAGAGGGCTCCCAAAAAATAAAAATAATCCTTTGGATCGCTATAGGAGTAATATGGGAGTCATAGGGATTAGAGGCATCAAGGTACGGATCAACAACGTTGAAATGGCAATACTTCTCAGTCAAACAAATGACTCTCTTCAGCATCCAATGTGCAGACACCATCTTGTCTTCGAAAATCAAACTACTCCTGGACAACTAGATCTGATAGGCGATATAAGCCATCCTACCCCCTTAGATAGAAGTCATCCTCTCAGCAATACTCTGATAGATCGCACTTAAGAAGGACTCCAACTAAGAACCACTAATCATCTCTTAAGGCTGGCTGTCCGTCCTTCTCTAAATCAATCTCGCCCTTAGATAATGCAGAATGACATGCTCCATCGACTCATCCTCCAGCCTACAGATCGGATAAGAAACTAAAAAGTCTATGCCCCTATCTCTAAGAGGTATGTGTCAGAAGTCGATCCCAAGCAAGCTTGGCTTATTTCCGCCATGTAGAGTCCGACCTAGTTGTGAATTTTCATGCCTATTTTGTCAAGAGGACAAATTTATTCTAAAATTTTGATACCAAAGTCATCTTATTCTTTAGATTTACAAATACAATCCCAATTCACGAAGCAATGAAATATGTTGACCTTCTCCTGTCCCTTCTTTAGAAAAGTACAGTGCAGCTAATCAATTCTGTTGAGAACCCATTTTGGAATTTTGAAAACTAACATACCGTAGGAGAGTAAGGCTGACATTGTAGAGTTAATCAAGATGAATTGACCTCCCCAAGAGAGATGTTTAACTTTTCAAGTTGCAAGCCTTGAGCTTAGTTTTTCTAGTAGTAGAGGCAACCAATAGTGCTTTAGTAACCTCTAATCGCAAAGGGGTAGTCCGAGATAAGAGAAAGGAAGCAATCCTCTCCTATAGTTTAACATAATGCCAAACAAAGATACTTCTTCCTCTTGCATATTCAAACAGATGATGGAGCTCTTATAAAAGTTGATTCGAAGATCCGAAGCTCTTTCAAATGCTAAAAGAATAACCTTCGTCACGATCGAACTAGCCTTCTTCTCCGCGTCAAAAGAGGAGGATGTCATCAGCAAACTGTAGCCCTCTAATACCCCTAAATGTAACATTAGATTTCATATTTCAAGAAATCCGAGATCGCGGGCCTGTTTGAGCAAAGCAGACAAAACATCCGTGATAAGTATGAAGAGGACGGTGACAAAGGATCTCCCTGCCGAAGGCCCTGTTTGCATTTGATCTAGTTACTAGTTTTTCTTTTACAATAACAGCTACCGATGCCGAAGCTAAAAGATTCTGAATCCAACTAATCCAAATCTGAGAAAATTCCCGAGCTTGAAGGACGGTGGAAAGAAAATCTCAATTAATATTATCAAAAGTTTTCTTAAGATTAATTTCACACAAAATACTTTTATGTCCTGGCTTCTTATAGTAGGCAAACATCTCATATACGCTCAAGGAATTCTCCACAGGCGACCTTACTTGAACAGGATCTGTTCTATAGTCTCACACAACTATACCCTTAATTGCCTCGAAGTAGCAATTAGATATCTCATTGTGCTTGTGCATTTGTCTCCTCCAATTTAGGGAAGAGTCTAGCTTCTCTCTGTTGTTGGTCATGAACATTATGAGCCTCCCCCAGCACATGCGGACCGAAGTCCGTCGACCAAATTTAGATGCTCTGATAGAGTCACCTTGTTGCTTTCGTCCTCTTCTCTTGTTGGTGACAGATTTATCTCTTCATGCTTGTTTTTTTTTTTTTTTCTTTCCCTTCTTGTCTTTCTCCTTTCTCTTACCCACGGGGTAGATATCACCCTACTGTTGCAATATAGATAGGTTTTTGTTATATATGTTGATCTTTCATGCTTCCGTTCAAAAAGATTTTGTCGGTATAGTCTCAAATCACACTTCCATTATTCTTGATTATAATATTAAGTTCCAAGAAAGAGATATATTTAGATTTGAAGCATGGTAGTCAAAAGAACAGAGTCTTGATCATATAACCGGCAAAAAATCAGAGGTTGTGCAAGTACAGCTGCTAAGTGAGTGGAAAATCTATGAAGGGTTTTGACACCAAGGGAAGCTTTTGCACAATGTAGAGTTGCCTAACAAAAAACAAGAATCCAATAATTTATCACCTGCTGGGCTTGACACCAGGGAGGTTTTGAAGGAGTCCTCGGACGATCTTTATGCGAAAGAGGGGCGCCTATAATAGTGTCAAAGGTGTAGAACATGTGGTCAACAGAGGGAGATTGCAATACCTCCTCTTTTTTTTTTTTTCCCCCCATAATATTACTTCTAACAGAAAAGAAAGACTTAATCTAATTAATCGCTTCTTTGGTTGATGAGGACGTCGAAATTACGTTAGGAGTGATATTGCCTCAAGACGTCATACTTTCTTTGAGATGTTTTTGGCTCCACAAGTAACCGGATACCGTCCGTCAACTAGAATATCCTCTGTGGCTCACCTTTGGTGGTCTTTGGGACCCTCAATTCTCCTCAGAAGGAATCTGTTCTCTCCCTTTGTCTAGAGATATTGGAACTTAGTAGAAGATGATCTCCTGCTCTTGTTGAAGATATTCATAAGGATGCTCTTAATCTATCAGGGATTAATTTTGTATATATTACTCCTGTTGCGGATTGTACCTCAATCTCGACTGTCATATCCTCGACTCTAATGGAACTATAGGAGATGGATGCTTATCAGATCGTAAATATACGACAGATATGAAGATTACCTGGCACGACCTATTGAATTAGCAGCAGTTCCTACTACTCAGCCCAATCTTGATTCTTCTTGTCTTGGATGACCTGTTATAGCTGGTACATGACCGACCAATCTCAAATAATCTAGGTTCAATATGTGCTCCACGGTCTCTAGAACCTGGCCTAGATGATCCATTATAGACCGTCGGTAGCGAGCTAAGGTTCTTGTTGCTAGATTCATTTCTCTTTCAAATTGAAAAAGTCGAGATAGAATGGAATTCCTGCATGGTCAAGTCTTTGTAAAAAAAAAAATATCTCATCGAATCAATCTACACACCAAATCCGAAAAGCTACCCAGTCTCTGAAATGGATACGACTCCAACTCCTCCTTATAAATAAAGGAGCTCTGGGACCTTCAAAGTAATCTCTCGACTCCTATTCTCTTTCTCTCATTGTTTTTCCATCTTCTAATTTGAGCATCGGAGGGTTTTTATCGAAGAATTTTCTTTGGCCACATCTACCTCAGCAGTGGTATTCACCTTGGCCACATCTACCTCAGCAGTCGACATCAGTGGGGAAATCAAGACAACTGTCATTTCGGATAAAATGACTTTCTTAGGTTTGAGATCTTAGATCGATCCCTTTTTTGAATCTTTTATCATAAAAAAATTCAGACTAATCAATTAACAAAATTTCTTCAAGTGGATGATTCACAATTAGCAATTGTAAAAGGTCAGTCAATTATTGGGAACTTCCAAGTGCTCATTAAATTTTTGACTGCTACAAACGATCAACAAAGAGAGGCAGAGAGGAGGATACGGATGAATGGATGGAGAGGAGGGGGGGGAGTGGGTGGGTTGCTTACGTGTGTCCATAGTAAAATATGAATTAACGTCCCATTTGGGTTGCTTAGGTGTGCCATGTGTTATTAGTAAAATATGAATAAAAAATGTTAATGCCATACAAAATGTCCATCGGGCCTACAATGATTAATTTAATAACTGTAATTACGTGTTTGGGAATAAATTTTGCAAGCCGCACCATTTTTTTTTTTTTTTGTTGACGGTGGACAAGACGATGCGGGCGTTCCGACCATTTATTTTCGCGCGAATCTGCAGGTCTTCAATGGGCCCCAATGTCGGCGAGCCCTTCCTAGCCATCCAGCCAAGCATTCCACTTTGAATATGTTTTTAGCGATCAGGTTGAAGACTTCATGGCGAAAGTTCGCTTTACTTTCCCGCTTGGGCCACTTTGTCCGGTGTCTTGTTCTGGTAGGGGACCGAGTACGACATGATGTAGCTAAAAGAGCGTTAGAGTTTTCAATTTTATTCCTATTCGACTGCAATTTTAATAAAAAATTTAAAACTTTATTTAAATATAGTTTAATAAATCAGGAAAAAAAAAAAGACATGATCACAGCTCAATTGGTGGTCAGAGTTGAATCATGATATCATAATCATATAATAAATATTTTTATATATTAATTAATTATATATATAAAAATATTTAAATATTATAAAAAATTAAATGAGCGTGCCAATATTTGTGTAAAAACTTTCTCATCCTTAAAATGCCTTTTTATCTACAATACCTCTATAATAATTTAAATAACTTTTACAAGGATTAGGACCATATGGCCCGTACGGGCAATAACCACGGAGGGGATTGGTGGAAAGATCGAAGTTGGGCATCCTTTTAAAATCTCGGACTCCCATTCGTGGCTCAAGGATTTCTAAAATATATGTAGTTTAGAAATTATATTTTTGTCTGGATGACGTTCCATGATCTATTGTTACCAAATTTCTGCCCGGCATGCGCTGATGAACAGTCCTTTTGTATTGTTGGGACAAATAAGAAAATTCTCACCGGATAAAGAAATAAGTGGTCCGTCAATCGAATTTACGAACGGATCAGTATATACCAAGTTGGAAATTGTCATTAGGACCTAGAGATTTGCTTCTGACCCAAATTTGATACCAACTCATACGTCTATGGCTCAGGCACAGGCCCAAACATAGAACTACGAGGTTTGAGGTCTGAGGTTGGGTGTGTATAGTAAGTGAACTTGACCTAGATCCAATCTTTCATGATCACGTCCAGGTTGCATTTTTTGCATGAAAAAATATTTGATTTTTTTTCATGATCTCAACCATTGGATTATATTTTGCATAACTTCAAAAGCAAACGTCACCTTTGTGATCTATATTATGGATTGAAGGAAGTGCTTCATTAGGCTTTGCAAGCCGTGCGAAGTGCAATCCAATTTTTGAGGCTACAAAAATAAAGATCAATCATTCTTTTGCATAGAAGATACAACCAAAATCCTCCATGATCATGAATAGAGATATTTATATGAGCCCTACTTTGTTCCTCGCCGATGGAGCCATCCTAATAGTGACATTTGTTTGACTTGAAGATATTTATAACCTGAATGTCATGAGTCTGAAATGTAGAAAGTAGGAAACAGCCTCTGCATGTAGAGGTAAGATACATGTATCTAACCCTACTTGGACCTAGCAACGATAGCCTTATGCATAGGGATACCCTACTTAATTTTCTATACATAATTTAGCCATTATGCGTGCAGTATTCTATTTCTATGTGAATCATTAATGTATTGCAACATTTGAGTTGTAGCCTAGTTTATGAATCCAAAATTCTAGACTACCCTTGGATTGGATCCAAATACTCTTTTCTTTTTCTTCTTTCCTTTTTTTTTTTTCCCTAAACAAGCCCGATTTGTAGAATCCTGAACCAATTGAAGAATTCTGTCTGTATTCTTACTTGCACAGTGCTAAGGGGACCTATTAGATATGAAACAAGTTACATGTATTTCTGTTGATTGGTTAACCGGAGGTTGACCTGCAATATTGGTCCCTCAAAGTTTCAAAATGCAACATTATAGCAATTGCAACAGCTTTTGTAGTAAATATGGACCACTGATTTTTTTTTCATTATATAGCAAGATGGTCCAACGTATTATTAGATCAAACTGCTTTCTTGCTTTTTTTCTTCCTTTTTTTTTTGAAGGCTAAGGTCTGAAACAAAAATTATCTTGAAAGATCAGCACAAAAACCAGCCAAAAAATTCTTCACTGAAACATCAAGGCACTGAGATAGCTCAGGTCGGTCTCACATCTCGACATCTTATTGCAGTTACTGTATATTATATGGTTTGGCTGCTTCTATATTAACGCCAACGAAGAGAGGTTAGATTCTTGTTAGGGACCTTGAGAAGGATTCTCATAAATGGTGAGGGAGGACCATAGAAATTCTCAAATTTTTTTTTAAATTTTTAAAATATAATTTTTTATCATTTAATAATATATATTTTTTTTTTCTCTTTGTCCCTCACTGCCAGCTGCATCACCGTCCTTTTTGTCACAATAACAATAACAACAACAATAATAAATTTTTTATTACAAAAAAATTTAAAAAAATATTTTTATTTTTTATTTTGATAAAATTATAAAAAAATTTAAAAATTAAATATAAATTAATTTAAAAAATTTACATTTGTACCATTGAAGTTATTTTTAGCCTACACTTTAACCTACACCGTTAGCCAAATCGTTAATCTTAAATGGACCCAAATACGATATTAGATTAAATTTATAAATTGATCAAAATAACTTTGAATTAGAGATCTAATGCCTAGGTTCTTATGGCTCCAAGGCCATGCTCCTTGGATTGGGCAAGGAAGAATTTTTCTCTAAGAAGACGGTGGCAGAGGTGGAATCTCATCCTTCTAGCTGACTTCGTCTCATCTTATAGATACAGAGGAGTTCTCCTCATCCTTCCTGCCATCTTCTTCTCATTATTCATCATAATCATTACAAGTACAATGGAAGCTCGCTAGAGATGTTTGCTGCCGGCGAGATCTGCCTTCTCGTCACTTTCTAGAACCGGCACGATGATGCCAAAGACCAAACTGGACACAGCTTCCACGGCATAAATCACCTGATGGATAGCTGAGACCTTGCCGTGCGGGGTATCGATCCACGTGAGAGATTAGCTAACTCGCTTATCAAGTCATTAATGGCATGCCTTGAGGACTGATCTTGTTTGATGATGGCCTCATGGGCGTGGTGGAGGGAGTCCAAGGAGGAGGAGGGGGAGGAGAGGAGGTCAAGGGCGAAGCATAGGAGTCGGTGGCGGCAGAGACGGTCGATGTGGTTAGCAACGGTGATGTCGAAGTCGAGGTGGGCAGCAATGGTCGCATGGTGGGGGGGGCAATGGCAACGGTGAATGGGAAATTGACCGTCTGGGAGAAATAAGAGAGAGGAACCAAGAACGATGAATTGGAGATGGGGAGGAGGGAAAGGAGGTGGGAGATGAGGGCTTGGTTGAAGGAGAGTAGAGCAGGTAGAGGGTGAAGCAGAGGAGGAGTTGGCAATGGCAGAAGAGGTTGTGGACGGTGATGGCGATGTCGAAGCCAGAGTGGACGGTGATGGCGGCCTGGTCAAAGCCGGAGAGGGAGGGCAGTGGCGGTGAGGGCTAGCAAATTGACCGCCCAGGAGAACCAAGAAAGAGGAATTGAGAATTGTGAATTGTAGATGGAGAGGAGGGAACAAAGGCGAGCGACGAGGGCATGGTCGAAGGGGAGGGACGGAGAGGGAGATGGGATAGAGTTCTTGAAAGGGAAGAAGAGGAGAAGGAAGAAAGATCGGTATCACGAGGAGAATACCGGGGGTATTATCGTTTATTCACATTATATAAATAATTTGACTGGCATCGTTAATTTGTCTGGATGTAAGTGTAGATTTTTCAACTGGATGCAAGTATAATGGGGAAAAAAAAAAACCTCATGAGGAATTTTTGTAGTTTAATCTTCTATTTTTTTAAAAAAAATAACAACAACGATTTTTTTATTATTTTTTATTTTTATTGATAGAATCAAAGCGGTGAACAAAATAACTTTGGGCCAAATAACCGGCAAATTAAATCCTACGGCCCAGTGACCAGCAGATACAAGCTTCGAGAGCCGACAAACTTTTCTGCCTAAACTCCATCGGCTCTACTTCCGGTACTCTTCTCCTCCCCCTCCATCTCCTCTCCGTTGCACACAGCCTGTTTGGATGCTTCCTACTCCTTAGCGCCACTTTTCCCCTCCTCCCTCTCCACAGTTTCATCTGCACTGGCCTGAGCTCGTTTGGATGCTTCGTCCTCCTTAGCTCCACTTTTCTCCCCGTCCCCCTCCACCTCCACCTCCACATTTTCCTCTGTACTGGCCTCAGCTTGTTTGGATGCTTCCTCCTCCTTGGCTTTGTTCATCGCCAGGATCAAATTCTCAAGACACGAGGCTGCATTATCGTCCACTGACTTCCGCATCAGGTTCTCCGCCACATCCGCCGGGGTAATCTTCACCTCCTCCATCAGGTCCCGAATGGTGTCGAATAGAGGGTGCGACTCGACGTCCAGATAGTTCCTGGCCAGCACCTTAAATGCCTCGAAGCAGCAGTACGACATCTCGATGTGCTTGTCCATCCGTCCCCTCCTGATCAGTGCCGGGTCCAGCTTCTCTATGTGGTTGGTCGTGAATACTATCAGCCTCTCTCCGCCGCAGGCCGACCAGAGCCCGTCGATGAAGTTGAGAAGCCCGGATAGAGTCACCTTGCTGCTCTCCTCTTCTTCTGGTGGCAGTTTCTTCTTCTTTTCGCTCTTATCTTCCTCTTTCTTGCTTTTCTGCTTCCTCTTACCCGTGAGGTCTAGCGAGCAGTCGATGTCCTCGATGACTATAATGGACTTGCTCTTCGTCTCGATGAACAGCTTCCGCAGCTCGATGTTGTTCTTGACGGTCGTCAGCTCCAAATCGTAGACGTCGTAGTCCAGGAAATTAGCCATCGCAGAAATCATCGTGGATTTGCCGGTGCCAGGGGGGCCGTAGAGGAGGTATCCCCTCTTCCAGGCCTTGCCGATCTTGGCGTAGTAGTCCTTCCCCTTGCGGAACGCGTCGAGATCTTTCATGATCTCCCGCTTCTTCCCGGGGTCCATGGCGAGGGTTTCGAAGCTGGACGGGTGCTCGAACACCACATGGCTCCACACCGTGCTGCTGGGGTTGTTGCTGTATAGCTTCCGCCGCCGGTTCCGGATACCGACCTCGCGCCCCTCTTCTAACACATGGCTGAGATAGGAATCGAGGACGAGCTGGCGGTTACTTTTGTGGAAGGTGAGCTTGTAGGACCTCTTCTCTTCTTGAGTGGGGTGGAAGGAGAGGACTTGGGTTCGAGGGGTGGACTTGGAGGAGGAGGACCACCAAAACTTGGTGCCGCCGAATTCGTCGGTGACCTCCTCATGGTCGTCCATGCTGAGGACGAGTTTGGTGCTGTCCTTGCCGAGATCGGCCTTGAGCTTGCGGGCGCGCTGCGAGCAAGAGGCGCTGAGATAGGCCTCGACGGCGGCGTAGGCCTCGCTGCGCTTCATGCGCTCGCCAGTGTACTCTGGGATTTTGATCTGGACGTAGGGGTAGGTGAAGGATGTGAGCTTGCGGCTGTATTTGGCGATGATGGTTTCAAGGTGGAAGGGGAAGAATTGGCGGATGACCGCCCAGAGGAACATGAAGCTCGCGAGGGTGGAGCCCAGGCTTGCCCATTGCTCACGCATCTCTCTCTCTCTCTGGATGGGGAGTATCAGGCGAAGCCTGATCGGATGCCAGACAGAGGGTTTATAGTGGGCAAGGGTTTCACACTGTTTTGAGTCGTGGCTGACTCGACTTGCTTTCTACCAAAGTCTACACATTGGCACTAAAAAAAGTATACATACAAAAATTATTATAATGATCCATACAAGTTATTAACTAGTATCAATCATAATATTTAAAGAAAAGAAAGAAATTTTATAATCCAAGCCGGCAGCAATAAAGGGCGTAGTCCAAAAAATCCACGATCAAATTTGGTAGGAGTGAAATACTTACCTGCAGCCCCAACAAAGCAGCTGAGACGATGGGGTAGTCAAAAAGGGCGTCGTCAAAAAAATCCACGATCAAATTTGGTGGGAGTGAAATACTTACCTGCAGGTCCAACAAAGCAGATGAGACGATGGGGCACTCGAGACGTACCACCACGATCCATCATGTGTAATTAAGCTAGAGCTTTGGAAGTGAAGAGGAAAGTAGCTCCTGTCAAATGTACTATTATGTCACTTATCAAACTTTATGCATCCCATCCATCGATGTAAGTTTTTATTGTCAAGTATGTTTTGTTTTCTTATTTGGTGGTTAAGTTTTTATTGCGCGTATGCTTTGTATTCAACGGAAAGGTACTCTCCAACTTCAACTTAACTTTAAGACGGCAAACCCTAAAATCTTCGAGCTCTATCTCTCTTTCCCTCCACTTCTTCAACCATCCCTCTCCGATTGCCGCCCCGCGGCCCAAGCTTGGAGCTAGCCCGCCACTGCCAAAATTCTGATATTTTTGTCCAAGACGATAATTGGTATAAAGCATTACAGTGATAAGCAAGAGCTATAGTTATATTAAATATTAGATGTTGCATAAAATTTTGATATTGAACATTAGTTCCTCTCTTACTTCTAGGTCTGGACCATCACAAATCTTGGAGCATATGTGTTGTGGATCTCCACTTCGGTCTCAACTGGATACATCCTCGGCACCAGCCGAACTATGGAAGATGGGTATTAATCAGATCATGTATGCGCCATAGATCCGAAGGTTGCTGAACACACCGTATCGAACTGATAGCGGCTATTCTTGATTATCAGTTCTTACTAAGGATCTCATTTCGGCTCCGGACAAGCTATTTCAGATTGGCCATAACCGAACTATAGTCGAAAGACCACCGTTGATGGAATCCAGTTCTTCAACGAATTGAGAAAGTCCAGATAAGAAGGATTCTTTCACGATCGAGCCTCCTACAAAAGAAAATAATCTCTCCGAATTCTCCGAATTAATCTATACATCAAATCCGAAAAGTAATCAAGATTTCGAGACATATACCACTCTAATTCCTCTCCTATAAATGAGGGGATATTGAGACCTTCAAAGTAAGCTCTCGACTCTCACTCTCTCTTTCTCATTGTTCTCCATCTCCTGACTTAAGTATTGGAGGATCTTCATCAGAGAGCACCTTGGTGAAGATTTTTTGCAGGTATTCGGGCAGAGCTCTAGCGACAACATCATTTCGACCATCCTCATCTCGGCCAGTCCAACCTCAGGTGCGGAGATCAGGAACAACAACGTGCACCATGGATAATGCGCAATCAGGAATTTATGAAATACCAGGACTAATGTGGCGTGTTATCCACCGTTGGATTTGGGTTGTCTATCTGGACGTGGTCTAGACAATAATTTCTCTATTCACTTGCTATTAGGTACCAGAAGGCTACACACTGATATGTAACCTGCTTCAATGGGTAGCCACATCTATGCAATCTTTTTTTTTCATTTTAGTAAGACGGTTGCTTCATACAATCCTTATGTGAATACAATCCAAAAGATTAGAAACAAAGATGTCTCTGAATGACAGAGGCAAAACAGAAATATCAACCCAAATTAACTCCACAGAAATGGTAAGCAACAAACGAGGTCATTCAGTTTACTGTACTGTTCGCCTCACGATAAATGTGGTTCATATGAGAGCGGCATCCCCGAAGCAAGCTCTAGATATCGCGTACCAGGGGATGAGAAGTCACCGCACGTTTTCGAATTCCTTGAAGCCAAGTCACCATAGCCCTCGAGCCCCCTCCACCACTAGTTGGTCAACCCCAAAGATCATCCTCGCATAAATAATACCTTCCTAGGCCACCTTCAGCTATGTAGCAAGCATTGTGGTCTCCACCAGTCAGACATCTCTAACCATAATAAATGGACAGTCAGGGCCTCATATCACAAAATATTATCACCTCTCCCATCGGTGATACTATCATAAAAGTTGATCTCAAGGAAGATCGGGGGTGAGGGCTCCAGTGAAAAATTCATTGGTTGGGTCAGATAAACCACATCATTTTTGGATCAATTAAATCCAATGATCGATACATCAAAAAGTTTAGGTGTACTGACAAGAACAGTCAATCCTAAATCTCTTAACAATGGCGACAATATCTTTAGGTAAAGATGCTGAGTCTCTGTTTTTTAAAAAAAAATTCGGTAAAGGAGACTAAGTCTCCTAAATCGTCGAGTCTTCTGATAGCTAGGGATGGCATCGAGCCGGATTCAGGATGGATTCCTAACTATCCAAACCCAAACCCAACTACTCAATAAACTATCTAAATCCAGCCCAAACACTACCAGGACTCGATTTTTTTTGTCCAAACTCATCTCAATCAGATATCGGATAATTCGGGTTTATCCGGATCGAACCTAATTGAGCCATATTGAGCATTTTTTTTCATTTCTTTTAATTCTAAAGCTATATTATCATTTCATAAATCATACTTATCTTAAATAAATAAAATTTCAAAACACTTAATTTCATATTTAATTAAAATAAAATTTAAACTGAAAAAATAAATATCCAAAAATAAATAAAAATATCCAAAAGAGAGCAGAACAACCAATATCTAGAAATAAAATCTCAATCAAATTAATAAAAGATAAAAATAATAACAAAAATAATAACAAAAATGAAGTATGGACGGTAGAAAAGATCAAAAACACCATCTGGTTGTCCATCCTTGAGAAAATAGAAGAGGTTGAAAAGATTAAAAATACTTCAAATGGAATCTAATTAATAACCGACGGACGGTGGGTTTATGGCTGACGGATGGTCAGCTGTGAAAAGAATAGCGGACGGATTGCAGACTGACGATGATATTACTACTGACCAACGAAAGGGACGATGGGATGATTGGTGGATGGTGGTGTGGATATGGTCGATTGACCGTGTGGGACTATGGGGAGGAGGATTTGATTTGTCATTTTGTGCTTTGTGCTTTGTACTTGTAAGGCGATGGCTAAAAAGAATAAGAGAAGGAGAGAAAAAGGTGAATGAATGAATGAATAAATTAGTATTTAATAATTAATAAATGATAATTGATAAAATATATTTAATATAATATATATATATTAAAATATTAAAATAGTTCGGATTGGGTTCAGATTAAAAATTAAGTCGGATGTATAACTATCCAATCCTGATTAAAATTTAAAATTAAATATTTAAATTTTATTTAAATTTAATTCAAATTCAATCAATATGTTGACTATCCGGTCAAATCCGATCGGATCGGATCAAATATCCATAAATTCCTACGGATAGCGACAAGAAGGAACAAGACGACTGAGTAGCCACTGAAACCCAAAAATTTTTGTGGGGGCATGAGACGAGGATCTCGGGCAGCCACCACATAAAGTTTTATGTTATATAAAATGGCTGACTAGTTATGAGGTACAAAAGTTGGGTCCTCCTCACCGCCTGAGCCTACTGGGTCAAGCAGTTGGTGCGGGGGATGCAAGCCAACCCACAAACCAATATCGGCAACTGCTTGCAGCATTTAAGCACACTAAACCCATAACTTATCGCATATACAATCGATAATAAGAAACGACAAGCCTCACCCTGGGCAACATGATGCTGGTTATACCAAAATCAGTCAATGCATATTGTTTCTCCTGATCCCTCTATTTGAGATCGACTGCATAGGTAGAGATGATCGAGAAAGAGATTATTATTAAAACTTCATCTGAATATCTATAAAAAATTTTCATCGGAGTATTCTTCGATGAAAACCTTCCGATGCTCAAATTAAGAGATGGAGAATAATGAGAGGAGAGAGTAGAGAGTAGAGAGTAAAAAACTTACTTTGAGAGTTTTGAAGTCTTTTTATTTATAGGAGAGAAATTGGAGTCGTATCCGACTCGAAGTCCGGATGATTTTTTAGATTCGCTGTGGATAAGATATTTTTTTTTTAAGTGAGACTTGATTGCAGAGAAATTTCATTCTATCTGTGCTTTTTCAATTTAAAAGAGAAATGGATCTGGTGGCAAGAAACTTAGCACAGCAATAGACGAGCTATGATAGATCGTTCGAGATCGAGGTTCTGGAGATTGTGGAGCACGCATTGACCCTAAATTATTTGAGATTGATCATTTATGTACGAGCTATAGTAGATTGTTTAAGGATGAGATAAACTAAGATCGGATCGGGAAGTAGGAACTGTTGCAAACTCAGTAGGTCATGGCTGGCGATTTTCATATCTGTCGTATACTCATGATCTGATAAGCATCAATGATCTAATAACTCGATTGCAACCGAGGATGTGATAGCCGAGGCCAAGGTATAGATCCACAACACATATATAGGACCGATTTGGTTTGCAGGGAAGTGGAGCAAAGTTTTTTTATTTGGTTAGAGTTTTAAGAATAGAGAAAATATAAAAAACTCTTCCCAAAGCAAGTCACTTCCCATACTTCATGAAAAGTGTAAATCTATGGAATAGGTGGATTTTAGGACTTCCATGAGATAGAAATTGGTGATCATTTTTTTTTTCCAGAGATATTCTTTTAATATTGTCTCTATAAATATTAATATAATATTATTTTTATGCAATACTAAGATTTATATAAATATAATATAATATTTATATTATTAATACTATTTAATAGTTACACTAATATAATATTTTTTAATATTAATATTATATCAATATATATATATATATTAAAGTTGTATTAATATAATAAATTATTATGATCTAATATTATATTATATTATATTAATATTATATGTATATTAATATAAATATTATATTAATATTTACATATGGTTTGGGAGTAAAAAGATATGTTCTTAAGGATATAATATGTATTTTGCATAATTTTTTCAGAAAAGTAGATGTTCAACTAAATATAAATCACTCTATAATAAATTTTTTTTTTATGATCAATTAAACGTACTAAAATAATATTTTTAAATATTATATTTCGAAAAAATAATTTTTTAAGAAGAAAAAGTCTTTCCACGAACAGAATGAGTTCTTAGTCTCACAATTTAACTTGTACCAAATCATGAAACATTTAGAAAGGTGCAGGTCCACGTTGAGGCCTATCTTAAAGACTGGATTGGTTGAAGAAATGGCTTGCATCCGGACCTGACAATACCAGACAGCTATCCAAGAACCAATAGACTAGAATCAATCTGAACCAAATGTTAAATTACTTTTGTCAGTGGACAATTTTTCAAACTAGCTGATCCTGAACACAACTTCCGGTATATAATGTAGTCTGGATCAAGATTCTAGACCAACTCATCCCACTCTGCAGCCCTAGGTGCCTGCTTTATGCCAAATATTTATAGATGCTTCAATAACTCACTCTATTTATCCTTAGAGAGAGTCGCTTAAAACAGAGGTGAAAATTTGCGGGGGGGGGCATTAGTGCAAATGCGCTGAATAAAGAACAGTCAGAACAAGTAAAACTGTAAATATTGAGTGAGGCAAAACGTTCATATAACTCACTATCAAATTCTCTGCAATTCTGGAGAACCATGGCAAAAATTATTAGGATAAGACTAAATGAGAATTTAATTTCCCATGTATTCGCACCATACCAGGGTAATATAGTGACTACATGCCCTGCCATCTTAAATGTGGTAAAACATTAGCAGAACATACCCAGCATTGGGAGATTTCCCGATTACAAGTACGGCAAAAACAAGCTAATTAAGAGAGCTGAGTGGCAAAAGTAAACGGGTAATTGATGTCAATTATACTCACCAAAGTAGCACATGTTTGCAGATACCGGATGATTTGCACGTTGAAGAACGCGAAACATAAAGACAGCCAGCGCATCAAGAGAAAATGGATTTGAAGCAGTTCCTTCACGATCACACAAAATCATAATTCTCCACAACGTTTCCCTTTGCAGGTTCGTATCAAAGTATTTGCCTTGGGAAAGTTAGTTGCTACTCTTCTACCAGTTAATATTCCATTATGAATTTATTCTACTGGATTTCTTGGAGGAAATACATTTATACTCAAAAGAAACAGCTGTAGCATCATTTAATTTAGTCTCTATTATTACATTATTTGATTTTATGAAGAAAGCAAACTATGGACCAAGACGATCACTCTTGTAAGCAAGATTAGTGGAACTAGTACCAGGAACTGTACCAATAGGTGCTGTATAACGGACCTAATATCGAGACAAATTACGAACACTTTTCTCAATTCTGGCCATGGTGCCACTAGTAAGATTGAACTGGGCCGGACTGGGTTGCGCCATGCTTCTATCCAAGCTGAGCCGGAAATTATTTTTGACGCTTCAAGCTAAGTTTAGGCCTGAATATTTTTGAAAAGCCTGGACTCAGACTTGATTGAGCCAACCCAAATATTTATCTATTTATTTATTTTTTTGGATGGTAGCTGCAGTGAAACACATTTTTACCTCTTTCATCGAGTGCAGATCATTCTTTCGCAAACTCCCCATCAAGTGAATGCCCTCTTCTGACTACAACCCCATGTCCAACCCACCCCCCAAGCCTGATGCCTCTCCCCCTCTTTGCCCTCTGTCCCAACAACCGCTATGATGATGAGGTTGAAAACGACACTGAAGATAACTATGAATCCGAATATGGATCGGTCATCTCTGGGGCCAGCATTAAAGGTAGCTCTGAGGGCACCGCTATCCATAGGGGATCTGTGATCCCCTCTCTTTAAATTCCATCAGATTTGGTTCGAGTCCAATAAGATTTCTTTACTCTAAGGCCTCCTAGATTGCTAGTTTTAGGGCATGATCTTTCCCCATGACCAAAATCTTTTTTATGATCATTTCTTGAAGATGATGTCCTAACCATACACCCAATCCCAGCTCTCTGAGAAGCTCCATAACCTCCATAAGAAGTTCCGTGTAATGTCCAGCCGCATCACCTGTGGCCAAGACCCTTCCTGCCTTGCTCCCAACATCACAGATTCACGATTTTAGTTAGACTAGTCTCAAATCCATAACCTATTTCCAAAATTAACCAAACTATGTCCGAGCCTTAAATCGAACTTAATTACAGGGTTTGAATGGGCTCATTCTCAAGGCGTGCTTGGGCCAAACCAAAGGTATATTTGAGCTTGCCTAGAAATCAAATAGGCTCTATATCTTAGTGCAAATCTAGTCCAAATTTTTTTGGGCCTAGTCTAGAGCCCAATCTGAATTCAATCAAGCCTGAGCCTAATTCTAGCCCTAACCGTTTGCTTGAAAAATTATTATGGTAGACTTTGGACTACATATACTAGAATTTAAATGGATGCCCTAAACTATGATGAGACCATTTTTTTGAGTGAGCTAAATAACATACCTTGATTCCCATCGTCCTATTACATTTAGAATACCACACATTTTAATGGCATCGCTGTAATCTTGTACATGTTTGTTTTATTGAGGTTTCATATAGGCATCAAGGGATTTAGAAAAAGCCACAAATTTCAATCACTAATATTTAGATCCTAATGGGAGAGTTCTACATGATTCTATAAAACTAATATTCCTATGGAGAGAATAAAATACAACAGAAGGTAATTTCTGACATGGCAACATGTATGGCCTATGTAGCCAACTTTGCAATGGGATAGAGAAGGCGGCCGAAAATTGATAATTCTCATAGATTAAGACGCTTTGGAAGAGAAAAAAAATGTCTCAAACTAGATAATAAAGAAGTCGGAGGCAATAAGTGAAATCGAAGATGGATAGAAAGAGGCCAAGCGATAGTGAGGAGAGAAAATGAAAGATGTAAAGCTGAAGAGAAATGCGGTGGAAAGGGACTGCAGATTTATCAACAATAAAGAACTTTAGGTATTAATCTATCGAGAAACAAAAGATCTATAAATCTAACAATGAACTTGGGATATGTTGATTCATTAGAAAATAAAGGATCTGTGGGAAAATAGAATGGATCTACTGAAAAATAGAAGATCTTTGGATGTTGATTCACTAAAAAATAGGTATTGATGGATAGGCAACAGGAATCTTTAAGACTTCTAAATATGAACTACAATTATAGCAAAGCTAGAAAAGATAACGGTAGCAGATCACATGATCAATTTGGATTTGTACGTTAAAATATTTGTAAAAGAAAAAAAAAATCAGAGAAAAAGATAGAGAAAAGATACTATATATTTCTATCCCATCACATTTAATACATCTCATGAGTTTTATTTGCTATAGACTCCACATAAGAAAAATATTATGGGCTAACACAGAATTACACCAACGAAAGAAAATATTACGATTGATATAGGATTATCTTAATAGAAAATATATATCTGCGTGAATCTTTTACCGCACCATGCGATGCATAGCGCACCCCATCCATCGTGCGATGAACGGTCATGTACGGCCACATGCCATGAGCGTGAATCCGCACGTGACTATCCATCGCACGATGAATGATGTGCTGGGCACCGCTTCATGCGTTGCATAGTAGAGGATCAGAGCTATATATATATATATATATATAAAAGCTGGTATAGGTTATCCTGCGATGCGTAAAATTATGCTAATAAGAACCCACGACTTTTTCCGCAGAAGTTCCTACTGAACCCCATTGGCTCTACTTCCGGTACTCTTCTTCTCCCCGTCCATCTTCTCTCCATTGCACATAGGATGTGTGGATGTTTCCTCCTCCTTAGCTCCATTCTTCTCCTCCCTCTCCACAATTTCCTCAATACTGGCCTGAGCTTGTTTGGATGCTTCCTCCTCCTTGGCTTTGTTCATGGCCAGGATCAAATTCTCAAGACACGAGCCTGCATCCTCGTCGACTGACTTCGGCATCAGGTTCTCCGCCACGTCCGCCGGGGTAATCTTCACCTCCTCCATCAGGTCCCGAATGGCGCCGAATAGAGGGTGCGAGTCGACGTCCAGATAGTTCTTGGCCAGCACCTGGAATGCCTCGAAGCAGCAGTACGACATCTCGATGTGCTTGTCCATCCGTCCCCTCCTGATCAACGCCGGATCCAGCTTCTCTATGTGGTTGGTCGTGAACACGATCAGCCTCTCGCCACCACAGGCCGACCAGAGCCCGTCGATGAAGTTGAGAAGCCCGGATAGAGTCACCTTGCTCTCCTCCTCCTCTTCTGGGCCTGGCGGCAGATTCTTCTTCTCTTCGCTCTTATCTTCCTCCTTCTTGCTTTTCTGCTTCCTCTTCCCGGTGAGATCCAGCGAGCAGTCGATGTCCTCGATGACTATGATGGACTTGCTCGTCGTCTCGATGAAGAGCTTCCGCAGCTCGACGTTGTTCTTGACGGTCGTCAGCTCCAGGTCGTAAACGTCGTAATCCAGGAAATTAGCCATCGCAGAGATCATCGAGGACTTTCCGGTGCCGGGCGGGCCGTAGAGGAGGTATCCCCTCTTCCAGGCCTTGCCGATCTTGGCGTAGTAGTCCTTCCCCTCGCGGAACGTGTCGAGATCCTTCATGATCTCCCGCTTCTTCCCGGGGTCCATGGCGAGGGTGTCGAAGCTGGAGGGGTGCTCGAACGCCACATGGTTCCACACCTTGCTCCTGTAGCCACCCCAATTGCTGCTGGGGTTGTTGCAGTAAAGCTTCCGCCTCCGGTTCCGGATACCGACCTCGCGCCCCTCTTTCAATACGTGGGTGAGATAGGAATCGAGGACGAGCTGGCGGTTACTTTTGTGGAAGGTGAGCCTGTAGGACCTCTTCTCTTCTTGAGTGGGGTACCAGAGTACCTGGGCCTGACGGGTGGACTTGGAGGAGGACCACCAAAACGTGGTGCCCTCGAATTCGTCGGTGACCTCCTCATGGTCGTCCATGCTGAGGACTGGTTTGGTGCTGTCCTTGTCGAATTCGGCCCTGAGGCTATGGGCGCGCTGCGAGCAAGAGGCGCTGAGATAGGCCGCGATGGCGGCGTAGGCCTCGCTGCGCTTCAGGTACTCGTCGGTGTCCTCTGGGATTTCTATATGGACGTAGGGGTAGATGAAGGATGTGAGCTTGCGGATGTATTTGATGAGGATGGTTTCAGGGTGGAAGGGGAAGTATTGGCGGATGACCGTCCAGAGGATCAGGAGGCCGGTGAGGGTGTTGCCGAGGATTGCCCATTTCTCAACCATCTCTCTCCCAATCTCTTCTCTGGACTGGGAGTCTGGGACGAAGCCGATTGGGTATTTATAGTGGTGTGAAAAGGGGCGATCGGGTTGTATCTTTCGTGCCAAAGAACGATTCATTTTGTTTTTCTTAAGTCAACCGTTGGATCATGCCTAGCGCAGCTCTCAAAGCACTCGAACTTCCTTTTCATCCAACGGTGTACATCATAGAAAAATCATAAATCATACCTTCGCGCCAAAGATACAACCCGAACCTCCATTAACCACACAGTTTGAGTGGCTGTTGACTTCACTTGCTTAACTACAAAGAAACTTCGTCTGCGTGGGGGAAGTTATACCTTTCACCGTGCGTATCTCGTGACCCTGTACCACACCAATCACCTTAAATCGCTTCATCTCCTTTACTTGGACTTCAATCATCATCCATACGATGTACGACCACATTGATGTATATGATAGAAGATATTATTTCTTACTATACTATAAAATTTAAAAAAATATATACAAAAAAATTATTATAATCATTAATATAAAATAATAAATTTTAAATAAATACTATAGTTATTGATTAATATCTATCATAATATTTAAAAAAATATATATTATAATTTTAATACAAGATCGTATCAATGAAGTTGTAGTCAAGAAGATCGAGATCAAGTACTTATCCATATAGACACTTGGGATGTGCCACCAAAATTCACCGTATATTTCTTTTTTTATCAATCTTGAAATGATAGATCTTTGGAAATCCAGAGGAAAGCACCTCCTTTCACATATACTATTATTTCGCATATAAGATCTCACACATCCTATCTATTGATATAAGGTCTTGTTGGATGTCATCAAGAGATAGATACTTTCTAATCTTGACCTAAATAAAAAGAGACAAAATCCTGGAACTCCTAAGCTCTTTCCCCCATTTCCTCTCCATCTCAAATTATCCCTCAATTACCTTGATTGCCTAGCCACCAAAGGTTTCCTTTCGACCATCACCCCTTAGCTCAAGCTTGGAGCCTATCATTGCCAAAATTCCAAAATATTTGTCTGAGTTGATTATAGGTATATAAAAATATAATGATAAGCAGAAGTTATAGTTATACTGAAACATTAAATATTATATTAATGTTTGTTTGAGATAATGTTTTACAAAAACTGCTATTATATTAAAATTTGGATGGTATCTTGCTACATGAGTTTTTTTTAGGCAAAAATATAATTACAATCAAAACATTCTTTATGCAAAATACTCTATTTTTCATCTTAGTTGAAAAGAGTGCTGAAATCTTAACTCCTAGCTATTTTCCTTCTCCTACCTAATCCTTGCTCAAGATGAAAAAAAAAGCAGACAAAGGTGAAAAAGATTATTGGCATTGGTGAGAAAAATTAAACAAATTCAATGGAAACTATATTTTTCATTTTGTGTCATCTAATTTGACTTTATTGTATAGAAATATACGAGTTAAATAATTTGATAAATATAATAGCTAAAATTCCAAATCTGATATTAATTTTATTTTGTTCATTGGCCTACCTATCTTTATAACAAAATAATAGTCACATACTAATAATTTATTTAAATAGTCATTACTAAAATAAGTGGTTCATCTTTGAAACGACTGAAATGGGGTTTCTGTTTTCTTAGAGGGTAATACGAGGATCCTATTGCATATTGAATTAGTAAATCTGTTCAAATTCCGCAAGGCCTAATATTCAATTAGCGATAAATATTTTTGCCTTTAATGCCGTCAATCGGTAGTTGCAATGGAGCTCGGATGCCAAGACGCCTAGTAGGTAAATATTAAATTTTTTTTTAATATATTTCATAAAATAAAAAACGTAATCCAAGAACATATTCGTCGTACGTATGTTTTTTTATTAAAATATAAATAAGTAATTTAGGAGTGCGTTTCTTATGGATACATTCAGTTCCCAAAAAAAAAAAAAAAATCAATCCTAAAATACTGAGATGTGCTTTTATCAATTGAATTTCTATTTCTCGTTATTGACGACCTCAAAATGATACCATCAAAAGGGGGATGTACAAAAATTTTATTATAAAAATTTTAAGATGGATGAAGAGACAATAAATTGAAATCGAATCGGATACAGATCGGATATAAATATATTCATATCTATATTTATTTTATCTGATGGATATAAATATAGATACAGATATTATTCAAATTTAAAAATTTATATTTATATTTATTTTAAATAGATGCGTATATTATTCGAATATGAAAAATATAGTTATAATTATAGATATAATTAAGATAATTAAATTTTATGACTATAAAATTAAAAAAAATTACTAAATAGATAATAAATCAAGTTAATAATATTGTTATGCGACTATGTATTTTTTATTAAATATTAATAAATATTATATAAAATTATATAGGATTATATATAGATTTGGATACAGATTGGATAGTTATCTATTCATAATTATATTTATTTTTTTAATAAATATATATATAGATATAAATATTAATTAAATTTTTAAATTTTTATTTTTATTTAAATTAATTTAAATAAAAAATAAATTTGAATAGATAACATGCATATCATTTTCATCCTTGAGAGATAGGGCGGCCGCGTCGCCGAGGTATTTATGTGGAGATTCAAAGGCCACAGCTGCCCTGTCCCTCCGTAAATACAAGTCTCCTTTGGCATACACGTAAAGATGCCGAGTCCAGAAACAGCGTCTGATGAGAACAGATACTAGCACTTGATCTACCGACCACTTGCTCCTTTGCAAGTTTTTGGACTACCGACCACTTGCTCCTTTGCAAGTTTTTGGACTACACAAAAATTCTAATTGAAATTGACAGGAAGGCCAACTAGATTGTATTGTCTGTGGACTAATTGGAGGAAGAAGAACAAGTACGACTTGTGTTGCGGCCTTTCTTCAGTTGAGATTGTCGATTTGGAGCCGATTAAATACCGTAGCACTTGATCTACCGACCACTTGCTCCTTTGCAAGTCTTTGGACTACATAAAAATTCCAATTAAAATTGACAGGAAGGCCAACTAAATTGTATTGTCTGTAGACTAATAGGAGGAAGAAGAATAAGCACCACTTGTGTTGCGGCCTTTCTTCGGTTGAGATAGTTGGTTTGAAGCCGATTAAGTATTGTAGCACTTGATCTACCGTCCACTTGGTCCTTTGCAAGTCTTTGGACTACACAAAATTCCAATTGAAATTAATAGGAAGGTGACTAGATTGTATTGTCTGTGGACTAATTGGCGGAAGAAGAACAAGCACGACTTGTGTTGCAGCCTTTCTTCGATTGAGATAGTCGGTTTGGAGCCGATTAGGTATCATACTTGGGTGCATCACAGTTGGAGTATCAGAAGATGATGTGTCAAGGATTTCCTTCCCATATTCTTTCCATCCGTATCACGTCTCAGTATGCGATAGTGCGTTGCCTTTTGTATTTTGTGATTTGTTCATGGGCAGAATCTGCTTATCACAGCCAGGTTGGTGATATTCTCGAAGTTCCCGGCGACATGCCAACAGTACATTATATTCATGTTAATAATGGACAGCACGGAATCAAGTCTTTGATTGTGAGATTCAATTATTTTTGTGCTCGAACTTTTTATATTAGATGTTTGTCGCATGCACGGTGCGCTGAAAACGGCTTGCAGATATCGGAAAAGATGGTACGAACTAATTAGGTTTTATTTGCACAGCTCTCTCATCTCATAATCATTTTAAATTTAATTTATGTTGCGGCTAACTCTCCATCATCTATATCAAAAATAAAAATTTATAAGACAGTATCCACATGGATCGAATTGATATTCGATAGAGATCCTTCGATACTTAAGTCAAAGAAGAAAGTTGGTGAACAGTAATTTTTGAATATAGAAAGTACCAAAGTTCTGACTCCGAGCTCGCTTACCCGTACTGCTCACTTATCTCCTTTTTATAGATTATTCTGGTGTAACTGTCGAGCACGTGATCCCACTTTTTATGGTGCTAAATTATTGGATCATAAATATAAATTAATGGGGCATTAATTCTCCTTAATAGCCGTGACACGTAGTTGATAACCATTTGTGATGATTATGGTATGTTGAGCAGATTAGCAGCCATATGTTGGTAGAACCGACTATATGTCGGTCGACTCTATGATGACCGTTGGTTAGTAGTTCTGTTATGCCGACGGTCTAAATCGTTTACTATCGATCGGTAGTAGTCGAATCATTAGTCGGTCAGTTGATATTAGTCGGTCAGCCGACAATAAGTCAGTGCAGTTCACTCAGTCGGTCGATGAAGAGTCGGAACCACATGATCAGTCGATGCACAATCGGAGTCGTGACGATCAAAATCGGGGTCGGTCGGTTTACCCCAACAGTTGCCTCCCACTCCCAAGTCCAAGGTGAACCGACGTATATATTGTCACGTGTTCATCATATTGGATGAAGAAAGTTATTTCTGTCACATTGAACCTCGATTTTGATGCTGCTTTCTCCGAGATATAGGTGATCGGCTGCTTTGTCGTTTGGTGGGTACAGTCATTTTTAAACTGTCATACTGAACGGATAATTTGGTATCAATTGTTAGTATCAAACGTCGTTTTGGGAAGTCGATTCGGCATCGAACGATATGATTCTGATAAGTAGATTTGTGCCACGTGTCTGAATGTTATTGGGTCGGATCTGTTTACGCAGATTAGGATGACGTGGCTCGATCTGAGGTAGATGCATCGAACCATCTAATTAATGGTCGGTCCAGATATTGCCACGTATCATCATCTGATAAATCTTCGATTCGATCGTCTTTATCTCGGCTATTGAGGGATCCTATATATATAGGATCGTTCTCAACCAAACTTCTACTTTTCATTTTATCTTTCTTGATACTGAAACTCTGCCGGATGGTCGCCCCAGCGTCTGAAGTTGTTATTCCCATCTTTTTCAGATCAAATTCTTGTCACTCCTTGAGTCCCTTTTCCTTTAGAATCTCCGCCTTCTTTAGAGTTTTGTCTCTTATGGCTAGGACTTCTCCTTCTCGGGACAGTCGGTCGGAGAATCCGACTGATGAATCCCAATCGGCTCCGAAGGTGGAGGTTTCTTCACTTTCAAAGCTAAATCGAGCGAGCTCTCCGAAAATAGTATTGTATCCCAAAGCAGTTTCAGCTTTTCGCCCCTGGAGTCGATGGTCGGGTGAATATCCCTCCTTCGGGCCAAGTGGCATTCTATGTCGAAGATCTTCGACGAGTCTTCGATTTTTGATTTTAAAATTTGTCTGTAATATTTTGAATTACTACGGACTTTGTTCGGCTCGGCTAGCCCCGAATTCGATCCGACTGATAATTAGTTTTGCCTTATTATGTCAGTTGCTACCGACTGAACCACGTCCTTCTCTTTTTCGAGTTTTCTTTATCCTCCGACCTCATCCGAATGCCCGAGGATGGTGGTTCTTCAACCTCCGAAAAGGTCTTTTCTTTATTACTGATCTTCCATCGTCCATTCATAAATGAAAGAATCAATTCTTCTTTGCTTTTATCCTTCCTTGGGGTTTTCCTTTCTGTTGGGGCAATCCACGAACCGATCCCAACGACAACAGCCGAGTAGAAGTCGACGATCGAGAGGACTTTCATCGGCTGAAAGATATGGTGATCCCGACACAGAAGGAGCTTATGACCGAACATGCCGTTTATGACGTCAGCCTTAGTTTGATTGCCCGTCTAGGTATAGTGTAATCGATCGGTTATTTCAGACTTTATTTATTTTTTATTTGTTGAGTTGTACTGACTTCTATTGTAATTGCAGCCATGCAACCAAGGGTGCGAGTATCGAATG
>NC_025994.2:89516756-89591211 GCF_000442705.2 Elaeis guineensis
TAGCTCGATCTATATAAAACTCAATCCCTACTCTCTTATATGGATTCAAATTTTATTTTAATTTTGATTTCAATCACGAATCAAATACTTCAAAAAATTTAATCATTTCAATTTTAATTTTAAATTATTTCAATTTTTATTTTTATCTCAATTTCAATTATGAATTAAATATTTTTTAATATAACGAGTGAATCATAAATTATTATTATTTTTTGATCGTACTTCAGGTCAACTCCAACCATCGTTTTTTAAAATTTAAAAAGTAAAAAATGTGGCATCAAAAAAATAAAAAAATGTAAAAGAATGGCCCCACATACGTCAGATAATGCCGGATAGGACCATGGCTATTGCAAGGGGAAGTATAATAAATAATAATTTTACACCAGATCCTACCTTCTAGAAAAAAAAAAGGAGAGAGGAGAGAGAGACCTTAATCGTTCGACTTCTTTAATAGCAGCAATGATCCTAAGCTGGTCCATCACCTGCTGTAGGCCGACCGTTGAGATTACCACGTCACTTGTTTAATGGCCTCCACCAAGCTCCCGTGGTCATTTAAATCCCCCTACAGCATTGGTATGGCGTCAATATAATAGCGAAAAGCTAGCAAAATCTTAACAAAAGTTTTGTTAGAATTAATTTATCAGTGCTTAAGAGTCCAATCTTACGGAATTATTGATGTTCAAGATATAGAAGAAAGAAACTATTTATTTACTTTGAGGAGGGTGACGCCGGAGTTCTTGAAAGCCTCCAAGAGCTGGGCCTTCGCTGGGTCGGAGGGGGCGGTATCTCTCACCATGGCGAAGGTGGGATGACCGGACCGCGCGCTAGCTCCCACAATAAACTTACCGAGGTATCCC
The DNA here is from genome assembly GCF_000442705.2 of Elaeis guineensis. Lineage (NCBI taxonomy): Eukaryota > Viridiplantae > Streptophyta > Magnoliopsida > Arecales > Arecaceae > Elaeis > Elaeis guineensis. The sequence continues at coordinate 89,517,614 of NC_025994.2, forward strand.
GTCCCACCGATGATCAGGATTTTGCTCATCTCCCGCGCCATCTGGACCGTCGGATGATCGAGGGCGAAAGGGATTACGTTGCGCCGCCGGTACAAGCGGGATAAGGGTAAGGCTTTGAGGCGGGCGCGATCGACGGTGCTGGAATCGCTCCGGTATTATAGGTGCGGAGTCGGTGTGCGGTCACCGTCAAGTAAACATGACCATAAGCTGCTCCGCTTGCTTTTACAGTCTCGTCGTTGGAGGGTGCTAGATTTCCGACAGTGGGTCAGCTTGGAGACGTGATCGCTTACCTAGAAAAAAGCGGTGGGGATGTTTCCTGAGGGGATTCAGTGTATCAAGTCGAAGATGGAATGGCATAGCTAGCGGATCAATTTTGACATGTAGCTGGTTCTGCTGCATCTTGCTCTGTGTTAGCAAGTTAGGGTACGTGTCGGTTTTCTGCTTTGCGGCAGTAATCTGTTCGGTGTCATGGCAGCTCAGCTATATATATATATATATATATATATATATATAATGCGCACCTGCTGCAATCTTTAACTTGACGCATCCAAGCACGGGTAGGTGTGTGTTGTCGAAGAAAAGGCAAAAGGAAAGGGTACGGTTAAGGGTTACGGGTCAAGGGTTAAAATATAGTCTTAGCTGGAACATGATCAGATCTTTCCTTTTTGTATGCTGATGATTAAGATTTTCTTTTTTTAAATTCATGGTGATATCGTATGATGACTTTTTATCCTTCTCCAATGCCCACACACCCAAATTCTTCTCTAAATACCTAGAGATTCCCTCTCCAATCCTCGCATCCACGCCTTTGCTCACATCCTTCTCACTCTTTAATGCTCAAATTTATTCTATTTAAAAGATAATATGCATGGAGAATAAGCCATCAAAAAAAGTGAGGCCACAAAAAGAAGAGATGGAAGGAGATTAGAAGATCAGTGTGGCATCAGACTTCTTGAAGAGTAATAAAATAGTGCTAGAGTGGACGATCAATGACCTTTTGGATCATGGCGGTGCCCTTATCATCCTCCATATCAAGCATCCCAAAGGTGACAAGTCCAAGTACTCTCTTTAGACCCAATCCAATTCCCCTCTGACTCCTTTGGTGAAGTTGAAGAAACCAGAGGTGATGAAGAACTAAGATCTAAAAGTCGACATCGAGACCCTCAACTTCAATTTTGACGACATTCGGGCTGCCATCGTCACCCACAATCATGCGTCTAACCTCGTCATCCTCAATGTCACAATCCTTAATGTCATCATCCTTGACATCACTTTTTGCCTAGATTGCTTCATCGCTATCAACACCAGTATCAACTACATTGGTCTTGCTATTAGTACTTACTGCAGCATCACCATCACCAGACTGGCTATCTCTAGATCCATCAGATATCAACCAGAATCCAAGATTCAACCAACACCAAATCGACTAGATGCTCATTAAATTTGACCTTATCTGGATCAGTCAGATGCTGACTAGACCCGATCATCTCTAACTCGATTGGACGTCGACTAATTTCAAGCGGACTATCTTCGGATCAATCAGATACTAATAAGATCCGATCTAGCTAACCAACTCCAGATCGGTCAAATATCGACTAGACCTAGATAATATCATTTTGATCATCTATTATTTTTTTTTAATGTTATTCCAAAGTCCAACCTAACCTAGACATTGGATGGTCTGATCGAAGCTAATTTGGTGAGTTTTTCAATTCTTTTTGTATGTAGATCCACGACTCCAAAGCAGATCTTAGCTGGGCCGGATTTTGGCAGCAACACATGGTATCAAATGATATAAGATTTTTCTGATGGCATTGTTAATAATGGAGGTGATTACAATGGTTCCAAATTTATAATTAGAAGTCTCATGGATTACTTCCGAACAGATTTTTGATACTACAGTTCTGAAGGCGGAACTTAGAGCTACTTAAGAAGGATTAAAATATGTTATTCAAAATTTAGGTGCTTCATATGTCATGTTGGAGGCTTATTTGGCTTCATCATGTAACATAGATTCTCATATTCTGCTAAAGGATTAGGATCATTTGATTGCTATCTTCTATCATTCGAAGCAACATATGTTTCCGACTTCATCATCTAATGTTGATTCTCACATTCTGCTGTAGGATTATGGTCAAAAACTAATGATCGATATTTTAATTTAAGAAATTTAAAAAAATAATAATTTTACAAATCTTTGTTAATCCATTTTCTTGGGCAGATAGTGAGTGCACAAATTACAGAAAAGGTATATAAAACAATCTACAATTCCTAGTTTCCTGATAAAGCATCCACAAAACAAAGTACCTCTAGTTCAAAACTAATGTCTAAGGTTCTAAGTAGAACTTTCTTCCAATCCCATATATGAACATACTCTGTTATTTGGCTCCTACGATTTCTGATACGACTTAAGCTATTTGCATTAAGGTAGACTCCTGGGCACAACATAACTAATAAGTGCTGTTGCGGCCAATCACCTCGTCGTCGGACCGCCGGGAAGCGTGCTCGCGCATCTGCAAAAACGAGAAGTCCACTGACCGGAGGCGGCTCCGACGGGGACCTCCGACGGTCAAGTCAGAGAGGTGACTGGGCAACAGTGAAATGCAGACAGAGAGCTCTTAGAGGGAGAGAGAGGGAGAGTGGAGCAAGCCTGAGTTTTTGGGAGAGACGGAGCGGATCCATCCCTTGCACTGTTGCCTTCCCGGTATATATAGTGGAGCACGGTATGGCGCCGTCATTAATGGCGCAGACAAGTGAGGAACTGTCAACTCACTGTAGATTGTCAGAGTCGCCGTGAATATGTCACATCGCCATGCGGCTGTCCAATCACCAGGGTTGACTATGCCCTGTGCGGGACAATGCCTCCGGTAGCCGTGCCGCATGTCCGTGTCAGAGCTGACAACGTCTGGCGACCGTACGGTGGTTGGTGGAGTCGGCCGATCCTAGGTCGGTGGCCAGCAGAGTGGCGTCGGACTCCTCCGTCGGTCGGCGAGCTTCATGTGGGTCGGCTACCAGACCTCTGGATTTAGTCGGTCGGGATTGATACGCCCGACATACCCCGGTCGGGAATGGACCGTTGAATGGCCGTAATTAGCCGCTGATGGCGTCCGTCGGCCAGTCGCCCGACCGACGATCGGCCAGTCGGAGTCGTCCGTTGGACCGTTGGTTAGTCGGTCGGGCCGCCAGCCGGTCGGGCCCTCCGATAGTCGGTCGGTGGGTATCCCCCAACAGTTGCCCCCCTCCACTCCTAAGTCGGGTGGAGAGCTGGCCGATGCCTTCATTCGGGTAGCAGGCCCGGACGACTGGGAGTGGATTTGTCGCATGTGCAGATCCGACCGTACCACCGGCTGATCCGTTGTCAGACACCTCACGAACCCCAAGTGATCCGGATGTCTAGTCGATGTCAGAAGTCGCGTCGGCGTCAGGTGTCAGACGCCGCATCTTGTCGTCGTCAGACGTTACGTCGGTATCATAAGATCGGGCGCCGGACGATACGGCGTCAGACGATCGGATATTCGGCGCCGATCGCGGGTGAGGCGTCCCATCGGGAACGCGGACCGGCGCGGGCGGCCGACTGCGGAGCCAACCCCCGCGTGTCAGGGTGGTTGGCCGGCGTCCGCTCCGGCATTTAATGAGGGCGGTGCGGGCGTCCCGGGACGAAGCGCGCCGAATCCTCAGCCAACCGGCGGGCGCCACGCGTCGCGCATCTGGAGGTCTTTGGTCGGCGCGGAAGCATCTCGGCCGTCGTCGGCCCTATATATATAGGACCTCCCGGACCCAGGACCCACACTCGCCATTTGCTGGAGGAAACTCTGTCCGGGCGATTTCTCGGTCGTCGCGGACAGAGCTCTTCTTCGCTTCCGGAGGGTCCATCGGGTTCGTGGTCCCCTCTTCTCCTTCTTCTTCCCTTTCTTCTCTTTCTGCTCTTTCGGTTCCTGCTTAATGACCAGGAAACCGACCCAGGGAGCTCGGTCGGGGAACCCGACCGACGACTCCCGATCGGCTCCGAAAGATGAGGCCTCCTCGCTTTCGGGGCCGAATGTCGATCAGCTTCGGGAGCACTATCGCATCCCGGAGCAGTTTCGGCTCTCCGCTCCAGGGGCCGACGGTCGGGTCAACAACCCTCCGCCTGGCGACCTGGCGCTATATGTCGAAGACCTTCGCGCGGGTCTTCGGCTCCCGATTCCGGAGTTCGTCCGGAATCTGCTTGATTACTACGGACTCTGTCCGACGCAGCTGGCGCCGAACTCTGTTCGTCTGATAATCTCCTTCGCGTTGTTGTGTCAGCTTTTGCCAACCAACCCTCGCGTTTCTCTCTTCCGGGCATTTTTTGTGCTCCGACCCCACCCTAAGGCCCGAGGGTGGTGGCTCTTCAACCCCGGAAGGGTCTTGCTTTCATAACCGGTCTTCCATCGTCCATTCATGGATGGAAGAACCAGTTCTTTTTCGTTTCTTCTTCTTCTTCTTGGGGCTTTCCTTCCCGCTGGGGTGTACCCCGAACTGAGGCTAACGACAACAGTCGGGTCGATGCGGACGACCGGGAGGACTTCCACCGACTCAAAGACATGTCGGTCCCGAAGCAGAGGGAGCTTGTTACCGAGCAAGCTCTCTATGATGCCGGCCTGAGTCTGGTCCCCGAATAGGTATCGCCCGATCCCCCAGCTTTTCTTTTTGTTCGGCTTTAGGGTAGCTCTGGTCCGGCCTTTGACACTGGTTGGTTTTGCAGGGACACCGCCGAGGATGAGGCCGACCGATGCCGAGATTCGGCAGTTTGCCGCCGCGAGGAAGAGGCCAGCGTCGGGGGCCGGCCCTTCGCGTCCTTCCAAGAGACCAGCCCCAGCCCCGCCGACCGTCGAAGCGTCGGCGATCGAAGAGTCGGAGCCGATCATAGCCCTCGCGGCTCCGACTGTCCAAGTCGAAGAGAGGCCGACCGAGGAAGCGGCCGAAGGAGTGTCGGCGGCTTCACCGCCGTGGGTGGAGCCGGATGACGTTCGGGAAGCCGAACATCGTCCGGAGGCGTCCGCTGGCGCAACGGGGGGCGCCGGGTCGAACTCCAGCGTCCCATCGCTGCCAGCCCCATCGGTCGGGGCAGCTGATCGGGGGAAAGCCCCGATGGAGCCCTCGGAGGAGGAGAGATCGATGCCCCCCAGCGCATACTACCCCGAGGGTGCGTCGGCCTTGGCCGACCACAACCTTGCGAGGAGGTTGTGCCAGGGGATCCTCCTCCCTACCGACGTGCAGTCGTTGCGGTCTCGGCAGGTGACCGAGATGTTGTCGCGGTTCTACCCGATAATGGTGGAGGTAAGCTTCGTGTCACCTTTTTCCTTAGAAGAATTTTCGCTTGCCACATAATTCTGACGAAGCTTTTTTCCGTCGGCAGCTGATCTTCACCATGTCCGAATTGGAGGTCGGATACCGAAGGTTCGGCGACGTTCGGGCAGCCTTTAAAGAAAGGTCGGCGGCGGCCGAGGCCGAAAGGGCGAGGCTAGTCGACCAACTACAGGAGTCGGCCGACCGGGAGGCCAAGTTGACGGACGAGGTCTCCCGGCTTATGGCCGAACTGAAGTCGGCCAAGAAGGAGCCAAGCACAAAGGTCGGGCCGTGCGTCGTCTTCGACGCGAACGGGACGGTGCCACCTCCGAACTCCAAGGGGAACGCGAGCAACTTCGGGTCAGCCTGGAGAAGCTCGCGGAAGCCGAAGAGGAGTTGTCCATCGCCCAGATCGACGCCGAAATTGCTAAGGCCGAGGCGGAGTTGGCGAGGGAGGAGCTGGCCCGCACCGAGGACGAGGCACGGTCGGCGAGGGAGTCGGCCGATCGTGCGGTGGAGGACTTCCGGGCCTCCGACCGGTACAAGGAGGAGATGCTCGAGTCGGGCTTCGCCTCCTACCGGGTCGGGTTCGAGGACGGTCGGGATGCCGTCCATGCCTTGTACCCGGAGGTGGACGTCAGCCGAGTCGTCCCGCTACTCGCCGAAGAGGAAGGAGCCGAAGAGGAGGCCGACCAGCTGTCGGGAGGCGTCATCCCAGCGGAGGAAGCCGTCCCGGAGCAGGTGCCGACCGAAGCTCCCTTACCGACTGAAGGATGCCCTTCTGCCGTTGACCCAGCGCCGCTCACGGTCGAGACGCCGATCCTTCCTGATCCTCCGTCGGTCGAAGAGATCGACCAGGACGAATGATCGATCCAGCCGACCGTCTTCCCTTTTTGTTTCTTTTTGAAAATACATGTAATCGCGCTTCGGCCCGACTTTGTAATTTCCTTTGATCAATGAATGAAATTTTTTTTTCTTGTGTCTTTTGTTTGAAATGTCTCTTATCGCTGCAATGTCGAACCCTAATCACCAACTTAGAGAAGTCGCCAACTCGGGTAAGTTGGTAGGACTTAACCGACTCGCACAGCTCCGAAGTAGCTCGTGTCCCGACTTTAGGTCGGCTTCCAATAGTTGAAGTCGCCGGTCGGGCGCATCTGTTAAGTCGGGAGCCGACCGAACCTGGTAAAGGTTCGGTAGTCGGACTTCCGTAGATGCGTTTAGTCGAACATCGTCCGGCGCAGTGTCGGGGGAGCGATAGTAAGTCGGATCCCCAAGCTCTTGCGTCGGGTTCTCGACCGGCCGTTAGCCTGGTCGGAAGTCGCGACAACAATCGCGTGGGCTTTAAGCCTTTCTTTGGCCGGGGCCCGATCGGTCTGTCGGTCGATGGATCTGCCCGAAAGTTTGGCCGTAGACGGGCTGACGACCCCCGTAGGTGCATCGGTCCTGGCAAGGGGTCGATGGATCATTGAACGTCGAAGGAGTACCGACTCCCGTAGGTGCATCGGTCCTCCTGGCAAGGGGCCGATGGATCGTTGAACGTCGAAGGAGTACCGACTCCCGTAGGTGCATCGGTCCTGGCAAGGGGTCGATGGATCGTTGAACGTCGAAGGAGTACCGACTCCCGTAGGTGCATCGGTCCTGGCAAGGGGCCGATGGATCGTTGAACGTCGAAGGAGTACCGACTCCCGTAGGTGCATCGGTCCTGGCAAGGGGCCGATGGATCGTTGAACGTCGAAGGCGTACCGACTCCCGTAGGTGCATCGGTCCTGGCAAGGGGCCGAGGGATCGTTGAACGTCGAAGGGTCAGGGCTCCGAAATTTTAAAATTGAACTTGTATTCCGACTTTTGAATTACAAAAATTCACTGGTAATACAGCTTCAAGTTGTCGGCGTTCCAAGTCCGAGGAATGGGCTTCCCCTCGAGGGTCTCCAGCCGATAGGCCCTCGGCCCGAAAGTGTCTGCGACCTTGTAGGGTCCTTCTCAATTCGAAGCCAGCTTCCCCTGTTCCAAGGGTTTCGAGAATTCCGCCTTTCTCAAGACCAGGTCACCGGGCCTGAAAAGCTTTGGTTTGACCTTGGCGTTGTAGTACCGGGCGACCCTTTGCCGGTATGAAGCCATTCGAATTTGAGCTTCGTCTCGTAGTTCGGGGAGGAGGTCTAGGTCGGCCCTCCGACTCTCGGAGTTGTCCGGCTCTTGATACTGCTCGACTCTTGAGGATGGCAGTCCGATCTCGAGTGGGATCATCGCCTCCGTCCCGTAGGCCAGGCTGAACGGCGACTCTCCGGTCGGGATGCGGGGGGTCGTTCGGTAGGCCCATAGAACGGAGCACAGTTCGTCGACCCAGAGACCTTTGGCTTCATTTAGTCGGGTCTTGAGTCCATGGAGCAAGGTTCGGTTGGTTACCTCAACCTCACCGTTGGACTGCGGGTGCCCGACTGAAGTTAGTCGATGCCGGATGTGGAATCTGGCGCAGAAGTCCTCGAAGTCTTTGTTGTCGAATTGCCGACCATTGTCGGTAACGATGGTGTGCGGCAACCCAAACCTGAAGATGATGGATTTCTGGATGAAGTCCTCCATCTTCCGCTCGGTAATCTGTGCCAAAGGCTCGGCCTCCACCCACTTCGTGAAGTAGTCGATGGCGACGATGATGAACTTTCTTTGGCCCGACGCTGGTGGGAATGGGCCGAGTATATCGACTCCCCACTGGGCGAAGGGCCATGGAGCGACGATGGGAGCGATTTGGCTGGCCGGTTGGTGCTGAATATTGGCATACTTTTGGCACGGCTCGCATCTCCGGACCAACTCCGCCGCATCCTTCTTCATGGTCGGCCAGTAGTAGCCTTGTCGTAGAACCTTGAAGGCCAGGGACTTGCCCCCCAAGTGGTTCCCGCAAATTCCCTCGTGGACCTCTCGGAGAGCATAGTCGGCGTCGGTCGGCCCCAAGCACCTGAGCAAAGGGAGGAAAAACGACCTTTTGTAGAGTCGGCCGTCCATGATGACGTACTGGGAGGCCGTCCATCGGAGCCGTTTGGCCTCCGTGGGATCTTCGGGGCTGATCCCGTCGGTCAGGTACCGGACGATCGGGTCCATCCAACTTGGTTCGGACGTTAGCTGCTGCACTCCTTCGACCCGATCGATGCTCGACTGCTGGAGGTTTTCAACGAACGTCCGACCCAAAGAGTCGTAGGCCGACGTTGCCAATCTGGAGAGAGCGTCGGCACGAGCATTCTCCGACCTGGGATGTGGGAGATTTCGAAATACCCGAGGCGTGCCATGAGGTCCTTCACTTTCTGAAGGTACTTGATCATGGTTGGATCTCGCGCCTCGAATTCTCCCTTGACCTACCCCACGATCAGCTGAGAGTCGGAGAAAGCACGGAGACTGTCGATGCCCAGCTCCTTCGCCATCCTCAAGCCAGCGAGAAGTGCCTCGTATTCGGCTTGATTGTTGGAGGCCTTGAAGTCGAACCGGAGGGCGTATTCGGTGACCACCCCCTCCGAATTCGTGAGCAGGAGCCCGGCCCCGCTTCCTTGTGCGTTCGAGGCTCCGTCGATGTGGAGTACCCAGGTGGAGGCCGGGTCTGGCTCAGAGACCGTTTCTCGTCCTGGGTCTTCAGTTACCGACCCTGGTCGGTAGTCGGGCATTCGGCGACGAAGTCGGCCAAGACCTGAGCTTTCAGGGTAGACCTTGGTCGGTATTGGATGTCGAACTCGCTAAGCTTCATCGCCCACTTCGCGAGCCGTCCGGATGTGTCGGGTCGGCGCAGTATCGCCCTCAGGGGCTGGTTGGTGAGCACCACTATGGCGTGGGCCTGGAAGTAGGGTCGAAGTCGTTGCGCGGAGACGGTCAAGGTGAAGATCATCTTTTCCGTCTCCGAGTATCTGGCTTCGGCGCCGTGGAGCACTTTGCTGGTGTAGTAGATGGGCTGATGGGTTCGGCACTCGTTTTTCTGAACGAGCACCGAACCAATCACCTCGAGAGACGTGGCCAAATAGAGGTACAAGGTGTCCCCGACCTGCGGCTTTACGAGCAGCGGCGGGGAAGCCAAGTACCTTTTCAGGTCTTCGAAGGCCTGTTCGCACTCATCCGACCAAGAGAAGCCGTTTGCCCGTCGCAGGGTCTTGAAGAACGGGAGGCACCTTTCAGCCGATCGGGAGATGAATCGGCTAAGAGCGACGATTCTTCCGTTCAGCTGTTGGACCTCCTTCTTGGTGTTCGGATGACGCATGTCGAGGATTGCCTTTATTTTCTCAGGGTTAGCCTCGATCCCTCTCTTAGAAACGAGGAACCCGAAAAACTTCCCCGAGGTCACCCCGAAGGCACATTTAGTCGGGTTGAGCTTCATTCGGTGCCGTCGAAGGGTGCAGAAGGTCTCCTCGAGATCCCGAACATGGTCCGGGATCTGCGTGCTCTTCACCAGCATGTCGTCCACGTACACTTCCATGTTGCGGCCGATTTGGTCTTTGAAGACCTTATTGACGAGTCGCTGGTAGGTGGCGCCGGCGTTCTTCAGTCCGAAGGGCATCACCCTGTAACAGTAGAGGCCCTTGGGAGTCACAAACGCGGTGTGCTCCTCGTCTTCAGGCGCCATCCGGATCTGGTTGTATCCGGCGAAGGCATCCATGAAGCTGAGCAGTCAGAACCCGGACGTCGCATCCACCAGCTGATCGATCTTCGAAAGTGGGAAGCTGTCCTTCGGGCAGGCTCGGTTAAGGTCGGTGTAGTCAATACAGATCCTCCACTTCTCGTTGGCTTTTTTGACCATGACGACGTTGGCGAGCCAATCGGGATACGTGGTCTCTCGGATGAAGCCTGCCTCGAGCAACTTGTCCACTTCTTCGTCGATGGCCCTCTGCCTTTCTAGGGCAAAGGACCTCTTCTTCTGCCTCACCGGTTTCATCGTCGGGTCGATGTTGAGTCGGTGAGTCATTATTTCCGGAGGAATGCCCGACATATCTGCTGCTGACCAAGCAAATATGTCGGCATTGGCCGTCAGAAGCTCCGCTAGTCGTCGTCGTTCGGGGTCGGGCAATTGGGACCCGACCCAAACTTTCCGATCGGGATCTTCTGCAATCGGGATTGCCACCATCTGTTCGGCTGGCGAACCCCGTTCTTCCTCCTCCCGCTGGTCCATCTTGTCGATTGTCAAGGGGCCCTTCGTCTCGTCGCTTTGAGCGGAGATCTGGAAGCATCGTCGGGCGAGCTGCTGATCCCCGCGCATCTCTCCGACCCCATTTTTAGTCGGGAACCGAACGAGGAGATGGTATGTCGAGACGATCGCCTTGAGGGCATTCAGTCCGGGTCGTTCGAGTATGGCGTTGTAGGCCGAAGGAACTTGGACGACCGTGAAAGTGAGGAAGATCGTATTTTGCCGTGGTTCGGTACCGACCGTCACGGGCAGAGTGATTTCTCCTTCTGTCGTGACGGCATCTCCGGCAAAGCCGATCAATGGCATGGAGACCCTCTTGAGCCGTTCAGTTGACAGTCGCATTCGGGAGAAGGTCGAGTAAAACAAAACATTCGCTGAACTTCCATTATCAACAAAAATTCGTTTTACATCATAGTTGGCTATTGTCGCCGACACAACAACAGCATCGTCGTGGGGAGTTTGAATGTCCCGGACGTCTCCCTCCGTGAAGGTGATTGTGTTGTCCGGGCGTGGTCTTTTCGTCGGCTCCCCTCCTGCGGACGTCCCCGGGCCTTGCCGCTCGGAGATCATGTTGATGACCCTCACCGTCGGCTGGTTAGTCGGTGCCTCTTCAGTCGGTTGGGGGCGTCGATCGGCAGTCGGTTGGGTCGGCGGACCCTTCCGAAATTTGTCGAGGTAACCCCGGCGGATGAGATTTTCGATCTCATCCTTCAACTGGATGCACCGCTCGGTGTCGTGGCCGTGGCTCCGATGGAACCGACAGTACTTCCGACGGTCGAGGCCCTTTGCCTTCAGAGGCGGAGGCCGTCGCAGGTATTCCTCTCCCTCGATCTCCATAAAAATCTGCGCACGGGGAGCGGAGAGAGGAGTATAAGAATCGTACCTGGAGCGCGCCGGCCTCGGAGTCCGTAGCCGGGGCGACCTTTGGATCCGTCGGGGTGGAGAAAGCCGACCATCGGTCGGGGGCCTGCCTGGTTCGGCGGGCTCCCGACCTTTTCTCCGCTTCTCCTTCGGGCCTCTGGGCTCGGCCAAGCGTCGGTCAGACGCTCCTTCGTCCGCGCGCATATACTTGTATGCGCACTCCAGTAGTTCGGCATAAGTCCGGGGGAGGGTCTTGTCGAGGGAATAGGTAAATCTGGACGCCCTTAGCCCCCGCTTCATGGCTGAGACAGCCATATCTTCGTTGAGGTTTCGGACCTCGAGCGTGGCCACGTTGAATCGCGCCATGAAGTGTCGGAGCGTTTCGTCCTCCCCCTGTTTGAGGGAGAACAGACTGTCCGACGTCCGCGGCGGCTTCCTACTGGTGCTGAAGTGGGCCACGAAGGAGTGCTCGAGTTGCCCGAAGGAGTGAATGCTACCCGATCGGTGACCGGAGTACCAAGCCCTGGCAGCTTTGCGGAGTGTGGCGGGGAAGCCGATGCAGAGAAGAGCGTCGGTTGCCCTTTGGATTGTCATGAGAGCTTTGTAGCTCTCGAGGTGGTCGACTGGGTCGGTGGAGCCGTCGTATGGCTCCACATGCGGCATCTTGAACCGACTGAAAATCGGCTCGTCGAGGACCAGTCGGGAGAGAGGTTGGGCGGTCTGGAAGTCGACGTCATTCGAAGACTTCTGGCCGTCCATCTGCATTTGGGCGAGTCGGCGGTCGATTTCCTCGAACCGCCGCTCGTAGTCGTCCGCTCGTCGATGCTGGGAGACCCCAGGAGTGGAGTCTCCAGAGGATTCTGAGAGGGAGGCCGACGGTGTGCGCGGCCGCTTCTCTTTCCTCGCACATTCCAGCAAGGAAGGAGAGGGCTGTCGGGACCGTCGGTCGTCGTGCTGGGGTCGTTCCCCCTCTTCCCCGTGCGAGCGCTGTAGAGGGCGCTCGATCGGGGGCGACGGGGATCGGCGCGTTCGTCGGTGGCTGCTCTTGGAGGGCATAGGTCGGGCCGCCGGTTGCTGCTGGAGGCTTCTGACCGCGTCAGTCAGTACGGTCATCTGCTGTACGATGGCCGTGATCTGGGCCTCCGTGGTCACCGCCGGACGTGGAGAGCTGGGGTCCGCCGGTGACGGTGGCGGGGAGGCTCCTTCCCGCCGGGAAGAGCGCCTCGCCGACCCTGTTACCCTCGATCGTTGAGCTCTTGTCTTTGTCATGCTGCTTCCCCTACCTGGCGCGCCAATCTGTTGCGGCCAATCGCCTCGTCGTCGGACCGTCGGGAAGCGTGCTCGCGCACCTGCAAAAATGAGAAGTCCACTGACCGGAGGCGGCTCCGGCGGGGACCCTCCGACGGTCAAGTCAGAGAGGTGACTGGGCAACAGTGAAATGCAGACAGAGAGCTCTTAGAGGGAGAGAGAGGGAGAGTGGAGCAAGCCTGAGTTTTTGGGAGAGACGGAGCGGATCCATCCCTTGCACTGTTGCCTTCCCCGGTATATATAGTGGAGCACGGTATGGCGCCGTCATTAATGGCGCAGACAAGTGAGGAACTGTCAACTCACTGTAGATTGTCAGAGTCGCCGTGAATATGTCACATCGCCATGCGGCTGTCCAATCACCAGGGTTGACTATGCCCTGTGCGGGACAATGCCTCCGGGTAGCCGTGCCGCATGTCCGTGTCAGAGCTGACAACGTCTGGTGACCGTACGGTGGTTGGTGGAGTCGGCCGACCCTAGGTCGGTGGCCAGCAGAGTGGCGTCGGACTCCTCCGTCGGTCGGCGAGCTTCATGTGGGTCGGCTACCAGACCTCTGGGTTTAGTCGGTCGGGATTGATACGCCCGACATACCCCCGGTCGGGAATGGACCGTTGAATGGCCGTAATTAGCCGCTGATGGTGTCCGTCGGCCAGTCGCCCGACCGATGATCGGCCAGTCGGAGTCGTCCGTTGGGCCGTTGGTTAGTCGGTCGGGCCGCCAGTCGGTCGGGCCCTCCGATAGTCGGTCGGTGGGTATCCCCCAACAATTGGTATAAAGCATTATAGTGATAAGCAGGAGCTATAGTTATATTAAATATTGGATATTGCATAAAATTTTGATATTGAACATTAGTTCCTCTCTTACTTCTAGGTCTGGACCATCACAAATCTTGGAGCATATGTGCTGTGGATCTCCACTTCGGTCTCAACTGGATACATCCTCGGCACCAGCCGAACTGTGGAAGATGGGTATTAGTCAGATCATGTATGCGCCATAAATCCGAAAGTTGTTGAACACACCGTATCAAAATGATACCGGCTATTCTTGGTTATCAGTTCTTACTGAGGACCTCATTTCGACTCCGGACGAGCTATTTCAGATTGACCATAACCGAACTATAGTCGAAAGACCACCGTTGATGAAATCCAGTTCTCCAACGAATTGAGAAAGTCCAGATGAGAAGGATTCTTCCATGATCGAGCCTCCTGCAAAAGAAAATAATCTCTCCGAATTCTCCAAATTAATCTATACATCAAATCCGAAAAGTAATCAAAATTCCGAGACATATACCACTCTAATTCCTTTCTTATAAATGAGGGGATATTGAAACCCTCAAAGTAAGCTCTCGACTTTCACTCTCTCTTTCTCATTGTTCTCCATCTCCTGACTTAAGTATTGGAGGATCTTCATCAGAGAGCACCTTAGTGAGGACTTTTTGCAGGTATTCGGACAGAGCTCTAGCGACAACGTCATTTCAGCCATCCTCATCTCGGCCAGTCCAACCTCAGGCGCGGAGATCAGGAACAACAACGTGCACCATGGATAATGCGCAATCAGGAATTTATGAAATACCAGGACTAATGTGGCGTGTTATCCACCGTCGGATTTGGGTTGTCTATCTGGACGTGGTCTAGACAATAATTTCTCCATTCACTTGCTATTAGGTACCAGAAGGCTACACACTGATATGTAACCTGCTTCAATGGGTAGCCACATCTATGCAATCCTTTTTTTCATTTTAGTAAGATGGTTGCTTCATACAATCCTGATGTGAATACAATCCAAAAGATCAGAAACAAAGATGTCTCTAAATGACAGAGGCAAAACAGAAATATCAATCCAAATTAACTCCACAGAAATGGTAAGCAACAAACGAGGTCATTCAGTTTACTGTACTGTTCACCTCACGATAATTGTGGTGAATCATATGAGAGCGGCATCCCCGAAGCAAGCTCTAGATATCGCACACCAGGGGATGAGAAGTCACCGCACGTTTTCGAATCCCTTGAAGCCAAGTCACCATAGCCCTCGAGCCTCCCTCCACCACTAGTTGGTCAACCCCAAGGATCGTCCTCGCATAAATAATACTTTCCTAGGCCACCTTCAGCTATGTAGCAAGCATTGTGGTCTCCACCAGTCGGACACCTCTAACCATAATAAACGGAGAGTCAGGGCCTCAGATCACAAAATATTATTACCTCTCCCATCGGTGATACTATCATAAAAGTTGATCTCAAGGAAGATCGGGGGTGAGGGCTCCAGTGGAAAATTCATTGGTTGGTCAGATAAACCACATCATTTTTGGATCAATTAAATCCAATGATCAACACATCAAAAAGTTTAGGTGTACTGACAAGAACAATCAATCCTAAATCTCCTAACAATGGCGACAATATCTTTAGGTAAAGATGCTGAGTCTCTTTTTTTTAAACAAAATTCGGTAAAGGAGACTAAGTCTCCTAAACACGTCGAGTCTTCTGATAGCTAGGGATGGCATCGGGCCGGATTCAGGATGGATTCTTAACTATCCAAACTCAAACCTAACTACTCAACAAACTATCTAAATCCAGCCCAAACACTATCAGGACTAGATTTTTTTTGTCCAAACTCATCTCAATCAGGTATCGGATAATTCGGATTTATCCGGGTCGAACCTAATTGAGTCATATTGAGTATTTTTTTTTTCATTTCTTTTAATTCTAAAGCTATATTATTATTTCATAAATCATACTTATCTTAAATAAATAAAATTTGAAAACACTTAATTTTATATTCAATTAAAATAAAATTTAAATTGAAAAATAAATATCTAAAAATAAATAAAAAAATTTAAAAAAGAGCAGAACAACCAATATCTAGAAACAAAATCTCCATCAAATTAATAAAAGATAAAAATAATAAAAAAATAATAACAAAAATGAAGTATGGACGGCACGAAAGATCAAAAACACCGTCTGGTTGTCTATCTTTGAGAAAATAAAAGAGGTTGAAAAGATTAAAAATACTTCAAATGGAATCTAATTAATGACCGACGGATGGTGGGTTTATGGCGACGGATCGATGATCAGTTGTGAAAAGAATAACGGACGGATTGCAGACTGATGACAGTATTACTACTGATCAACGAAAGAGATAATAGGATGATTGGTGGATGATGGTGTAGATATGGTCAATTGACTGTGTGAGACTATGGGGAGGAGGATTTGATTTGTCTTTTATGCTTTGTTGATTATTCGGTCAAATTCGGTCGGATCGGATCAAATATCCATAAATTCCTACCGATAGCGACAAGGGGGAACAAGACGACTGAGTAGCCACTGAAACCCAAAAATTTTTGTGGGGGCATGAGACGAGGATCTCGGGCAGCCACCACATAAAGTTTTATGTTATATAAAATGGCTGACTAGCTATGAGGTACAAAAGTTGGGTCCTCCTCACCGCCTGGGCCTACTGGGTCAAGCAGTTGGTGCAGGGGATGCAAGCCAACCCACAAACCAATATCGGCAACTGCTTGCAGCATTTAAGCACACTAAACCCATAACTTATCGCATATACAATCGATAATAAGAAACGACGAGCCTCACCCTGGGCAACATGATGCTGGTTATACCAAAATCAGTCAATGCATATTGTTTCTCCTGATCCCTCTATTTGAGATCGACTGCATAGGTAGAGATGATCGAGAAAGAGATTATTACTGAAACTTCATCCGAATACCAATAAAAAATCTTCACCGGGGTGTTCTTCGATGAAAACCCTCCGACGCTCAAGTTAAGAGATGGAGAACAATGAGAGAAGAGAGTAGAGAGTAGAGAATTTACTTTGAGGGTTTTGAAGTCTTTTTATTTATAGGAGAGGAATTGGAGTCGTATCCGACTCGGAGTCCGAATGATTTTTTAGATTCACTATGGATAAGATATATTTTTTTTAAGTGAGACTCGATTGCAGAGAAATTTCATTATATCTATGCTTTTTCAATTTAAAAGAGAAATGGATCTGGTGGCAAGAAGCTTAGCGCAGCAATAGACGAGCTATGATAGATCGTTCGAGATCGAGGTTCTAGAGATTGTGGAGCACGCATTGACCCTAAATTATTTGAGATTGATCAGTCATGTACGAGCTATAGTAGATTATTTAAGGATGAGATAAACTAAGATCGGATCGGAAAGTAGGAACTGCTACAAACTCAGTATGTCATGGCTGGCGATTTTTATATCTGTCGTATACTCATGATCTGATAAGCATCAATGATCTAATAGCTCGATCGCAATCGAGGATGTGATAGCCGAGGCGAAGGTATAGATCCACAACACATATATAGGACCGATTTTGTTTGCAGGGAAGTGGAGCAAAGTTTTTTTATTTGGTTAGAGTTTTAAGAATAGAGAAAATATAAAAAACTCTTCCCAAAGCAAGTCACTTTCTATACTTCATGAAAAGTGTAAATCTATGGAATAGGTGGATTTTAGGACTTCCATGAGATAGAAATTGGTAGTCATTTTTTCTTTCCAGAGATATTCTTTTAATATTGCCTCTATAAATATTAATATAATATTATTTTTATGCAATACTAAGATTTATATAAATATAATATAATTTTATATTATTAATACTATTTAATAGTTATACTAATATAATATTATTTTTTAATATTAATATTATATCAATATATATATATTAAAGTTGTATTAATATAATAAATTATTATGATCTAATATTATATTATATTATATTATATTAATATTATATGTATATCAATATAAATATTATATTAATATTTACATATGGTTTGGGAGTAAAAAGATATGTTCTTAAGGATATAATATGTATTTTGCATAATTTTTTCAGAGAAGTAGATGTTCAACCAAATATAAATCATTCTATAATAAATTTTTTTTTATGATCAATCAAACATATTAAAATTATTTTTTAAATATTATATTTCGAAAAAATAATTTTTTAAGAAGAAAAAGTCTTACCACGAACAAACAGAATGAGTTCTTAGTTTCACAATTTAACTTGTACCAAATCATGAAACATTTAGAAAGATGCAGATCCACGTTGAGGCCTATCTTAAAGACTGGATTGGTTGAAGAAATGGATTGCATCCGGACCTGACAATACTAGACAGCTATCCAAGAACCAATAGACTAGAATCAATCTGAACCAAATGTTAAATTACTTTTGTCAGTGGACAATTTTTCAAACTAGCTGATCCTGAACACAACTTCCGGTATATAATGTAGTCTGGATCAAGATTCTAGACCAACTCATCCCACTCTGCAGCCCTAGGTGCCTGCTTTATGCCAAATATTTATAGATGCTTCAATAACTCACTCTATTTATCCTTAGAGAGAGTCGTTTAAAACAGAGGTGAAAATTTGCGGGGGGGGGGGGGGGGGGGGGGAGGGATTAGTGCAAATGCGCTGAATAAAGAACAGTCAGAACAAGTAAAACTGCAAATATTGAGTGAGGCAAAACGTTCATATAACTCACTATCAAATTCTCTGCAATTCTGGAGAACCATGGCAAAAATTATTAGGATAAGACTAAATGAGAATTTAATTTCCCATGTATTCGCACCATACCAGGGTAATATAGTGACTACATGCCCTGCCATCTTAAATGTGGTAAAACATTAGCAGAACATACCCAGCATTGGGAGATTTCCCTATTACAAGTACGGCAAAAACAAGCTAATTAAGAGAGCTGAGTGGCAAAAGTAAACGGGTAATTGATGTCAATTATACTCACCAAAGTAGCACATGTTTGCAGATACCGGATGATTTGCACGTTGAACAACGCGAAACATAAAGACAGCCAGCGCAACAAGAGAAAATGGATTTGAAGCAGTTCCTTCACGATCACACAAAATCATAATTCTCCACAACGTTTCCCTTTGCAGGTTCGTATCAAAGTATTTGCCTTGGGAAAGTTAGTTGCTACTCTTCTACTAGTTAATATTCCATTATGAATTTATTCTACTGGATTTCTTGGAGGAAATACATTTATACTCAAAAGAAACAGCTGTAGCATCATTTAATTTAGTCTCTATTATTACATTATTTGATTTTATGAAGAAAGCAAACTATGGACCAAGACGATCACTCTTGTAAGCAAGATTAGTGGAACTAGTACCAGGAACTGTACCAATAGGTGCTGTATAACGGACCTAATATCGAGACAAATTACGAACACTTTTCTCAATTCTGGCCATGGTGCCACTAGTAAGATTGAACTAGGCCGGACTGGGTTGCACCGTGCTTCTATCCAAGCTGAGCCGGAAATTATTTTTGACGCTTCAAGCTAAGTTTAGGCCTGAATATTTTTGAAAAGCCTGGACTCAGACTTGATTGAGCCAACCCAAATATTTATCTATTTATTTATTTTTTTGGATGGTAGCTGCAGTGAAACACATTTTTACCTCTTTCATCGAGTGCAGATCATTCTTTCACAAACTCTCCATCAAGTGAATGCCCTCTTCTGACTACAACCCCATGACCAACCCACCCCCCAAGCCTGATGCCTCTCTCCTTCTTTGCCCTCTATCCCAACAACCACTATGATGATGAGGATGAAAACGACACTGAAGATAACTATGAATCCGAATATGGATCAGTCACCTCTGGGGCCAGCATTAAAGGTAGCTCTGAGGGCACCGCCATCATAGGGGATCTGTGATCCCCTCTCTTTAAATTCCATCAGATTTGGTTCGAGTCCAATAAGATTTCTTTACTCTAAGGCCTCCTAGATTGCTAGTTCTAGGGCATGGTCTTTCCCCATGACCAAAATTTTTTTATGATCATTTCTCGAAGATGATGTCCTAACCATACACCCAATCCCAGCTCTTTGAGAAGCTCCACAACCTCCATAAGAAGTTCCGTGTAATGTCCAGCCGCATCACCTGTGGCCAAGACCCTTCCTGCCTTGCTCCCAACATCACAGATTCACGATTTTAGTTAGACTAGTCTCAAATCCATAACCTATTTCCAAAATTAACCAAACTATGTCTGAGCCTTAAATCGAACTTAATTACAGGGTTTGAATGGGCTCATTCTCAAGGCGTGCTTGGGCCAAACCAAAGGTATATTTGATCTTGGCCTAGAAATCAAATAGGCTCTATATCTTAGTGCAAATCTAGTCCAAATTTTTTTGGGCCTAGTCTGGAGCCAATCTGAATTCAATCAAGCCCGAGCCTAATTCTAGCCCTAACCGTTTGATTGAAAAATTATTATGGTAGACTTTGGACTACATATGCTAGAATTTAAATGGATGCCCTAAACTATGATGAGACCATTTTTTTGAGTGAGCTAAACAACATACCTTGATTCCCACTGTCCTATTTCATTTAGAATACTACACATTTTAATGGCATCGCTGTAATCTTGTACATGTTTGTTTTATTGAGGTTTCATATAGGCATCAAGGGATTTAGAAAAAGCCACAAATTTCAATCACTAATATTTAGATCCTAATGAGAGAGTTCTACATGATTCTATAAAACTAATATTCCTATGGAGAGAATAAAATACAACAGAAGGTAATTTCTGACATTGCAACATGTATGGCCTATGTAGCCAACTTTGCAATGGGATAGAGAAGGCAGCCGAAAGTTGATAATTCTCATAGATTAAGACGCTTTAGAAGAGAAGAAAAATATCTCAAACTAGATAATAAAGAAGTCGGAGGCAATAAGTGAAATCGAAGATGGATAGAAAGAGGCCAAGCGATAGTGAGGAGAGAAAATGAAAGATGTAAAGCTGAAGAGAAATGCGGTGGAAAGGGACCGTAGATTTATCAACAATAAAGAACTTTAGGTATTAATCTATCGAGAAACAAAGGATCTATAAATCTAACAATGAACTTGGGATATGTTGATTCATTAGAAAATAAAGGATTTGTGAGAAAATAGAATGGATCCACTGAAAAATAGAAGATCTTTGGATGTTGATTCACTAAAAAATAGGTATCGATGGACAGGCAACAGGAATCTTTAAAACTTCTAAATATGAACTATAATTATAGCAGAGCTAGAAAAGATAACGGTGGCAGATCACATGATCAATTTGGCTTTGTACGTTAAAATATTTACAAAAGAAAAAAAAATCAGAGAAAAAGAGAGAGAAAAGATACTATATATTTCTATCCCATCACATTTAATACATCTCATGAGTTTTATTTGCTATAGACTCCATATAAGAAAAATATTATGGGCTAATACAGAATTGCACCAACGAAAGAAAGTATTACGGATGGATATAGGATTATCTTAATAGAAAATATATATCTGCATGGATTTTCTGCTGTGCATCGCACCATGCGATGCATAACGTACCCCATCCATCGTACGATGAATGACCATGTACGGCCACATGCCATGAGCGTGAATCCACACGTGATTATCCATTGCACGATGAACGATGTGCTGGGCACCGCTTCATACGTTGCATAGCAGAGAACCCGAGCTATATATATATATATATATATATATATATAAAAGCTGGTATAGGTTATCCTGCGATGCGTAAAATTATGCTAATAAGAACCCACGACTTTTTCCGCAGAAGTTCCTACTGAACCCCATCGGCTCTACTTCCGGTACTGTTCTTCTCCCCGTCCATCTTCTCTCCATTGCACATAGGATGTGTGGATGTTTCCTCCTCCTTAGCTCCATTCTTCTCCTCCCTCTCCACAATTTCCTCAATACTGTCCTGAGCATGTTTGGATGCTTCCTCCTCCCTGGCTTTGGTCATCGCCTGGATCAAATTCTCAAGACACGAGCCTGCATCCTTGTCCACAGACTTCCGCATCAGGTAATCCGCCACATCCGCCGGGGTAATCTTCACCTGCTCAATCAGGTCCCGAATGGTATCGAATAGAGGGTGCGAGTCAACGTCCAAATAGTTCTTGGCCAGCACCTTGAATGCCTCGAAGCAGCAGTACGACATCTCGATGCGCTTGTCCATCCGTCCCCTCCTGATCAACGCCGGATCCAGCTTCTCTATGTGGTTGGTCGTGAACACGATCAGCCTCTCGCCACCACAGGCCGACCAGAGCCCGTCGATGATGTTGAGAAGCCCGGATAGAGTCACCTTGCTCTCCTCCTTCTCTTCTGGGCCTGGCGGCAGATTCTTCTTCTCTTCGCTCTTATCTTCCTCCTTCTTGCTTTTCTGCTTCCTCTTCCCGGTGAGATCCAGCGAGCAGTCGATGTCCTCGATGACTATGATGGACTTGCTCGTCGTCTCGATGAAGAGCTTCCGCAGCTCGACGTTGTTCTTGACGGTCGTCAGCTCCAGGTCGTAAACGTCGTAATCCAGGAAATTAGCGATCGCAGAGATCATCGAGGACTTGCCGGTGCCGGGCGGGCCGTAGAGGAGGTATCCCCTCTTCCAGGCCTTGCCGATCTTGGTGTAGTAGTCCTTCCCCTTGCGGAACGCGTCGAGATCTTTCACGATCTCCAGCTTCTTCCCGGGGTCCATGGCGAGGGTGTCGAAGCTGGACGGGTGCTCGAACGCCACATGGCTCCACACCGTGCTCTTGTAGCCATACCAGTTGCTGCTGGGGTTGTTGCAGTACAGCTTCCGCCGCCGGTTCCGGATACCGGCCTCGCGCCCCTCTTTCAATACGTGGGTGAGATAGGAATCGAGGACGAGCTGGCGGTTACTTTTGTGGAAGGTGAGCCGGTAGGACCTCTTCTCTTCTTGAGTGGGGTACAAGAGTACCTGGGCCTGACGGGTGGTCGTGGAGGAGGACCACCAAAACGTGGTGCCCTCGAATTCGTCGGTGACCGCCTCATGGTCGTCCATGCTGAGGACTAGTTTGGTGCTGTCCTTGCCGAGATCGGCCTTGAGCTTGTGGGCGCGCTGCGAGCAAGAGGCGCTGAGATAGGCCTCGACGGCGGCGTAGGCCTCGCTGCGCTTCATGCGCTCGCCGGTGTACTCTGGGATTTCGATCTGGACGTAGGGGTAGATGAAGGATGTGAGCTTGCGGATGTATTTGATGAGGATGGTTTCAGGGTGGAAGGGGAAGTATTGGCGGATGACCGCCCGAGGAACATGAGGCCGGCGAGGAGGGAGCCCACGCTTGCCCATTGCTCACCCATCTCTGTCCCAATCTCTTCTCTGGACTGGGAGTCTGGGACGAAGCCGATTGGGTATTTATAGTGGTGTGAAAAGGGGCGATCGGGTTGTATCTTTCGTGCCAAAGAACGATTCATTTTGTTTTTCTTAAGTCAACCGTTGGATCATGCCTAGCGCAGCTCTCAAAGCACTCGAACTTCCTTTTCATCCAACGGTGTACATCATAGAAAAATCATAAATCATACCTTCGCGCCAAAGATACAACCCGAACCTCCATTAACCACACAGTTTGAGTGGCTGTTGACTTCACTTGCTTAACCACGAAGAAACTTCGTCTGCGTGGGGGAAGTTATACCTTTCACCGTGCGTATCTCGTGACCCTGTACCACACCAATCACCTTAAATCGCTTCATCTCCTTTACCTGGACTTCAATCATCATCCATACGATGTACGATCACATTGATGTATACGATAGAAGATATTATTTCTTACTATACTATAAAATTTAAAAAAATATATACAAAAAAATTATTATAATCATTAATACAAAATAATAAATTTTAAATAAATACTATAGTTATTGATTAATATCTATCATAATATTTAAAAAAATATATATTATAATTTTAGTACAAGATCGTATCAATGAAAGTGTAGTCAAGAAGATCGAGATCAAGTACTTATCCATATAAACACTTGGGATGTGCCACTAAAATTCACCGTATATTTCTTTTTTTATCAATCTTGAAATGGTAGATCTTTGGAAATCCAGAGGAAAGCACCTCCTTTCACATATACTATTATTTCGCATATAAGATCTCACACATCCTATCTATTGATATAAGGTCTTGTTGGATGTCATCAAGAGATAGATACTTTCTAATCTTGACCTAAATAAAAAGAGACAAAATCCTGGAACTCCTAGGCTCTTTCCCCCATTTCCTCTCCATCTCAAATTATCCCTCAATTACCTTGATTGCCTAGCCACCAAAGGTTTCCTTTCGACCATCACCCCTTAGCTCAAGCTTGGAGCCTATCATTGCCAAAATTCCAAAATATTTGTCTGAGTTGATTATAAGTATATAAAAATATAATGATAAGCAGAAGTTATAGTTATACTGAAACATTAAATATTATATTAATATTTGTTTGAGATAATTGTTTTACAAAAAACTGCTATTATATTAAAATTTGGATGGTATCTTGCTACATGAGTTTTTTTTAGGCAAAAATATAATTACAATCAAAACTTTCTTTATGCAAAATACTCTATTTTTTCATCTTAGTTGAAAAGAGTGCTGAAATCTTAACTCCTAGCTATTTTCCTTCTCCTACCTAATCCTTGCTCAAGATGAAAAAAAAAGCAGACAAAGGTGAAAAAGATTATTGGCATTGGTGAGAAAAATTAAACAAATTCAATGGAAACTATATTTTTCATTTTGTGTCATCTAATTTGACTTTATTGTATAGAAATATACGAGTTAAATAATTTGATAAATATAATAGCTAAAAATTCCAAAATCTGATATTAATTTTATTTTGTTCATTGGCCTACCTATCTTTATAACAAAATAATAGTCACATACTAATAATTTATTTAAATAGTCATTACTAAAATAAGTGGTTCATCTTTGAAACGACTGAAATGGGGTTTCTGTTTTTCTTAGAGGGTAATACGAGGATCCTATTGCATATTGAATTAGTAAATCTGTTCAAATTCCGCAAGGCCTAATATTCAATTAGCGATAAATATTTTTGCCTTTAATGCCATCAATCGGTAGTTGCAATGGAGCTCGGATGCCAAGACGCCTAGTAAGGTAAATATTAATTTTTTTTAATATATTTCATAAAATAAAAAACGTAATCCAAGAGCATATTCGTCGTACGTATGTTTTTTTATTAAAATATAAATAAGAAATTTAGGAGTGCGTTTCTTATGGATACATTAAGTTCCCAAAAAAAAAAAAAAAAATCAATCCTGAAATTCTGGGATGTGCTTTTATCAATTGAATTTCTATTTCTCATTATTGACGACCTCAAAATGGTACCATCAAAAGAGGGATGTACAAAAATTTTATTATTAAAATTTTAAGATGGATGAAGAGACAATAAATTGAAATCGAATCGGATACAGATCGGATATAAATGTATTCATATCCATATTTATTTTATCTGATGGGTATAAATATAGATACAGATATTATTCAAATTTAAAAATTTATATTTATATTTATTTTAAATAGATACGTATATTATTTGAATATGAAAAATATAGTTATAATTATGGATATAATTAAGATAATTAAATTTTATGACTATAAAATTAAAAAAATTACTAAATAGATAATAAATCAAGTTAATAATATTGTTATGCGACTATGTATTTTTTATTAAATATTAATAAATATTATATAAAATTATATAGGATTATATATAGATTTGGATACAGATTGGATAGTTATCTATTCATAATTATATTTATTTTTTTAATAAATATATATATAGATATAAATATTAATTAAATTTTTAAATTTTTATTTTTATTTAAATTAATTTAAATAAAAAATAAATTTGAATAGATAACATGCATATCATTTTCATCCTTGAGAGATAGGGCGGCCGCGTCGCCGAGGTATTTATGTGGAGATTCAAAGGCCACAGCTGCCCTGTCCCTCCGTAAATACAAGTCTCCTTTGGCATACACGTAAAGATGCCGAGTCCAGAAACAGCGTCTGATGAGAACAGATACTAGCACTTGATCTACCGACCACTTGCTCCTTTGCAAGTTTTTGGACTACCGACCACTTGCTCCTTTGCAAGTTTTTGGACTACACAAAAATTCTAATTGAAATTGACAGGAAGGCCAACTAGATTGTATTGTCTGTGGACTAATTGGAGGAAGAAGAACAAGTACGACTTGTGTTGCGGCCTTTCTTCAGTTGAGATTGTCGATTTGGAGCCGATTAAATACCGTAGCACTTGATCTACCGACCACTTGCTCCTTTGCAAGTCTTTGGACTACATAAAAATTCCAATTAAAATTGACAGGAAGGCCAACTAAATTGTATTGTCTGTAGACTAATAGGAGGAAGAAGAATAAGCACCACTTGTGTTGCGGCCTTTCTTCGGTTGAGATAGTTGGTTTGAAGCCGATTAAGTATTGTAGCACTTGATCTACCGTCCACTTGGTCCTTTGCAAGTCTTTGGACTACACAAAATTCCAATTGAAATTAATAGGAAGGTGACTAGATTGTATTGTCTGTGGACTAATTGGCGGAAGAAGAACAAGCACGACTTGTGTTGCAGCCTTTCTTCGATTGAGATAGTCGGTTTGGAGCCGATTAGGTATCATACTTGGGTGCATCACAGTTGGAGTATCAGAAGATGATGTGTCAAGGATTTCCTTCCCATATTCTTTCCATCCGTATCACGTCTCAGTATGCGATAGTGCGTTGCCTTTTGTATTTTGTGATTTGTTCATGGGCAGAATCTGCTTATCACAGCCAGGTTGGTGATATTCTCGAAGTTCCCGGCGACATGCCAACAGTACATTTATATTCATGTTAATAATGGAAAGCACGGAATCAAGTCTTTGATTGTGAGATTCAATTATTTTTGTGCTCGAACTTTTTATATTAGATGTTTGTCGCATGCACGGTGCGCTGAAAAACGGCTTGCAGATATCGGAAAAGATGGTACGAACTAATTAGGTTTTATTTGCACAGCTCTCTCATCTCATAATCATTTTAAATTTAATTTATGTTGCGGCTAACTCTCCATCATCTATCATCAAAAATAAAAATTTATAAGACAGTATCCACATGGATCGAATTGATATTCGATAGAGATCCTTCGATACTTAAGTCAAAGAAGAAAGTTGGTGAACAGTAATTTTTGAATATAGAAAGTACCAAAGTTCTGACTCCGAGCTCGCTTACCCGTACTGCTCACTTATCTCCTTTTTATAGATTATTCTGGTGTAACTGTCGAGCACGTGATCCCACTTTTTATGGTGCTAAATTATTGGATCATAAATATAAAATTAATGGGGCATTAATTCTCCTTAATAGCCGTGACACGTAGTTGATAACCATTTGTGATGATTATGGTATGTTGAGCAGATTAGCCAGCCATATGTTGGTAGAACCGACTATATGTCGGTCGACTCTATGAGTGACCGTTGGTTAGTAGTTCTGTTATGCCGACGGTCTAAATCGTTTACTATCGATCAGTAGTAGTCGAATCATTAGTCGGTCAGTTGATATTAGTCGGTCAGCCGACAATAAGTCAGTGCAGTTCACTCAGTCGGTCGATGAAGAGTCGGAACCACATGATCAGTCGATGCACAATCGGAGTCGTGACGATCAAAATCGGGGTCGGTCGGTTTACCCCAACAGTTGCCTCCCACTCCCAAGTCCAAGGTGAACCGACGTATATATTGTCACGTAGTTCATCATATTGGATGAAGAAAGTTATTTCTGTCACATTGAACCTCGATTTTGATGCTGCTTTCTCCGAGATATAGGTGATCGGCTGCTTTGTCGTTTGGTGGGTACAGTCATTTTTAAACTGTCATACTGAACGGATAATTTGGTATCAATTGTTAGTATCAAACGTCGTTTTGGGAAGTCGATTCGGCATCGAACGATATGATTCTGATAAGTAGATTTGTGCCACGTGTCTGAATGTTATTGGGTCGGATCTGTTTACGCAGATTAGGATGACGTGGCTCGATCTGAGGTAGATGCATCGAACCATCTAATTAATGGTCGGTCCAGATATTGCCACGTATCATCATCTGATAAATCTTCGATTCGATCGTCTTTATCTCGGCTATTGAGGGATCCTATATATATAGGATCGTTCTCAACCAAACTTCTACTTTTCATTTTATCTTTCTTGATACTGAAACTCTGCCGGATGGTCGCCCCAGCGTCTGAAGTTGTTATTCCCATCTTTTTCAGATCAAATTCTTGTCACTCCTTGAGTCCCTTTTCCTTTAGAATCTCCGCCTTCTTTAGAGTTTTGTCTCTTATGGCTAGGACTTCTCCTTCTCGGGACAGTCGGTCGGAGAATCCGACTGATGAATCCCAATCGGCTCCGAAGGTGGAGGTTTCTTCACTTTCAAAGCTAAATGTCGAGCGACTCCGAAAATAGTATTGTATCCCAAAGCAGTTTCAGCTTTTCGCCCCTGGAGTCGATGGTCGGGTGAATATCCCTCCTTCGGGCCAAGTGGCATTCTATGTCGAAGATCTTCAGACGAGTCTTCGATTTTTGATTTTAAAATTTGTCTGTAATATTTTGAATTACTACGGACTTTGTTCGGCTCGGCTAGCCCCGAATTCGATCCGACTGATAATTAGTTTTGCCTTATTATGTCAGTTGCTACCGACTGAACCACGTCCTTCTCTTTTTCGAGTTTTCTTTATCCTCCGACCTCATCCGAATGCCCGAGGATGGTGGTTCTTCAACCTCCGAAAAGGTCTTTTCTTTATTACTGATCTTCCATCGTCCATTCATAAATGAAAGAATCAATTCTTCTTTGCTTCTTTTATCCTTCCTTGGGGTTTTCCTTTCTGTTGGGGCAATCCACGAACCGATCCCAACGACAACAGCCGAGTAGAAGTCGACGATCGAGAGGACTTTCATCGGCTGAAAGATATGGTGATCCCGACACAGAAGGAGCTTATGACCGAACATGCCGTTTATGACGTCAGCCTTAGTTTGATTGCCCGTCTAGGTATAGTGTAATCGATCGGTTATTTCAGACTTTATTTATTTTTTATTTGTTGAGTTGTACTGACTTCTATTGTAATTGCAGCCATGCAACCAAGGGTGCGAGTATCGAATGTCGATATTCGTCAGCACGCTGCTAGGAAGAGGACAGTGTCCGAGGCTGGACCTTCTCGACTACCAAAGAGGCATCAAACTTCGGCACAAGTTCAAGCGACACCAGCTCCAGTTGTTGCTTCAACACCGAATGAGGAACTTGATGCTCCGTCTGCATCGATTTCTGAGCCGATCCTGGTACTGTCGGCCCCGACAGTGCTCCCTGCTGCATCGTTCGAAGAAAGGGCGGCAAGGAGAACAGTCGAAGCACCATCGGTAGTTCCATCAACTGAAGAGGTTCGGATTGAGGTAGGAGAACTCGAACAATCTGCGGCTGCGTCAGTTGCTCCTTCAGTTGGGGTGCAGTCGAGTTCAAGCTTCTCCTCGCTTTCGAACATGGGGTCGCCAACAAAAGACTAGGGGAAAGCTTCGGTGACTTCGACGGAAGATGCAGCATCGGAGGGCCAGACGGTTCACTTCAACCTTCAAGTGCCTGGTGATGAATCGGCCCTGGCCAATCCGACATTGATCGAGTGACTGTGCCAAGCCGCTCTTCTTCTGGTTGATTGGGAGCATCGAAAGAAATGGACGGTGGCCGAGATGTTTTCATCCTTTTATCCGATGATAATCGGGGTAAGTTTCTTTTCTTTTCTTCTTTTTTTTTTTAACCTGATTTATCTTCTGCTTGCAGTTGATCCATAATATGTTCGACTTGAAAATTGGCTATGCGAAGGTCGGTAATTTTTGTAGGTCGTGGATGAATAAAGTGGCAGCCGCCGATGCTAAGAAAGCAGCCGCAATCGAACAGCTTAAGTCAGCAACGGAGCGAGAAGCCAAGCTTCAGGAAGAGGTTTCCTGACTAACTGACGACTTAGCATCCTCGGGAGCCAAACTTAAGTCGGCTATCAAGGCTATTTTGGCTCTTGAGTCGCAGGTCAAGAGCAAAAAGCACTCTATCCACCGACTTCGATGGGAGTAAGATGGATGCATCGAAGAACTTGAAGCTGAACGTGGACGTCATCGGGCCAGCCCGAAAAGATTAGCACTAACCGAAGAAGAGTCATCCTCCGCTCGAGTCGATGCTAATTTGTCAAAGATAGAAGCAGAGTTGGCAAGGAAGGCATTGAGTCGGACAATCGAAGATTTTCGGAGTTCGAAAGAATTCAAAGAAGAAATCCTCGAAGGTGGCTTCACCTTGTACTACGTCGGGTATGAAAATGATCGAAATATGATCGAAAAATTATATCAGAACCTCGACTTGAGCAACATCGTCCCTCCAAGATCGGAAGACGGGGTTGCTGAAGAAGAAGCCTCGCCGACTCAAGATGAAGCACTGACCATGCTTGAAGTTGTTTAAATCGCCGACACTACACCAAATCAAAGGAATAGGAACGGTGATGAAGCCTAGTTGGTGTATTTTACTTTTCTTTTTATGTAATCAGATACCTATAATTGGACTTCGGTCCAATTTTGTAACTTCATTTTGACAATGAATGAAAGCATTTTCTTCTAAGTTTGAATTGTTTGTCTGGAATATTGAGTCTGCAATGTCTGCAATATAAAGTAGCCACCGAACATTAATCGGTGATCTGATCATTCGATAGAACTTGTAGAATATCCGTTAGTTGCGTAGTCTTTGACGTACTTAATAGAAGTTAGGATAACGATGTTAAGTCGAATATCCTGTATTCGATGCTTGATCGGATTTGTATGTCAGATCATTTGATAATCAATGGCAAGCCAAATATCCTTCGATTGACCGTAGCCATATCGGTATAATTCCAATCCGACTTTGATCATTTTGACATTTTATTCTACTTAGTTAGGACTAAGTTGGCATATTAGTCTTTCGACTGTAGTCAGTTTTTATAATGAAAAGCTGACATTGTAAATTGAGATATAATCGGCACTACGGCTTTTGCAGTGAAAGCCTGTATATTTGATATCGATTTGAGATTGCAGTTGGTATATCAATTTTTGCAAGAGAATCGAAATATAGTCGACACTGAAGCAGTTGATTCTCTGACTTTGACAATGAAAGCTGAAATAAACTTCATGTCGAAGTACAGTCGATAGTTCGACTTTTACAATGAAAGCCGACATATAATCGATTGTTGATAGAACTTGACCAAGGCTTGTGATTCTGAAATTTCTGTATTGTATTCCAAATAATATATATATCAACAACTTTATGGGTGATACATTTTCATATTGTCGGCATTCCATGTTCGAGGTATTGCCGACACTTCAAGGGTTTCTAGCCGATATGCATCCGATCTAAGAGTTTTGGATATTCTGTAAGATCATTCTCAATTCGAAGATAATTTTTTTTGATCTAAAGATTTTGAGATTTCTATTTTCTTAAGACCAAATCTTCTGATCGGAAGACCTTCGACTTGACTCTTGCATTATAATATCGGGCTATTCTTTGTCGATATGCAGCCATTCGAATTTGAGCTTGCTGTCGGAGTTCTAGAAGGAGATCTAAGTCGGCTCTCCGATATTCAAAATTGCTCGGCTCACTGTATTGCTCCACTCTTGTTGATGGTAGTCCGATCTAGAGCGGGATCATTGTTTCTGTTCTATAAGTCAAATTAAAGGAGGATTCTCTAATCGATATGCGGAGAGTTATTCGGTACGCCATAAGATCAGATATAATTCTTCCACCCAGAGGTCTTTGGTTTCATTCAGTCGGGTCTTGAGTCCATGCAAGATTGTTCGGTTGGTTACCTCCACTTCTTCATTTGACTGTGGATGGCCGACTGACGTGAGTTTGTGTGTGATATGAAACTCACACAGAATTTTTTAAAATTTTGATTGTCGAATTGTCGACCATTGTCTGTGATGATGGTGTGCGATAAACTGAATCTGTAAATGATGAATTTCTGAATGAAGTCTTCTATTTTGTTTTCAGTGATTTGGACTAGAGGTTCGACTTCTATCCATTTGGTGAAGTAGTCAATAGCAATCACTATGAATTTTTTCTGATCAGATGTCTAGAAAAAATGATTAAGTATGTCGATTCTCCATTATACGAAGGGCCATGATGTTACAATCGATGTCAACTCAGTAGCCGATTGATGTTGTATATTTGCATACCTTTGACATAGTTCACACCTCTGGATAAGTTCAGCTGCATCTTTCTTCATGGTAGGCCAATAGTATCTTTGTCGCAGGACTTTATAAGCTAGAGATTTGTCCTCCAAGTGATTTTCATAAATCTCTTCATGTACTTCTCTAAGTGCATAGTCGGCATCTATAGGTTCCAAACACTTTAGCAAGAAAAGTGAGAATGACCTTTTATAGAGATGATCATTTATTATTACATATTGAAAGGCCATCCATCGGAGTCATTTGGCTTCTGAAAGATCTGTAGGAAGAATCCCATCAATCAAGTATTGGACGATCGGATCCATCCAACTTGATTCGATAGTGAGCTGCAATACTTCTTCAACTTTGTCGGTACTCGACTGTTCGAGACATTCAACGAATGTCCGACCCAGCAAGTTGAAAGCGGTAGTAGCTAGTCGTGAAAATATGTTGGTCCGAGCATTTTCAGTTTTGAAAATGTGAAAGATCTCAAAATATTTCAATCTCGTTGTAATATCTTTCACCTTTTGAAGGTACTTCATCATAGTGAAGTCTCGGGCTTCAAATTCATCCTTGACCTGTCTAGCAATCAGTTATGAGTCGGTGAAGATCTTCAAACGGTCGATCTCCAGCTCTTTGACTATCTTCAAGCTGGCTAAGAGTATTTCATATTCGGCTTGATTATTTAAGATTTTAAAATTGAATCGAAAGATGTATTCAGTGACTACTACTTTGAAATTTGTGAGTATAAAGCCGGCTCCACTACCTTGTGCATTAGATGCTCCATCAATGTGTAGCACCCAAGTCGACCTTAGGTCGGGTTCGGGAGTCGTAACCTACTTTATTGAATTATCATTTGTATCTTCTAGCTTATTATCGGATATTATATATTCTGCAATGAAGTCGGCCAGAACTTGTGCCTTCATGGACGATCGTAGGCGATATTGTATGTCGAACTCGCCAAGCTTCACTGCCCACTTTGCCATCTGATCTGATGTATCGGGTCGATATAAGATCGCCTTCAATGGCTGATCTATCAAGATCACAATTGGATGTGCTTGAAAGTACGGATGAAGTCGTTGTGCCGATATGATTAGAGCGTAGATTATTTTCTCCGCTCCTGATTATCGAACTTCGGTATTGTGAAGTACTTTACTGGTGTAGTAGATCGATCGATGAATTTAATTTTCATCCTCCTGGACGAGCACCGAACTAATCACTTCTGTTGAAGTTACCAAGTAGAGGTACAATGTCTCTCCGACCTTCGATTTTGTAAGTAAAGGTAAAAAATCAAGTATTTTTTTAAATCTTTGAAAGACTGCCGACATTCATCTGACCATAAGAAGTCCTTTATCTGTCGTAAAGTTTTGAAGAATGGCAAGCATCTCTCGGTCGATCTAGAAATGAATCGACTGAGTGCGGCGATCCTTCCGTTGAGTTGCTGTATCTCTTTCTTTGAGCTCAGGTGCTTCATATTGATGATGGCTTTATCTTTTTGGGATTAGCTTCGATTTCTCATTATGAAATAAGAAATTCGAAAAATTTTTTGAAGGTTACCCCAAATGCATACTTGGTCGGATTTAACTTCATCTGATGTCGTCGAAGCGTGCCAAAGGCTTCTTCCAGATTCTGAACATGATCTGAAGTTTGGAGACTCTTCACCAGCATATCATCCACGTACACATCCATATTTTGTTCAATCTGGGCCTTGAAAATCTTATTGACGAGCCATTGATAAGTAGCTCCACTATTTTTCAAACCGAAAGTTATTACTTTGTCGCAGTATATGCCTTTGTCGGTTACAAAAGTTGTGTGCTCCTCATCTTCTGGTGCTATCTGAATTTGATTATACCCAGCGAAGGCATCCATGAAACTCAAAAGTCGATGATCTGAAGTCGCATCAACCAGATGATCAATCTTCGGCAATGGGAAGCTGTCCTTCGGATAAGCCACATTCAAATCGTATAGTCGATGCAAATTCTTCACTTCTCATTGATTTTTTTCACCATTACCACATTGACGAGCCAATCGGGATATGTAGCTTCTCTGATGAACCCTGCTGCGAGGAGCTTGTCGACTTCTTCATCAATGATCTTTCATCTTTCGGGGGTAAAAGGTCGCTTTTTTTGTCTTACTGGCTTAACGTTCGGGTTGATGTTAAGTCAGTGAGTTATTACTTCTGAAGGAATCCCGAGCATGTTGGTGGCCGACCAAGCAAAAATATCGGTATTGGCTTTGAGTAATTTTATTAATTATTGCCGCTTTGAGTCGGGCAGTTGCGATCCAATTTTGACCATTTTTTTGAGATCTTCTTTCAGCGGGATAGAAATCAGTTGTTCAGCTGGTTCACCCCTTTCCTGATTCTCTCTTTGGTCTAATTTATCGACAGACAGAGAGTTTTCAGGCTTATTATTTTGGATGGAGACAAGAAAGCAGCATCGGACAAGTTGCTGATCTTCACGCATCTCTCCGACTCTATTTTTTGTCAGAAATCGAACTAATAAATGGTATGTCGAAATCACTGCTTTCAGAGCATTGAGTCTAGATCGTCCAAGTATGGCATTATAAGCTGAAGGTACTCGAACTACCGTAAACATTATGAAGACGGTGCTCAATTGTGATTCAGTTCCAGCGGTTAAGGGGAGGGAGATTTCTCCTTCCACTGTGATAGCATCTCCTGTGAAACCGACTAATCGCATTGAAACTCTCCTGAGTCGATTAGTCGGTAGTCGCATTCAGAAGAAAGTCGAATAAAACAGAACATCAATTGAACTTTCATTATCTATAAAGATTCTTTTTACATATAATTTGCTATTATTGTCGAGACAACAATAGCATCATCATGGAGAGTCTGAATTCTCTGAACATCCTCTTCTGAAAAAATTATTATATTGTTGAGTCATCACCATTTTGCCGACTCTTCTTCGGAAGTTACCCTTCAGTCCTGTCGTTTGGAGATCATGTTGATCACTCCTGCAGTCGGCTGATTATTTACAGCTTTCTCAGTCACTGAGGTTGTCGATCAACAGGGGGTTGAGTCGATGGATTTCTCCGATATTTTTCGAGATAGCCTCGTTGAATAAGATTTCTATCTCATCCTTTAGTTGAATGCATTGTTCGATATCGTGACCTTGATCACGATGGAACCGACAATACTTCCTCCGATCGTGATTCCTCGACGACACTTTCATCGATGGAGGGTGTCGTAGTTATTCTGCTCCTTCGATCTCTATGATGATCTGTGCACAGAGAGCAGAAAGAGGAGTGTAGGAGTCATACCTGCCGTAACTCGGCCTTAGACTCTGTCATTGGGGTGAAGCTCGCTTATTGGAAAGTGACCGTCTTGATTCGGTCGGAGCTCCTTCCTTCTTCTGTTTCTTTTTCTTCTAACTTTTGCCTTCTATCTGACATCGATCAAAAGCTCCTTCATCTACGCACATATACTTGTATGCGCGCTCCAGAAGTTCAGCATAAGTCCGAGGGAGAGTCTTGTCCAAAGAATATGTGAATCGAGATTCCTTCAGATCTCTTTTCATGGTCGATATAGCCATGTCTTCATTGAGGTCTTTGATCTCAAGCGTGGCTGCATTAAAATGAGTCACAAAATCTCGAAGTATCTCAGTCTCTCCTTGTTTAATCGAGAAGAGACTGTCGGAAGTTCGTGGCAGCCTTCGACTAGTGCTGAAGTGAGCCACGAAGGAGTGTTTGAGCTGTCCAAAGGAGTATATGCTTCTCGTCTGAAGTCCACAGTACCAGACTCGAGCAGCTTTTTGAAGAGTCACTGGGAAGCTAATGCACAAGAGGGCGTCGGTTGCCCTCTGAATCATCATGAGAGCTTTGTAGCTCTCAAGATGGTCGATCGAGTCGGTGGAGCTGTCATATGGCTCCACTTGCAGCATCTTGAACTGAGATGGGATCGGTTCGTCCAAGATGTGCTAAGAGAGAGACTGAGCGGTGTGAAAGTTATAGTCGTTGGAGGACTTTCGACCTTCCATCTGAAGTTGAATGAGTCGGCAGTTGATTTTCTGAAACTTGCATTCGTAGTCGTCGAACCGTCGTTGCTGGAAAACTCCGAGGGTAGAACCCCCCGACGAGTTTAAAGGAGAAGCAGAAGGTATCCACGGTCGTTTTTCCTTCCTAATACTTTCGAGATGGGAAGGAGAGGAACACCGCGTGTGGTGGGTGGCATGGCGAGAGTATCGAGAATGCCACTATTCATCTCGATGGGAAAGCTGAGACAATCGCTCCGGAGAAGGAGAAGGTGATCGCTGCGGATGACAGCGGCTGTGCCTGGACGGCACTAACTGTGCCACCGATTGCTCTGCCAACGGCTGCTGCTAGGTTTGCTGTTGTTGGAGACTTTTGACTGCCTCCATGAAAATATTCATTTGCTGCACAAGCGCAGCGATCTGGACGTGCGTGGTGATCACGGGATGTGAGAAACTAAGCTATGCTACTGAAAGAGGGGGAGAAACCTCTTCCCAACGGGAAGAGTGCCTCACTGATCTGATGGTAGTCGAGTGTTGGGCTCTGATCTTCATCATGGTGTATATAATCTTTTCTCCTATCTGATGCGTCAATCTGTTGCGGCCAACTCGCCGTTGTCTGTCGCTAGAAACGAGCACCTGCAAGACAGCATCCACACGGACCGGATTGGTGTCCGACGGAGACCCTCCGATGTTTAAGTCAGAAAAAGAAGTTGGTGAACAGTAGTTTTTGAATGTAGAAAGTAGTAGAGTTCTGGCTCGAGCTTGCTTATCCGTACTGTGCACTTACCTCCATTTTATAGATGATTCTGGTATAACTGTCAAGCACGTGGTCCTACTTTTTATGGTACTAAATTATCAGACCATAAATATAAAATTAGTGGGACGTTAATTCTCCTTAATAGCCGTGATACGTAGTTGATTACCGTTTGTGATGGTTATGGTATATTGAGTAGATTAGCCGGCCATATGTAGGTAGAATCGACTATATGTCGATAAACTCTATGAGCGACCGTCGGTTAGTAGTTCTGTTATGCCGACGGTTTAAGTCGTTCGCTTAGCCGACGATTTAAGTCGTTCACTGTCGATCGTAGTAGTCGAATCATTAGTCGAATAGTCGACATTAGTCGGCCAGCCGACAGTAAGTCGGTGCGGTTTGCTCAGTCGATCGATGAAGAGTCGGAACCGCATAATCAGCCGATATGCAGTCGGAGTCGTGACGACCAAAATCAAAGATCGGTCGATTTATCCCAACAGTTTGCTTCTTGTTTCTTTGTAAGTGTTGGGTATAAAATACCCCCCAGCCGAAGTTCATGATGGGAGTGACCCTCCAGGGATCCAACTGACTTTCGACCTCCGGCAACGTCTCTTCAAACCTCCCAAACGGCCGAGCCTCCACCACACTCCCAAGTTTTGTCGACGAGCAGGACCCCGCCAGCACCGACCAGATTCTTCGCGACGTCCAGACTCCTACAGGAGCCAGACCTCGTCTCCGACTCCAGCCACGGGGAGACTCCGTCCGGATTCCTACAGGAGCCGGACTTCGTCCCCAACCTCAACTGCTAGAAGGCTTCACCCAGACTCCTACGGGAGCCGGATCTCGTCTCCGACTCCAGCTGCAGGCAGGCTTCGTCCGGACTCCTACGGGAGCCGGATTTCGTCCCCAACCTCAACTGCTGGAAGGCTTCACCCGAACTCCTACGGGAGCCAAGCTCCGCCCGCGACCTCACTTACAGGTAAACTCCGTCCGGACTCCTACGGGAGCCGGACTTCGTCCCTGACCTTGATTGCAAGTGGACTTCGACCGGACTCCTACGGGAGCCAGATCTCATCTCTGACTCCATCTGCAGGCAGGCTTCGTCCGGACTCCTATGGGAGCCGGATTTCGTCCCCAACCTCAACTGCTGGAAGACTTCACCCGGACTCCTACGGGAGCCGAGCTCCGCCCGCGACCTCACTTACAGGTAAACTCCGTCCGGACTCCTACGGGAGCCGGACTTCGTCCTGACCTTGATTGCAGGTGGACTTCGACCGGACTCCTACGGGAGCCAGATCTCGTCTCCGACTCCAGCTGCAGGCAGGCTTCGTCCGGACTCCTACGGGAGCCGGACTTCGTCCCCAACCTCAACTGCTAGAAGGCTTCACCCGGACTCCTACGGGAGCCGAGCTCCGCCCGCGACCTCACTTACAGGTAAACTCCGTCCGGACTCCTACGGGAGCCGGACTTCGTCCCTGACCTTGATTGCAGGTGGACTTCGATCGGACTCCTACGGGAGCCAGATCTCGTCTCCGACTCCAGCTGCAGGCAGGCTTCGTCCGGACTCCTACGGGAGCCGGACTTCATCCCCAACCTCAACTGCTGGAAGGCTTCACCCGGACTCCTACGGGAGTCGAGCTCCGCCCGCGACCTCACTTACAGGTAAACTCCGTCCGGACTCGTACGGGAGCCGGACTTCGTCCCTGACCTTGATTGCAGGTGGACTTCGATCGGACTCCTACGGAAGCCAGATCTCGTCTCCGACTCCAGCTGCAGGCAGGCTTCGTCCGGACTCCTACGGGAGCCGGACTTCGTCCCCAACCTCAACTGCTGGAAGGCTTCACCCGGACTCCTACGGGAGCCGAGCTCCGCCCGCGACCTCACTTACAGGTAAACTCCGTCCGGACTCCTACGGGAGCCGGACTTCGTCCCTGACCTTGATTGCAGGTGGACTTCGACCGGACTCCTACGGGAGCCGGGCTCCGCCCACAACTTCGCTTGCAGGCAGACTTCGTTCGGACCTCTACGGGAGCCGGACTCCGTCTTCTACTCCGACTGCAGGCAGACTTCGTCCGGACTCCTACATGAGCCGGACTCCGTCTTCTATTTTCAACTGCAGGAAGACCTCGTCCGAGCTTCTATAGGTGCCGGACTTCACTTCCGACTCCAGCTACCGACTCCAACCGAACTTCGGCCACAAGTCTGGACCCCCTGGCAGGCCACAATAATGGCCACGGTCCTGCTCCACTCCTTGCAGCGGACCCTACGCAGCTCCATCACTCCCTAGCAGGCCACAATAATGGCCACGATTCTGCTCCACTCCCTGCGGCGGACCCTACGCAGCTCCATTACTCCTGGCAGGCCGTACTAACGGCC
This sequence comes from Elaeis guineensis, assembly GCF_000442705.2. NCBI lineage: Eukaryota > Viridiplantae > Streptophyta > Magnoliopsida > Arecales > Arecaceae > Elaeis > Elaeis guineensis. The sequence goes on from NC_025994.2 coordinate 89,556,357, forward strand.
ACGATTCTGCTCCACTCCCTGGCGAGTACGACAACGGACGCCGCTCCACTCCCCGCAACTGATTCCACGTGGCGAGCCATGATGACAGCCACGACTCCACCCCATTACTCTTCATGATAAACTCCTCCTGACCATGGACAGCCCATTGCCAGACGGTTACAGACATCACCATCAGTCTGTTGCTCCCTCCGCCTATAAAAAGGGGACCCCAGATATGTTATTCTCTAAGCTCTCATTTTCTACCTAGAAACTCTACTAAAATTTTCGTTCAAGCACTCCATTCTTGTTGAGGCAGAGAACTGACTTGAGCGTCGGAGGGTCTTGCCGGAGCAACTCCACCTCCGGTTTAGACTTCTTTTGCAGGTCCTGATGGCGACCGCGACTCTCTCGACTCCAGCTTCTCCGGCGCAAATGGATTTTTGCACCAACAGTAAGTTTCCTTATAATTTTAAAATATCTCAACAAATGAAGCAGCAATTACTTGAAAAATACTTTTGAAAGCTGAAGTCTATGCTCTCTCTCTCTCTCTCACTCGCTCTATACTCGGATGAAGTAAAAGGCTAGGGATTGTATTGAAAGAATGATTCACCTTCCCTTGCACGAACCTATCAATGGATCCCACAAGCATCGCTTTGAGATCTATGCAAGCTGATGCATGAGAGTTTTTTGAGTCCTTTGAGAGCTTTATGGAACACGATCCAACGAACAATGTCATGAAAGAAGATCAGTCATTCCTTTGCACAAACGGTACAACCCAAACCCCAAGCGTTAAAGCTTCGAAGGATTTTGGAACACAAAGTTTCAAACTACTAAACTTGAATACCCATAGAAAACAAGGTGGCTGTTCACTTAGCCCCCGATTTCATCAAAAGAATAGCCGTAGAAAATGCAATGATAACAAATAATATTTACCACCTTTAGGAACTCAATAAGCTGACTTTAATTAGCTGTTGAAATAAAAAGAAGTGAGAAAAGGACATTTCTTAAGGAACATATCATCACTAGGAGTTTGTTGTTCATATATTCACTGTGGATGATACTTCATGGCCAAACTTCTGTTTTTTGACTTCTGCGGTTACAGCGTGTCCTTGGTATTTGGCATTTTCCTCTCTCTGCTATATATGCATATGCTGGAATGATGAAGAGAAGAAAAGAGAAGGGAAAACTTGCATTGATTCAGTTTGTCAGTTTGACTATGAAGAGATGACATTCATCAGGATATAATCATCATTTCAACAATTTATGATATTAAAAGCTGGATTTTATTTTTTAAAGGGATAGTATAGAAATAAATAAATACAGAGCCTCTGCCACTTCTTAATTTGCATTGAAAATCACTCTTAGGGCTATCTTTTACTTAGAAAAGTGAAAACCTTTTTTTTTAATCCTTTTCCTTCTCTCATTTTAAACACAAAATAATCACTCACTAGCTCCACAAGATGTTTTGTATTGTCCATGGCTAAGAAGCAGCAAACCTACTCGATGCAGGTCTGCATATATTTGGAGAGGTGCAAATCACTGCTTCACCATCCAAGTAAACCAACCCCTACGAGAGCCAGAGACTTCATAACAATTAGGATTGGGACACAAGGCAGGTAGATACCTACAGTTGATATCAATTGTACTTCTCATTCAAGAATGACCACAAAGGCCCTCAATGATCTCCATAATAGAGAATAAGAAGCCCTTCTTAAGCCAGCCATCCTCTCCTATTAGGTCAAGTAAGCATGAATGTCAACAGTCCACTGTAAATAAAAGAAATAAATGATTCTCTCAGCTTAATCATACTACTTCCCAGGCAGAGTAATCAAAACCATGCTAAATATGGAGGACCCATCATCAAAATAACATTAGCATTTCAAGCTTTCCCCTGTAGCTTATTGTATCTTCATATTTACAGCAAAAAAGAGTTATATGATGGAAGAAAATAAAGAAGGAAACTGAGTTCTCATTCTACAAAAGAAATTTGTAGTCTTGCATACACAACCTGCTTATAGAACCTCCTAGTCCTATAGAACAATGCCAAGGCAACAGCAAACCCGAAAAGGCTAACAAATGACATAATCAGAAATGATAGCATGAAGCAATGCTTACCCATGCACTTTTGTACATCTGTCGACGATGACGATGATTCCATGTCATATATGTATCCCACCACTCTTACAGAGAGGATATAAGAGCCAAAGGGGCTTGCAATGGCAACAGTGTTAAATATGGTGCCAAAATGCCTTAATCCAAATATCTCTGAAGTGATGCTGGGCATCAATGCCCATTGTGAACCATAACACACACCAACCAGTACAGAGCCCACATGTAAGGAACCAGGAAAGCCAGAAGATATTATTGCATGACCAATACTCATGATTGCAAGTGTTACAGCTATAAACAGGGGCCTTGCACAGCCTCTCAACCGAAGGAAGTAATCCGAGATGTAACCAGTACCAAAACGACCCAGAAAATTCCATATACTCCATAGAGAAACTAAGGTACTTGTTTCCATGCTCGTGTAGCCTAGAGAACCTCCAATTTGACTGATATTATTTACTGTTGCCAATCCTGAACCCATACCACATGCCATGGCTAGAAACAATAACCAGAAGTCATATGTCCACATGGCCTGCAGTAGATTCAAGTTTTCTCCCCTTGGCAGCAGAAATGTTTCCTCACTGTTTCTTTCATGCCCATTATCACATAGCATTTCATTAGGTCCAACATGATCATGCTTCATGCAGCTTCTTTCAGCTGCTAATTGGCTATACCTTCGCTCTTCTATAACTTCCAATGAATTGATATCATCTATCAATCGGATCCTATCATGACAAGAAGCTTCTGCCAGTATCTTTGATTCCTTTGTCTGGGCTTTTACTACAATAACTAGCGGAGAGATGAGCAGCAGCAAAAGCATGAGAAATATGAGAATTCGGGCTTCTGATCCCACAATCATAACACATTCCCCTATAATAACGAGCATAAGATAGCCAGCGATGGTTAAAGCAATGAGTGAGAAAACATCGAGAAATTTCTTGTCACATCCTTCATCTGTCTTATGAACTTCTACGAAAAACATAAGCAGAAATGTTAGGAGAGTGGGCAACAGTGCAAGCATTAGAAGGAAGGAGCTTGGATTGCCATTGAACAATGCCCCATATATCTGAATAAGTATTGCACCACTTAGGCCCAGAAATCCCTGCATGGAAAAAAAAAAATGTAAAAAGCACTTATCAGATGACCAAGGCAAGAACAGACCAGAAAGAAAATATAAGAAACATGAATCAACTGGAGGAAAAAAAGAAAAAGAGGGACAAAGAAAAAGGTGTGATGCAGCAGTAAGCTGATAACTGAAACTATATAACAAATATCATATAAGATAACAGCATTACAACTATTTCCCTTTGGCACAGGAGCCTATACTTATGATCAGCTTTTTATGCTATGAGAAAAAGAAGTTCCATCTCAGCGTCAATGCACTTTTTAGGGTAAAGGGAGGAAGACACCCAATTTGTTGGAACAAGAAGGATAAAATACACTAGTCTGATGGATGCAAACGAAGGAGGAAATACAAAAAGGAAACAGGAAGGGGCGAGGTGCAGTAAGGACTAGGAGAATAATGAGGCGATTTTCTCCCAGTCAATGTACCAAACCTAAACTTTAAGATCAGAGCAAGAAGCTCATCATGATGGATTTATAGGAGTTCACTGGAATCCATAGCATGCCCCTGAAAAGTATGGAATCTACAATAACTATGTCATGTGGAATCTCCCCTTTTTTTTTTTTTGTCTACATAATAAGCTAGCCCTTGCCAACCACACCAAAAAGTACAAAAATAGAAAAATCGGCATAATATTTGCATATAGTTGAATATCAGAAATAGATCTTTTGCTCTGACTGATCGATAATACTTAGTTGTGTACGACAATTTACATTTGATACCAATTGACAAAGATGGAAGTAATTGTCTTGGAGCTTTTATTTCTCGCATCAACTATGCCAATCAGATTTATTAAGGAGAAGAAGCCCTTACCTTAGCTAACTCTTTAGTGCAGTAGTTCAAAGCGCTTCCACAAACTAATTACAGGTTGTATGAATAATTACAAGTTTGGTGCTCAGTACTAACTCAGCTAGCTCAAAATTCAAAAAAATTCAAAGCATTCGCTAATTATTTGCATATTGAATTATTGAAAACTAAAAGAAAACGAGAATCAACTATCATTCCAAAGGAATGGTGCTAGAACTACCCATGCCAAATCCTCATGGAAACAGCCTTAATTGCTCGAACACGACCTCCTATGCATGGGGGAGTGGTGCGACAGCAGAGACAAAATCCAGTTCGTGAAACAAAAGTCAAAATTAAAATAAAAATTCTTAACTAGATGTAAAGTGACCAATAAAATATGCTAATTCAAGGGAAAACAAGATGAGACACGTAACAGCAACAAAGGAATAGCAACCACAGGAGCAATAGGAGTAGTAATATCAGCTAACATCACTAATTAGGCTATTTCATGAAAAAGTCATGAAATAGACTTATTACTGAAAAATCATGAAAAAGTCGTGTGCAATTCATGAACAGTCCATAAGCATTGTGTGTCATTGAATATTTCTTAGACAATTATAGAATTCTACAATAGTTCAGGGAATTTTTCGGTCCATGAAAAATTCAACAGCAATTTAAAATTCCAGCCTTATGATATTATGCAACAACAACAGATCATGGAAATGGAATCCTATGCAATCAGCCATCTTCCTAGAAGGACACATGGACAAAAAGCGAGAGACCCAGTAAATTAACTGGCACATCTTTCAGTCTAGGAAACATAAGTCTCATAAACTAAGAAACCCCACCAATGGGCCTCCCAAAGCAGGACAGCTCTGATGATGCTGTATTCATAAACAGAATCGCCACAAAATTGAACTCTATGCTTCAAATCTAGCATCTGCATCAAGAAACATGTCAACCTCACGCAACAACAGTCCTGGTACTCAAATTTTCCACGCAAACTAAGAACAGAACAAATCCAAAATCAATTCATGCCTTAATTTATTCCTAATCTCCATCTACCGAACAATACGCCAAATCAGAACAGCCAAGCCCCGAATTCACCAAATATGATAGCATCCGAAGAAAAAGAAGACTTTTTGAAAGGATAGGAAGATGAGCAAGAGGGGAGATGACCTTCATGATGCCGATGACGGTGCCCCGGCTATCGGGGAAGTTCTCGACGGCAGTGACGACATCGGCGGTGTTGAAGAAGGTCTGGGCGTGGGCGGCGAGCAGCATGTAGACACACATCAGGAGAGGAGGGGGCCGGGGGAGGACGCCAGCGACGGAGAGCCACATGAGGAGGTATCCTGCGAGGCACTGGACGGCGCCGGCGGCGAGGACGGTCCAGGGGCGGGCTGGGAAGGCGGAGGAGAGGATGCCGGAGAGGACGCCGACGTTGGCGCCGACGTCCTTGAAGAAGGCGACGGAGTCGAGGGTGGACTGGTCGTAGCCCTGGCTTGCCTTGAGGAGTGGTGAATACACGCCGAAGCAGTAGGACGCACCGGCGGTGCACTGGATCCACGCGCTCGCTGCCAGCGCGGCCCACTTGCTCCGCCTGCCGGCGGTGGAGGATGGAAACCACCTGCCCATCGTCCGCTATCTCTCGCTCCTTCGCTCCTTCTCCCCACCTCTTGCCAGCCTTTATAGAACTTGTGAGAGTACAGGTGTGAGGAGTGATGAGTAGAACAGTATACTCATGCCCTAAAACAGTGCCACGTTAGCGCCGTGTCGCCGCATTTTTGCTTACGTGGCTTCTTGTTAGTTGCATAACAGTGGGAATCGTGTTCGGTTCGCGCACGTGTATTAGGTCCACCTGGGGCGCCAGAAACACGCAGTCCCATCGCTTCCAGCGGAACCGGAGGGTCCGGTTGGATGGGATCATGGGACAAGGAAACTTTGCCCCACTTTTAAAATGGACAGATGGACCTGCCTGTTTTTTTTTCTTTTTTGGTAGAAAGGCTGTTTTTTTTTTTTCCTTAAACCATGCATGGACAGGGAAGAAGATGTGTTAACACCAAGATTGAAAGGAGTTTTGATCAGTCACGCCTACAATAATCTTTTTCAGTATGAAAAGCATGTACAGGAGAGAAGATAAGGAAGTAGCACTCATGAAAAAACAATTACCCCTTTCAGATTAATGTTGTCCTGCTGTTCAATGAAATCCCTATTGAGGAATTACTATTGTTTGAAATTAAAAATATTTTAAAAATTTAAAAATTATATACATATATATAAGATAGACTATGCCCATTAAAATGAAGGATTAAATTCGGTTGCCTCTAAAGCTGTCCGATCCCAGACGAATCCCAAAATAACAAGAGTCTCAATTAACAGATTAACAGGATCTGTTAAAAAGGCACCAATCGATCGGATGGGACATGCTACCCACAGCCGGACCCATCCTTCGGTATTATCATTTCAAAAACAAAAACCACTCTCCCATGGACCACTTCATTAATTAATGGGATCCACTTTATTAATTTTTAACAATAACCAGCTTGGAACCCATGCAATACACGACATATAATTTTTTTTTAAATAATATTTTATAAATTAAAAATTTAATATAATATAAAAAATATTATAAATATATCAAATATTTTAAATAAAAATATAAATTCAAAAACACATATCTTTTTATCTGGTTCACGATTTGCAGTACATCCAAATTTTCTCATCTTCAACACTATGAGAGTTAGACAATCCAAAAAAAAGCTAAATATCTTATATTTATTGCTGGATAGTAGATGGATTGATGTATCATTTAGTTTAAATTTTAAAGAATAGACTCTGAAAAAAATGATAATGAAAGACTTGGTAGGAGCTTAGAGACCTGTATATATTTAAACAAATCGATATAGAATTATTTAATGATCTAGCAAGTTAGCCAAATAATCTGGATACGTTGACTTAGACTTGAACCCTAATTTGGATGAGATCTACATCTTGTTAAATTAGAAATTAATTGCATTGCAGAAGTACTTGACCTAAATAGAAGAAATCAAAACAAATCTGTTCCACTCACTCTAGCCACCTTAAGTCTTATCCTCACATCTTAACCATGGGTAACAAAATAGTAAGCCCAACCCTAGCAGTAGAGGAAACCTATTCTCGTCCACTCCAATCCATCTACTCCTCGAGACCCACCCCACTTTGTGTGGCCCACCGCAGCTTCCAGAAAACCTTTGATTAGAAGGTATTATAAGAACCCAAAATCGTAGATTATTTATAGCCTTGGGCTAATTAATACACATTCTAATCCCCTCTTGTGCTTCCTCACCTATTTCTATGGGTAGCTGGGAGCCACCATTCAGCGAGCTCGCCTTGGCAGCCCGCCCTACCTGTTCTGCATGTCCCCTTCTCCTCTTCCTCGAGTGAAAAAAAAAAAAATTCTGCACTCTCTGTAACACCCCGGCCCAAATCAGCCCAAAAAGCCCAAAACATTACAAAAAAAAAAAAAAAAAAAAAGAATGAAGAAGACTCCCGCTGGGAGTCTTCTTCCACCCAAATCACCGGTGGAGAGGTTGAATCCGAGGCGGATTCGACCTCCCCTACATCCTATAAAACCCCCTCTCCTTCCCTCTAAGGTTGGTCACGACGAGCACCGGATTTTTCTTTTATTTTTCTCGAATTTTTTCATTGAAGCCGCGGATGTCCTCATCGTATTCATCTCAAATACTCGCCGGAGACCTCACCGGAGTCGGAGGTAAGCCCTTCTCCTCTTTCCTCTCTTCCTTCCCATCTTTTCCACGGCTTCGTGCACCCTCGCCGGCCGTCAGGATCGCCGAAAAATTCATGAATAAAATGATCCTGTTTTTGCTCTGTTTCGGCCGAACTCTTCCCTCTCTTTTCCGGCCACCGGCGCCGCCGGTTGCGGCGTCCCATTCCCGAGACCGAACCCCCATCTCCCTCTCTTCCTTCCCTGAAAATTTCGACCGCCGACGATCGGCCAATGGCCGGAAATCACGAAGAAAGGGGACGGATCCCCTGTTTTCTGATTTTTTTTTTCTTTGTTTTTGCCGCCGTCCTCCTCTTCGCCGCCGGCCGAACCCCATCGCCGCTGTTGTCGGATCTCCGGCCAAGCTGCCGGAGCCCGAGCCACCGGGGGGGGGGACCTCACGGTCCTCCCCTGTTTCAGCCAATGGTGGCCGCGGGAAGAAAAGAAGAAAGGAAGAAGAAGAAGAAAAGAAAAAGAAAAGAAAAAGGAAAAAGAAAAAGAAAAGAAAAAGGAAAAAGAAAAAAAAAGAATAGAAAAAAGAAAAAGAAAAAGAATAAAAAAATAAAATAAAATAAAATAAGAAGAAGAAGAAGAGAGAGAATTTTCCTCTCTCTCCTTTCTCTCTTCTTTCTCTCTCTTTTCTCTCTCCTCTCTCTACCTTCTCTCTCTATATTTTCTCTCTCTAGATTCTCTCTCTAGACTTTTCTCTCTCTTTACGGATTTTGTCTCTCTGGGATCTTTTCTTCTTCTCTGATTGCATTATGAACCCTAGAATAAACTTGAAGATGAAAATAAGATGATCTGAGGTTGCTCCGAAATTCGTGCGGTAGATCTGATCCCAGTTCGATCCTATTCAAAATTTGTAACACTTGATTCATATTGAGTCACCCTGATAGGACCTCTGATGATCTCGATCATGAGTGCCTCATCGGAAGGATATGAAGATTTCTCTCTCCACTTTCTCTCTCTACTTTCTCTCTCTAAAATTTTCTCTCTCTTCATGGATTTTCTCTCTCTAGAAGTCTTATGGATCAGTGGAGGATCCAGATACTTAGGTAAATCCTAATTTTGGTTAATCCTAAGAGAGATCCTAGATTTGTGTTATCAGATCGATTATCGGTAATTTTCTCCATATATGTGATTTTTATATTGATCAGGGTTATGAAGAGATGATTGTCTGCATATGATATCGAGTGGAATATCTTGTTAGAGAAATTCATAAATCAAAGAAGAACATTGATTTCTGTGTTTGGATCAGTCACCGGTAAAGGTAAGAATCCCTGTACATGATCACTATTATATATGCTATTTTACTATTGGTCTTGCATCGTTGGTTTTGCATTATCGGATTTGAGATCGATGAATTTATTATATCTGAGATACTGTTATTTGATTTTGAGCATGAGTATGTTATGTCAATATATATGTATCAGAGATTGATGGCATGATTATATGGATATGACATATCTGAATTGATCATAATGCAAGACAGAATTGATTGATGAAATCAACACATAATGATTAAATGAAAAGAAAGAGATATATGGTATGGACTAGCCTTGTCATGTGGAACAGCCGGCCAGGAGCTTATGCCTGGGACAGCCCGCCAGGAGCTTATGCCTGGGACAGCCCCCACTGGCTTACAGGTGGATCAGCCGGCCAGGAGCTCATGCCTGGGACAGCCCGCCAGGAGCTTATGCCTGGGACAGCCTCTCACGGGCTTTGGTACGTGGGACAGCCGGCCAGGAGCTCATCCTGGGACAGTCTTGAAAGACTTTTTAAATGGATTCGATCCGGATGATGACTGAGGTATAGACTTCGATAGTCCAGAGCCAGAAGGAAACTGTTAAAAATCATGTGATTATGAAAGGAGAAATGAAAGATAAGATATGAAATAATTGTTGAACAAAAGTATTTTACCTGTTAACATATGATGATGCATCTATTTTGACAAGACAGAAAATTTATGAATGTTTGCATTATTTTGGACATTGAACATGAGATTTTATATTTTATTGCTTATCCTTATTTTCAGACTATATTACTATATCAGTGTGATATGGGAATTTTTACTGGGCTGTAAAGCTCACACCCCTTCATCTTTCTTTTCTTCTCAGAGTTACAAGATGTCCATGGTTGGCTATGGTATGGATTTGTGAGTGAGCGGATGCATAGATAGAGTACCGTTGATACTTGATCCGAGGATTGAAGGAATGTTAATTGTAATTATACAAAATTTTATGAATTATTGTTGAAATTAATTGTTATGGATGTTAAGGTTGTAATATTTATTTTTGGCCTTGCATATTCTTTAGGGCTTGCTCTAAGGAGTGTGCGGCCATCACGTATCCGACCCGGGTGTTGGGTTCGGGGCGTGACACTCTCTACCTCCAGTGAAGCCCTTCACTGCTCTTGTGAGATCTAGCCGAGACCCAATGATTGATGGTGAGCGACACCGTGTTCCTCCCTTCCAACTTGTTTTAGCACTGAAAGCTCCAGATGTGCAACAGGTCTACAATAATTTTCATGAAAGTGACATGGAGAACACAATATGATGGGTCCTAAATAAATTTCTTATCATAGGCAAAGCAAAAGCTAGAGCTCTAATCAAAATCTATCAAAAACAACACCAAAAATACATGATTCATTAAAAACATCTCAATCTGTTTCTTAAACTCTTCACGTATGTATCCTCATGATTGAAATCATAAAGATATTAACCAAACACAAATCGATCTCTAGAATAAACTCCGAAAATATCAAAAGTAAAAATCTCAGCTTTCCCATGCAAGACACGTTGTGATCAGATCCAAACTTTTAAAATGAAAAAATTAGATCCTTTAACCAAATCTAAAAGGAAAAGAAAAAAAAAAATCTAACTTCTATGATTCTAAAAGCAAAACTAAGGGACTCCTTGAGCATCAGATCAGACAGTAAACGAAATTGAGAGAGATAGCCGAAGTAACACACTACGAATGCACCAGAAATAAAATCATAATCAAATTTTTTTTTCTCTTTTCTTATTTTCTTATTTTCCTTCCTTCCTTCTTTTTTTTCTCTTCTTCACGGAACAGACGGAAAAACTGCCCCGAGCCCCACAGCCGCCGTAGTGACTTCAAGCACGCCAACCCCACCACTACGGTGCTCGTGCGGTGATGGCACTAGGTCTCTCCGACATCGCGACCACTCCATCTCTGACCACTACCGTGCTCGCTTTGCCCGTCCCTGCCTCATTTTTTCCTCTCCCGCCCCTCCATTGCTCTCCTAAAATCCCACCTCGAAGGGAGAGGAGGAAGAACCGTGGAATCGAAAACCGATGGAGGAGGGTGGGTCGGTGGCAGAGGAGCAAGAGGGATTGGTGGTGGCCGCATCCTCGATGATCTTGAGGGCGGAGCGGTAGCGAAGGAAGCGGCGGAGATCGTCCTCGATCTCCTGCCAGGCATGGCGGCGACGACTTCATTTTCCTGACACCTCAGATTTCATTTTCTACATCGCACTCAACCCCATCATCGGCATCCTCCAGCCGCCTCTGCTAGCTGCACTGCCGTCAAACCCAACGTGGTTGCTCCATTTTAATATATATATATATATATATATATATATATATATATATATATATATATATATATATATATATATATATATATTAAAAAATTTATACTATTCTATTAAAATAAATAAGAATATTTCAGAAATAAATATTAATCTACTCAGGATAAACATAAGTCTTTGAAGATAAACATTTAGTCTGTGCTAATAAACATAAATATTATAGAAATAAATAGAAGCTCAACCTCACACCTTTGGTCAAGTCAGGACTCACTCTTGATAAATAGCAATAACATGAGATAAACACAAAGTTTGGATAAAGTAAATATAAAATAGTGCAGAATAATCACAAAACTCGTTGAAGTAAATACAAACAGACTATGGATAAGCAAAACTTGCGAAGATATTTGCTACCTTCCAACGCTCACTTTTTAAAGAAAAATACTTGACGAATGAACACTAACCTTCTCACTAAATACGAACCCTCCAGAATGTGGCTCCCATTAAGCTGTTAAATGAAAAAGAAGAAGAAGAATTATTTATGGAAGATTGCAAACTAACACATGCAATCACTTTTAAGATAGATTTGAATATCAGAGACTGACGCATCCAATCATTTTTTAGAGAGATAGAGTTGAATAAATATATCATCTCCTGGTTTAGATTAGGACATCCAGATCCTAGCTAATGACTCCATGTGGAGCTCACATAAACAAAAGACCGAGAAAAAGAGTCCAGATATGGGCATGGCAGACCTCCAAGTAAAAATTAAAAGAACAGAAGGTGAATTAGCTGTCTGGTGCGTGGCTGAGATCACAATTGCAGTGATATGATGAGCCCGTGTGTCACATAGTCAATCAAAATGGAATTTGAGAGCCTTCAAATCACTCAACGCCAAATAATCCCACAACCCGGTTGAAATCAGTTGTCTACAGATCCAGAAATAAAATCAAATATAAAATTAATAAAAACAATTCTTAGGAATATTGTGTGTAGTATTAAAAAAGAAAATATAGAAGAGAAATCTGAGAGAGAAAAGAACAAAGATCTGAGTGTATTACTAGGCATATTTCGTGACCCTGCATAATGAGTTACCGGTGTCCCTTAAAAACAGCCGGAAGCCCCTAAAATTGTCTGTTCTATCAAAAGTTGGCCATAAACAGTCCCACAAAAATTGCTCAGGTGTATACCTTATATGCGTTTTATTGTTTTTTTTTCTTTTGCTGGTAAACATAAATCATGACTGAATACATACAAAAACATAAATCAACTTAACATGTAAAACTAACAATCTTACACTGATAACTCATCATTGTCTGTATGGATTATGTCACAAACATGTCGAAGAATAGGTTCTCTCCACCAAAGAGGAAATTAATTAACAACAAGTAGGTATATGGTGGAACAAAATCCAAAGCATGTATTTGAGCTCTGCCAATGGAACAAAGCATATACATATGTGCTGAAGGCTATCGCAGAAGGCCTAAAGTGTGCATCAAGTTTCTGTTAGAATAGATAGAAGATATTAACCCAAATGACAAAAAAAGTATATACCATCTCTGGAAAAGAATTATAACATTGGCACTGACAATGAAACAGGCAGAATCAACATTCCAAGTGATGATACTTCTATTTGGCTTGGGGCGGGAAGGGGGGGCGGAATCTACATGAGATGATCCATCAAGGCAAGAGAAAAGCATTAGTTTCAGAATATCAATGCAAACAATCTTCTTGAAAAGTGTCGTAACAAACAATATTAACTCTGAAGGATACATAGAAGATATACACACCATTAATTAGCTGTTAAATTTTGATTTTGTTCTGATACAGGAAACTTCATAATCCAACATCAAGAGAATATTGTGCGTATAGAGACATGAATTGATTGCGGTTCTACATTTAAATGAAAAAATGCATTTTGATTTTCATTAGAGAGCAAAATGATGAAAACTATTCCATGTCATAGCAACCGTTGTGTTATGGACAGTGTACAATTAACTTTATTTGCAATTCTAATTTTTGGATAACTCAGATAATCAAAACCTACTTCTCTCAAAAAAGGACAAAGATAATGAAAACCTTATTCTGGCACTACCTTTTCAACATAAACAGATTTACCATGTTCAAGAGCAGCAGTACAGTGACAGAATTCAAGAAACTGGATGAGATAGATATATCAACTGACAAATTTAGGATAATACAGATAGAGACCAAAAAAGGAAAAGAATCAATTGAGATGAATATGATGAAATAGATAAGTAGTCAGGCCCTCATATCCTGAAAAAGAGCCTTTTCCTGTATACTACAAAGTCTTAAAAGAAAAATTTAAACAGTCATTTCAACTAGTCCTAGTTCATTTTTTTTGGGAAAAAAAACATAATACAAAACTTGGTATTTACAAAAGAGGGGAGAAAACAGGAGCCATTGGAGCTGAACTAGGCCTTTGAAAGCTGAAACTTAAGCCAAAATATTCAAATGAAAGTATGAGATCAATTGGTCATCAAATGAAGATGAAGCATGCAACAGAGATACCATGAAAGAACCCACAGGAGAAAGATCATTAATGAAATAAGAAACAGTAGGGAATTGTATATTTTTTAGAACCATATGATAAAAGAAAATAAACTGAAATTGCAAGCCACCATGACCTGAACATACTTTGAAACATCACTTATCCAATTTTAAACATGGTTAGATGGACGGCATGACACCAACCAATCCACTTATCTTTCTCGAAAGTCTCTTATTTACTTTATGTAGAAAAATGAAGGTGGGAAGGCGAAATTTCAAAAATGCAACAAAAACCATAAGAAAAGCATAGAAAACTATGCCATGGTGCCAATTACATACTCATAACTGCTCTTGTAAAGAGATGAAAATAAGCATATACTGATAATTGAGTTTTTGTCATGTGGGTGCTTCCAGCACCTCCCACAACCACCATAAAGACTTGCAGGTGTAACCTCCTGGCCATGGGTGTTGAAGATGGTAACCACAAATTTTTGCAAATGATTGTACTGCTGAAGTCAGCATTTGTGATTGAAAAATAAAAATGCAGTTGTAAGTAGGTACAGTAAAGCTAGAAGACATTTTGCTTTTGCATTAAAAGCAATAGTAATAACCAAGTAAAAAAGGATAGTTACATTTAAGAATCGCAATGTTACTACATGAAGCAAGAATTTCTTGTATGTTTTTTCCAAAAATTAGAGGGGCTACAGGTCTAATTCAATCAAAATATCTGCAGCAAAGTGTTAGAAGCATTAAAAATACTTTTAAGGTATCTGACACGATCACCAAGTAGCGTGGACAAATGTTGTTATCAGAGAAGGCGGTTAAAATAATTGCAAATACCTTACAACAAATTTCAACTCCTGACAAAATTTGTCCAACCACTCCTTCCAACAATCAGCAGTTATACTCCTTCCAAGGTGATCTTCTATCAGTAGCTAGTCCTGCTTTGTTCCTTGAAGGGGAGATACAGTTCCTCCCATCTAGTTTGCCGGAGCTGAACAGATCCTCCCTATCAGAAGTTTTCATACTGTCTTCATTCCCAGCTTTCTGCATGACCCTATCCCAAGTTCTACTAAGGTCTTCATCCATATGAAATATCATGCATATAATTTCATTGAACCCCATTATTTGCCCAACTAACTTTTCCCTTTCTGATGTAAAATGTGCAACGATATCATGAAGGGTTTTTATGTTGGCTGTACACTGTCCTAGCTGGTCCTCCAAAGTTCTTTTGTTACTCTGCATGCTTTTAAGTTCCTTCAGAACTAGAATTTGCTCTTTCTCCTTTTCCAACCTCACCGTTGCAATTTCGGCTTTAAGTCGCTCTACACACTTCTTTGAATCAAGTGATAATTTTTCTTCAACCTTCAATTTCCACTGGAGAGTGCTAATTTCTGTTTCCAGTTCAGCAATCCACATGTTCTTGAACTGGATTTCCAGCTCATCAAGCAGGTAATCTGCTGCAAACTTCTGCAAAGCCTCATAGAGCTTGCAGATCTCAAGTTGTTTGTCTGCAAGATTTGAAGCAGCAGCAGCTTCAACAAACTGGGTGATATTTTGTTCAAGTGATAAAACATGCTTTTGAACACCAGCAATTATGTTCTCTTTTTCTTTCATAACTTTAAACCACTTCACTTTCTCTTGCTCGAGGGTCATCAAAGTTTCACTCTCTCTCAGCACGCAGTTTTGTTCTAGCAAATCAAATTTGGTTTCTATTCCTTTCAATCTCCTGTTCACATCCTCTGCAAATTCAAGAAATTTCTTCTTGTGCTTTTCAGTGATCTTCTCAGCCTCTAACTTGACCAGAGTCGCAACTTCTGACTCTCGCCTGGCATTATCTTCTTCCATACAAATGATGTGCTGCCGAAGCTCTTCTAAAATCTTGTCTCTCTCTTCTGTCATGTGGCAAAAATTCTCCTTTTCTTCCATGAGAGACTTTTCAGCTTGTATCTTGGCCAGACAAGCAACCTCCAGTTCCCTTGTTGCTGCTTGCCTTTCATCATGATATCTGTCCAGTTGAGTTTCTAAATCAGACTTCATTTTCTCCATCTGCTCCATAACCAGTTTCTGTTGCTCCAATTCAAATTCCACTTTGTTCAGCTCACTGGTTTTGTCAGCAAGAGCATAATTTGCTAGGTCTAGAGCATATGAAGCTTTTCTCCAATCCTCCTGAAGGTTGCTTTCCTTCTGAGAAGCTCGCCTGGCATTATCTCCTTCCATACAAACAATGTGCTGCCGAAGCTCTTCTATAATATTGTCTCTCTCTTCTGTTTTTTGGTGAAATTTCTCCTTCTCTTCCATGAAAGACTTTTCAGCTTGCATCTTGGCCAGCAAAGCAACCTCCGATTCCCTTGTTGCTGCTTGCCTTTCATCATGATATTTGTTCAGTTGAGCTTCTAAATCAGATTTGATCTTCTCCATCTGCTTGGTAACCAGTTTCTGTTGCTCTAATTCAAATTCCACTTTGTTCAGCTGACTGGTTTTCTCAGCAAGAGCATAATTTGCTTGTTCTAGAGCATTTGAAGCTTTTCTCAAATCCTCCTGAAGTTTGCTTTCCTTCTGAGAAGCTCGCCTGGCATTATCTTCTTCCATACAAACAATGCACTGCCGAAGCTCTTCTACAATCTTGTCTCTCTCTTCTGCTATTTGGTGAAAATTCTCCTTCTCTTCCATGAGAGACTTTTCCGCTTGCATCCTGGCCAGCAAAGCAACCTCCAATTCCCTCGTAGCTGCTTGCCTCTCATCTTCGTATTTGTTCAGTTGAATTTCCAAATCAGATTTGATCATCTCCATCCGCTCCACAACCAGTTTCCATTGCTCTAATTCAAATTCCACTTTGTTCAGCTCACTGGTTTTCTCAGCAAGAGCATAATTTGCTTGTTCTAGAACATTTGAAGCTTTTCTCAAATCCTCCTGAAGGTTGTTTTCCTTCTGAGAAGCTTGTTCGTTTAGGCGGTCAAAATTCCTGCATGATTCTTCTAGCATCCCTTTATATGTGTCAAGCTCTTTCAGCACCAGAGCATGCTTCTGCTCAATAGATTCTAGATATTCAGTCCTGCTTTGCAATGAGTCTACCATCTCATGTTCCTGCATAGCCTTGGCCTGAGCTTGAATAAGAGCAATGTCCTTCTTCTCCAATTGTTTAGTCATAAGAGCAATTCTTTCCTCGACTTTTGCACCATGATGTTCCGCCTCATGTTTCAATGTTTCAATCTTTGAGCAGGACTGCAAAAATTTCGATTTCACTACCATAAGCACCACCGACATCTCTTCATTCTCCAATTTTTGTTGCATTAATAAGGAATGGCTGCCTTCTAACTCAATCTGCAACTCCTGAAGCTGTTTATCTCTGGAACTTAGCTGGGATAAGCATTCATCCAAATTCATCCCGAGTTTCTCCATCTGGGTTTTCAATTCAATTGCTCTAGCCTTCAGTTTCTCAGAACAACCTCTGTGGGCTTGCTCCAAAGCTTTAAATTTCTGACGCAAAGTCTTCAAAGAAGCAGCAGCACCCACTCCATTGATTTGCGCTTCTTGATGTTCCTTCAAAGATTCCCGCAACTCCTCATTTTCTTGTTCGATTTGGTATCTTGTATATTCCATTTCTTTAAGGGCTGTTGCTTTGATAGACAATGCATTCCTTAAAGAGGCAATCTCTTCATCTCTCCTCGTTGTCAGTGCTTCAATTGTCGATCTGGCCTCCTCATACTCCAAGACAACATTGTCATGCAGTGCCTTTGATTCAGACATTTGAACCTCCAGCAATTTTCTTCGGCTTTCTTCATGTGCTAGAGCTTGGTTGCACATGTTTAACTGAGAACGAAGGTCTTCCACCACTCTAGTTTGAGAATCCAAATTCATCTGCAAAGTATGAATCTCATCAAGCAAGTTGGATCTCTCCGAACCCCATTCCCTTTTAGCTGCCCAAAACTCATCTTGAAGCTTACTGTGAGCTTCCTCAAGATGCCTGAACTGCTCAATCTTCCATTTGAGCTGGTTCTCAACTTCCCCTTTCTCCTCCTCTAATTGCAGTAACATTTCATCTCGCCTCCTCACTTCTCTGGGTGCCTGAGCCCTATGTTCCGCATCAGAACACCTCCTCTGAGACACTGACAGAAGACTCTTGAGCCCTTCAATCTCTTCTAGATATGAACACATCATCCTCTCCTGCTCTTCTCTTTTAGCATTGGCTTCATCCAAAGCCAATGCAAGCTCTTTGTTCTCCCCTTCCAGATTCCTCATATTCTCCCTAAAGCTGGTCCTCAAATTTTCATTTGCCAGATCCAGACTCTTCAAGGCTGTTTCTTTTTCGGCAAAACTAGATTTCAAATTTTCGCATATCTGCTTCACCGAACAAATTTCCTCTGCCTTTGAATCAATCTCTCTCTCTTGCTTCTCAATCTTGGCCTTTGCTTCTTGGAGCCTATCGACTTGCTCGTCGTGAGCTCTCCTCAAGTTCTCAGACAGTTGACATTTTAGCCGGTACTCTTCCTTGAGCGTCTCCATCTCCGACCTCAAATCCTCCAACTCCTTGTAAACTTCTTCCATTTCCAGTGCTTCAGTCGATCTGGACCCAGAGAATATTTTATCGCAGTTTTAGGAGTATTTCTTTTTCCAAATTTCAGAAAGTAAACTTACGCTGTTTTCTTCAATAGAAACACATCAGAACAGATCAAAAATATTTGCCACTGGTCATTTCAGTGCTATAAAGAAAGCTATTAGGTTCACCTAAAAATGCTTAAAAAGAAAATGAATCGAAAAAACCACCGCCTCGCACAAAAACAACAAAAAAGACAAAAAGAATCAAAACAGAGATCACCTCAGTGAAAATTTAAGATGAGATCTGAGCAAAATCAAGAAGAGTAGCTCCAAATTAGCCCACATTTTCTTCGAGATGGCTAAAAAAGAGAGGGCACTGCAACTCTACAGTAGATCTAGTGCAAAAGAGGAAGGCAAACCCTAGACATAGAATTGGGGAAGGAAACTGACCTGGGAATGGAAAGAGGAGGAGATGAACGCAAGCCGGATGTATGGATCTCCGCCGGTATTACCTCCTGGAATCTGTCAGGAAGGCTGGAAATCGGACGTAAATGAAGTCAAGCAAGGGATAGTCTCTCTCTCTCTCTCTCGTGTCCTTTGCCCCCACCCCTGGCGGCTCCGTTTCGGCGGGCTGTTGGTATGTTTTCAACTTTTCAAAATGGAGATCGAGGGCTCCGGAATTGTGCGCACGTCGCCCTGGCACGGGTTTGCCCACGGAAAAGTCAGTCGATGGTCCACCTGGCAGGTTAGCGTCACGTATCACGCGAAATCGAGATTAGATATATATGGACATGCGCTGTCGCGCTTTTTTTTAAATAAATTTTTTCCCTGATAAGCAGATTTCATATTTGTATGTATGATTTTTTGAAAAAATAAATTTTATATATTTAATTGATTATTAAAAAAAGTGGCATATTCTAATGATGACTATCGAGGATTTTTTTTGTCAAAAAATTATATGAAATATCTGTTATGTTTTTAATAAAAAAATAATTTATCATGTTATATCTAAAACTTAAGAGTATTTTTAAAAACAAAAATTTATCCTAATTTTCAGTGGATAGGCATTGGATTTTGTTATATCCCATATGGATTTTTTCTTCATAAAATATAAAAATTTATTTTTATGAGAAAGTTATTTTTCTTCTCTTATTTGAAACTCCCATCAAATATAAAGTATTTTTTTATTTTTTTAGTTGATCATAGTTTTCTTCCTTCTCCTTCCATGAACTAAACAAGTTTATAATTTTTTTTTTTTTGATAGAACAAGTTTACAGTATTTGAATGATATATTGTTGTACATGAAACTTTCTATTTTTGTTGCACGATCAGTGTATTTGATTTGTGCCATTTATATGTCATTAGTGTAGGTTTCTTACATTAACTTCAAATTTGAAAACAACAACCGTCCTGGACTTGGAATCATTTATCGATGTTTGGAGCCACCTTTTTCATGTGGGATACAATATGGTAGTAAATATAAGGGATGATCTGATCAACTTGGGAAAATGGTACTTGACAATAAAGATGAAGTATATATATAGAGAATATGCTAGCAGGGACTTGTTTGAATATTTGAGCTCAAAATCCTATAAAAATTATGAGTTTGAACTAATATAATTATTTAAATAAAAGCTAGCCCAACATATCTTTATATATATCTAAAAAATCATTACAATGTGCTGGTCTAAATCTCATAAAGAGAAAAAAATCTCAGAACTTATTTAGATTTATGGGCGTACAATCTTATAGAATTTATGGTTTGGATCTATACAATTGAGAAAAATAAGCTTGCGTAACGTCCAAATTCAAAAATATCTAGAAGCTTGTGGAGTGGCTTGATCCGAATCCCATAGAATAAAAAAAAATATTTCAACATATCATTTTTTTTATCCTATGAGATTTGAGTAGGTCTACTCCACAGGCTTCTGGATATTTTTAAATATAAATCTAACCTAAGCTTATTTTTTTCCAATTGCATAGATTTAAATCATAAATCTTATGGGATTTTAGCCCCATGGATCCAAACAAGCCCTCAACAGATTTTTTTTTTTTTTTCCTCATAAAATTTGGGCTAGCCCACTATAATAGTTTTTTAGATATTTAAAAAGACAGATCTAGCACAATCTTAGATGGTTGTAAAGGCTCAAATCTATGGTTCCTACGGAATTTTGGATCTAGACATCTAAACAAACCTTCCAATAGAAACTCACCTGTCGATATACGGATATCATCCCAAGGGATGGGACATAGTTTACCCTGTTACTGTCCTTGCAAAAAAAAAAAAAAAAAACTATGCTCCTCCCTTGCAGCAGTGCACTGCTTACTGCTTAAAACAATAATTTAAAAAAATAATTTAGCCATTATTCAAATATAAAAAGGGTCAAAAGCTATGCCTAATACGGTCAATGACTATTATTTGATATATCTTCTACACACCCGTCCTCCCCGGCCCCCATCCCCACACACACGCCAAAAAAAAAAAAAAAAAAAAAACTACTATTTGATATATCACTATTTATCAAAAAATATAATTTCATTCAAAAATTTAAGATAATTATAAATATTTATTCTTTTTGTCCAACAAAATGAAATTGCACTGATAAAACAAGAAAATGGTCTTAGAGTACAAATTTTTAATAGAGAAAGTAATATGCCTGCTAAGTAAATGCCTTTGATTAAATTGTAATGGTAAATCTCTTAAAAGCTATTGGATAAACGAATACATATTCATTTCTGCAAATTTTAGTGTCCGCCTAGGGGGATCCGCAGACGAATTCGACTTTGGGTACTTCCCTCCGAACTATGTGCTTTAAAAAGGTAAAACAAGCAACCAACTAGTGAAGAAGCTGTAGATGTATAGTTGGAATTATATGAAAACTAGTGTAATTCTTTGTGTACAATATGCGGTATAGTAAATTTGATGTAGAGCATACCGTCCGATCATATTAGATCACATAGCATAATTAATAATGAGATAGATATTTAATACTGCTCAATCTTTTTCTCGTCAGATTTTTACTAACAAAAATATTCTTCCTTCTATAGAACAAAGAAAGAATAATATTATTATTTCTTGATATTTTGTATAACTTTCTGTAAATATATATAATATTTTGAATAATATATATGACTTCTTATTTTTTTATGACATTCTGAATAATATATATGACTTTCTAATATCTTATATGACTTCCTATGAATATATATAGTATCTAGAACAATATATATGATTTTCTGTGAATATATATAATATTTTGAATAATATATATGACTTCTTAATATCTTATATGACTTTCTATCAATATATATATATATGACATCCTAAATAATATATATGATTTTTCATGAATATATATGATATCCTAAAAAATATAATAAATATAAAGCATTAGAAAATCATATAATACATCAGGAAGTCATATATATTGTTTAGGATATCATATATATTGACAAAAAATCATATAAGATATCAAAAAACTATATATATTATTTAGGATGTCATATATATTTACAAAAAATCATATAAGATATTAGAAAGTCATATATATATTATTCAGGATATCATATTTATTCACAGAAAGTCATATATATTATTTTAGATATCTTATATATTCAAAAAAAGCCATATAAGATATTAGAAAGCTATATATATTATTCAAAATATTATATATATTCATAAAAAGTCATATATATTGTTCAAGATGCCATATATATTCACAGAAAGTCATATAAGATATCAGAAAGCCATATATATTGTTCATGATGCCATATATATTCAAAAGAAGTCATATATATTATTCTGGATATCTAATATATTCACAAAAAATCATATAAAATATTAGAAAGCTATATATATTATTCAGAATATCATGTATATTATGTAGGATGTCATATATATTTACAAAAAGTCATACAAAATATTAAAAAATTATATATATTATTTAAAATATCATAAAAATATATGAAATCATATATATTATTTTAAGATATCATATATATTCATAAAAAATTATAGAAAATATTAAAAAATAATAATACTATTTTTTCTTTGTTCTATAGAAGAAATAATATTTTCATCACTGAAAATTGAAAAAAAAATATTGAGTGGTATTAAATATCTATTTTATCATTAAATGTGCTACGTACTCTAATGTAATTGGATGATGCACTTCATGTCAATTTTATTGCACCGCACGTGATGTGCAAAGATTTTCTCATGATATAAAGCCATAAAGAATACATTTCTTGCATATCTTTCCATCACACATTGCTTTTGTGCAAAGTTCATACCTTCCATGTTTCCATCTATTAAAGCATGACTCTATCAACCAAACATCTTCCAACCTAAATTTTGCAGAAAGAACAACAAATCTTTATAGGTCTTTTTTATGCTGACTTAAAGATCAAGTTTTAGGTTGAAATTGGGTAGGCTCCTAGAAGATGCCAGTTTAATGGGTCAACAAATTTGATTCTTGCAAGATTTTCAACCCAATTCCATATGAATATCCAAATATTTTAGAACTTTGTAAACTATCTAGTCCTAGGTAGTTGATGTTGTGTGTCTTGCTCACTTTCTATTTAGCTTTTTTTAGTGGTTGAAAGCACATTGGTGAAATTTAGAGGGGTTCTTTGTCTCATCCTCTCCTGTACTAATAACTTAATTTGAAACGTTGAATCCACATCAATCTTGAATTCTTTAAGGACTCGTTTGATTCGTGGGAAGAACTTTTTTTTTCAGAAAGTAACTTTTTGGGATGCAACTTTGCAGGAAGTTACTTCTTGATAATAAGATTTTGATATGTTTGGTTAATCATAGGAAGATGACTTATTACAAAGTAGCTTATATTTAGATGAGCACCTATTTTTCTGAAAGAACTGTGTAAAATACCTATTATACCCTTAGTAGCTATAAAACCATACATTTTTACTCATAAACTTTGTATATATATATATATATTAATATGATATTTATATTAATATAAATATAATATAAATATATTATAATATAACATTAGACCATAATAATTTATTATGTTAATATAATACTAATATATTAATATTATATTAATATAATATAAATATTTTAATATAATAAATTTATTAATATAAATATAAATATAAATATTATATTAATATTAATATTAATATTATATTTATATAAATATTAAGATATTATTAATATAATATTATATTACTATTCAGTATTTCATCTTAACCATCCATTGATATTTTATTAAATTTTAACTATGGATCTTAAAAGGATATTTTAGAAAAAAAAAAGTACTACCACTTCTCATGTCACGAGAAGTATCAAAATCCACATCTCTTATGACTTTTCATTTCTCATGAAATATGGAAAGTGACTTTTCACGGAAAGTACTTTTTCTACTATCTCTTCTCTTAAAACTCCAACCAGATAAGAGACTCTTTCTTCACTTTCTAGGAAGTACCTCTTCCCCCCTCCACTTTCCGTCAATCAAATGAGTCTTAAGTATTAATTAGGTTCGAGACACCATTAGTTGCATATGATGCATCCCACGGTCTACTCCATCACTAGTTATTTCACAATTCATGTATGGCTGATAAACGGACACGGGACTTCCTAATTCCCAGTAACTTTTTCTTTCTCATTTTGCAGTTAGTACACAGGAATCATATCTATAGGCATGGATCTCAAATATCACCATAGCATCATCAGTTAATATAAAATTTTTGATAAATTATGGTGATACCTCTTCAAGTTTTCATGTTCTGTATTTATCTCTAAAAGTTCTAGTTTTTTTTTTATTAGAGGCCCAAAATCAGATTTTTATTGTAATATAGTTCAATCATCCATCTCTCTCAGGATCTATGAACATATGACAATTACGTGATATAAGTTAAGATAGAAAATACCAAATATGCCTTTATTGGCTAGATTATAGTATTGTGATGTGTTTTAAAGTGGAGAAGATGGGATGGGAAAGTACAGAGAGAGAGAGGAATCTGAAAGTTCCATGGTTTCAAGTATGAGCTTTACGCAAAAGCCAAAGCTCTTTCCAAATCTTTAGTTAATTTATTTCTATATTTTTTATAACTATAGATTTAGAGCTCCAATGAAGACATCATGGGTCATCACAAATCTTGAGCGCCAGTTCTATGGATGCTTTATATACAAAGTAAAAAAAAGATATTATCTTTAATATTTCTTTTAAGCAAGATCTTTCACAAAATCTCTTAAATATGATCATAAGAGATTTGCTGGCACTGAAATGAAACACAAAGAAATGAGATAGGATGGTTAATGTAAGAGGGTTTTATCTGATAAATAATTGTATATATAGCAGTCAGAAGAGGATCAAGTATAACTTTTTGAAAGTTTTGAGATGTACATGAAAATTATAAATTGCTCAAGGAGTGTCTCCAAAAAATAGGAGAGGGTCAAATATAAGTTTTTAAAAGTTTTAGAATGTACATGAAAATCACTAGTTACTGGACGATATTATCATAATTATTTAATTTTTTTTAATTTAAAAATAGAAAGATAAATTAGTAATTTAATAGTTATCATTAATGATGTTAGATTTTTGTTGGACGATAAGGTCATATTATAGTAAAAATTTAAATTTTAAAATTTAATTTTAAAAATTAAAATTCTTGAAGTGCAAACATAAAATGCAAAAAGTTGAAAGGATGTCACAGTAATTCATCCTAAAATTTTCAATCACGTGGATCACCGTCTTAAGTATAAATTACATATGGTGCGATGGGATCCACGAGACTATCCGACTCCCCATAGGTTTGGTCGCTAGTCAGCCCCTCCTTATGCCTTGGTCAGAAGTTTGAAAAAAAAAAAATATTAATAAGAAGAAAAAAGAAAAAAAAGAAAGTAAGTATGTCTCTTTCCTTTTGATTGGGAGTTTAAATTAAGAAAGAAAAGAAAGTAATTTCTTCTCTTCTTGATTCGAAACAAAAAAAAATATATTACAATCTTATTTTACTATTATACTCTTGAAAGGAACCCAATAAACTCAAAAAAAAATCTAGAATAGATCTTATTTTTTAATTTTTTTCATCTTTCTTTTTATTTTCATTGATTTTTTTCATCTATAGGAGTCTCAATTGAATAATCGAATAGAAGATTTAGATAAGATGTTTGAAATAAGCCTAAAGATTGAAATATAATATTAATTTTATTTTTTATCATTAAAAAGATAAGATAAGAATTATAAAAGATACGCTAACTCTTAATTTCTTTCTCTTCAATTCCATCCAATTTAAAAAAAAATAAAATTATGAATTTGAAAGGATTTATATTTTCTTCATATATATATATATATATATATATATATATATATATATATATATATTGTTGGGTATAAAATACCCACAGCCGAAACCCTCGGCGGAATCGGAACAGCTCCGCCCGGACTCCTACGGGAGCCGGGCTCCGCCGCGACATCAGGACAGCTCCGCCCGGACTCCTACGGGAGCCGGGCTCCACCGCGACATCAGAACGCTCCGCCCGGACTCCTACGGGAGTCGGGCTCCGCCTTCGACTTCGAGCAGCACGGCTCCGACCGGACTCCTACGGGAACCGGGAGCGACATCAACAGCAGCTCGGCTCCGTCCGGACTCCTACAAGAGCCGGGCTCCGCCTTCGACATCAACAGCAGCTCGGCTCCGCCCGGTCTCCTACGGGAGCCGGGCTCCGCCTTCGACTTCGAGCAGAGGGCTCCGCCCGGACTCCTACGGGAGCCGGGTTCCGCTTTCAGTATCAACTGCTGGTAAGCTCCGTCCGAACTCCTACGGGAGTCGGGCTCCGCCGCGACATCAGAACAGCTCCGCCCGGACTCCTACGGGAGCCGGGCTCCGCCTCCGACATCGACTGCAGCACAGCTCCGCCCGGACTCCTACGGGAGCCGAACTTCACCTCTAACTTTGACTGCTGGTAAGCTCCGTCCGGACTCCTACGAAAGTCGGACTTCATCTCTAACTTTGATTGCAGAGGATTCCGCCCGGACTCCTACGGGAGCCGGGTTCCGCCCGCAACTTCAGCTCCGAGAGGGCTCCGCCCAGACTCCTACGGGAGCCGGGCTCCGCCTCCGACATCAGCTACAGAGCAGCTCCACCCGGACTCCTACAGGAGTCGGGCTCCGCTTCCGACATCAGCTGCAGCACAGCTCCACCTGGACTCCTATGGGAGCCGGGCTCCGCCTCCGACATCCCCTGCAGCACAGCTCCGCCCGAGCTCCCACGGAGGTCAGACTCCGTCCACGACCCCGGCCGCCAGGAGGACCTCTCCCGGACCTCTACAGAGGCCGGGCTCCGACCATCGCCGAGCCTCAATCAACAGATCCGCGCCTCTTGGCAGGCCACCAAAATGGCCACGATCCTGCTCCACTTCCTGTGACGGATTCCGCACAACTCCATCATTCCCTGACAAGCCGCAGTAACCGTCGCCGCCCTGCCCCCACTTCTTGTGGCGGATTCTGCACAGCTCCACTACCCCCTGGCAGGCCACGATAACGGCCACGAACCTGCTCCACCTCCTGCGATGGATACCGGGCGATTCTCCCATCCGCTGGTAAGTCACGACAACGGGCGCTGCTCCACTCCCTGCAACTGATTCCACGTGGCGAGCTGCGGTGATGGCCACGATTCCGCTCCACTACCTCTCGCAATAAATTTCCCTGACCACGGGCGGCCCACTACCAGACAGTTACAGGTGTCGCCATCAATCCGTTGCCCCTTCCGCCTATAAAAGGAGGACTCAGATACGTTATTCTTTAAGCTCATTCCCTTATCTTAAAACTCTGCTAAATTTTCCGTTCGAGCACTCCATTCTTGTTGAGGCAGAGAACTGACTTGAGCGTCGGAGGGTCTTGCCGGAGCAATCCCACCTCCGGTTTAGACTTCCCTTGCAGGTCCCGGCGGCGACCGCGGCTTCCCCGACTCCAGCTTCTCCGGTGCAAGCAGATTTTTGCACCAACAGGATTGGCGCTAGAGGAAGGGGCTTGAACCTTCGCAGCACTCTTGTTCTTAAAGGAGTGTTCAACGGAGCCGCCTCCGACCGTTTCTCCGTCACCCGCTCCTAATCTTCCCCCGCGAGATCGACACTCGATGCCTCCGCGCAAGGCGTCCATCCGGCGGTCCACGGCCTCCGCGGCCAGATCTCAGGCTCCGGCCTCCCCTCCCGTTCTCAGCCTCCTCCTCCCCCTCCGACGGCGGCGGTCAGCGCGGAGCAGTTTGACTTGCTGGCGCAGCAGGTCAAAGGCCTCGTCGAAGCCGTGCAAGCAATGCAGCAGCAGCAACCACAGGCGTCGGCGCATCCGGAGGGGGCATCTCCAGAATGCCAGAACCCGACGGCGGGGCGGGCCACCTGGGCCAGCCGCCCCGTCCTGTCCGAGAAGGCAAATCCGAGGGTAGAGAGCCCTCAATCGGATCACGACTCCACTCCTGGAAGATCCCTGCCCCCGTTCTGCCAAAGGACCCTCGAGACTCGAAGTCGAGAGGATTTCCTGGACCGGAGGCTCCAGGAGATGAATCGGCGGATCGAAGAACTCCACCACGTGCCTCCCGCTTATGGTGAGGATATTTGCACTAACCCTCCCTTCTCCCAAATGATTATGCAGGAACCGATCCCGCTGAACTTCAAGCTTCCCCAGTTCGAAAGCTACGACGGGACGTCGGACCCGGTTGATCATCTGGAGGCCTTCCGAACGATGATGCTGCTTCACAGCGCTCCTGACGCCATCTTATGCCGGGCTTTCCCGTCTACCTTGAAGGGAGCAGCGAGGAACTGGTACTCGGCTCAGAAGTCGGGTACCATTTTTTCCTTCGATCAAATGAGCCACCAATTTGTGGCCCATTTTGTCAGCAGCCGGCGTCCCCGGAAGGGTTCGGAGTCCCTCATCAACATCAAGCAGAGGGAAGGGAGTCCATACGGGCCTACGTCAACCGCTTCAACATCGCGGCGTTGGAGGTCCGGAACTTGGACCAGTCGGTTGCCATGGCCGCCCTGAAAGGTGGCCTTCAGAAGAATGATCTTTTGTACTCCCTGAAAAAGAAGTACCCCAGGAATTTTGCCGATTTACTGGCTCGGGCTGAAGGATACGCCCGAGCGGAAGAGGCCTTCAAAATGAAGGACGAAGAGACAGCAAGGGAGCGTCAGGCGGGAGATTCGAGTAAGCCCGCAGTTGAGAAGAGGCCAAAGAAAACCCGGCCTCGCTCCCGATCCCCTCCTGGACATAAGCGCGCCCATACTCCGCCCCGGGCACGCAGGCAGAGAAGCCCGGACAGCAGGTTTCGGCGGGGTTCCCCACCAGGGAAATTCTGCAACTACGCCCCCCTCAACGCCTCGAAGGCCCAGGTACTGATGGAGGTCAGGGAGCAGCTCCCTAGGCCGGAGACGATGCGCACACACCCCGGGAAGCGCAACCCCAACAAGTTCTGCCTCTACCACCGCGACCACGGCCACGATACGGAAGAATGCATCCAGCTCCAGGACGAGATCGAGGAGCTCATTCGGCGAGGTCAACTCGACAGATTCATCCGCCGCAGGCCTGAGGGTAGGGGAGACCGGCCAAGAGCCCTCCCACCGCCTGAACCGCAGAAAAGGGAGGAGCAACCCGGGGACCGACCCCCCATCGGGACCATCGACTCCATCACCGGAGGGCCTCAAGGAGGAGCGGAAAAACTGTAAATGTATCACTTACTATTTCGCCTTGAATCTACTTTCTTTCTGCCTAACGTGCCCCCCCCACCTAGCGTGGATGTATTATGACTGGATCTGATCTCTCCAAAAACGCAGCCCTGCCAGGAACAGGAGGAGAACCTCGTCCTGGCATGAGCAAAGTCAAAGGCCCGGTTCTTTTAGACCTGATGGGGGGAGAGGCCTTACAACGCCCTAATGTGCCCCCACAGCCCTGTTAGGGACAGGAGGAAAATCTCGCCCTAACTTGAGCAAAGTCAAAGGCCCGATTCTTTTAGACCGGATGGGGGAGAGGCCTTACAACGCCCTAATGTGCCCCCACAGCCTTGTTAGGGACAGGAGGAAAACCTCGCCTTAACTTGAGCAAAGTCAAAGGTCCGGTACTTATAGACCGGATGGGGGGAGAGGCCTTACAACGCCCTAATGTGCCCCCACAGCCCTGTTAGGACAGGAGGAAAACCTCACCCTAACTTGAGCAAAGTCAAAGGGCCCGGTTCTTTAGACCGGATGGGGGGAGAGGCCTTGCAACGCCCTAATGTGCCCCCACAGCCATGTCAGGAACAGGAGGAGAACCTCGTCCTGACATGAGCAAAGTCGAAGGCCCGGTTCTTTTAGACCGGAGGGGAGAGGCCTTACAGCGCCCTAACGCGCCCCCACAAGCAAGGCTAGTAAGGGGAGGAGAACCTCGCGCCGGCTCGAGCAAAATGGAAGGTCCGGACTCCTACGGGAGCCGGGTTTCCGTCGCCAAGGAAGACTTCGCCCGGACTCCTACGGGAGCCGGGTTCCACCGCCAAGGAAGACCTCACCCAGACTCCTACGGGAGTCGGGTTCCGTCGCCAAGGAAGATCTCACCCGGACTCCTACGGGAGCCGGGTTCCGTCGTCAAGGAAGACCTCGCCCGGACTCCTACGGGAGCCGGGTTCCGCCGCCAAGGAAGACCTCACCCGGACTCCTACGGGAGCCGGGTTCCGCCGCCAAGGAAGACTTCGCCCGGACTCCTACGGGAGCCGGGTTCCGTCGCCAAGGAAGACTTCGCCCGGACTCCTACGGGAGCCGGGTTCCGCCGCCAAGGAAGACCTCACCCGGACTCCTACGGGAGCCGGGTTCCGTCGCCAAGGAAGACCTCACCCAGGACTCCTACGGGAGCTGAGTTCCGTCGCCAAGGTAGACCTCACCCGGGCTCCCGGTTCCGTCGCCAAGGAAGACTTCGTCCGGACTCCTACGGAGCCCGCGCGCTTCCCGGCTCCGCTCGCCCAAGGAAGACTCGTCCGGACTCCTACGGGAGCTGGGTTCCGCCGCCAAGGAGACTCACCCGGACTCCTACGGGAGCCGGGTTCCGCCGCCAGGAAGACTTCCCCGGACTTCAGCGGGTCGCCGCCGGACTCACCGGCTCCTACGGGGCCGGTTCCCACCAAGAAGACTTCGCCCGGACTCCTACGGAAGCGGGCTCCATCCGCCACTTCGCAAGGGTCACAATGGTGGCGAAACTCGGCGTAACAAGGTCGGATGAAAGGAAAGAGCCCCCCCCACGGCGACATCTACGACAAACAAGCCAAACGACAAGAAAGGTTCAACAGACGACAATATCAGTGCTACGCGTGGACAAGGTAACACAAAACGCTCTTTTTTCTATTTCCGATATACGCACTACAAGACCAGGACGGCCAGGGAAAGAAGGACAAAACGACAAAAAGAAAATAACTACATAAAGACAAAAGGGCTTTAAGGAGGCCCTGCTTCCTCCGACCTAGGGTTATCACCTCCATCCCTCAACCAGGACTGCCTCAGGTTCTCCATTGCTTCTTCTAGTTCTTCCTTCTTCCGCAGCGTATCCTGGAACGCCTGACGAAGTCGCCGACTCTCAGCCTCCGCTTCTCAACGCCACTTCCGCAAAACTTCGAACTCCGCCTCTGCGTCCGCGACGGCCTTCCGCTCCAGCGCCAGTTGGATTTTCACTTGTTGCAGCTCGGCTGTCTTCTCCCCAAGGGAGACAGAAATCCCTTCGACAGTGCCTCTCAGGGCTTGGAGCTCTTCGGTATCTTGGGCGGAAGTAAGCTGCGCCCTAGTAACCAGCTGCCTCTGGAGACGAACGACCTCGTCCGCCGCCTTCCAGAATCTCCCTTTGTACTCTTCCACTTGCCGGCGCCAGCTGGCCCGCTGCACGTCGTGGCTCATCTCAGCGTCTTGAAGCTGCTTCTGGAGGTCGAGACCTTCTGCGACCACTTCTGTTCATCATCAAACCCGTGCCAGGACCGGGATGAGTTTCCTTCCAGCTGGCCGATCTTCCTCTTCGCAGCTGATAGCTCCACCTTAAGGGCACTGATCCTGGCTTCTTGAGCCTAAGTTCGGTCGCTGGCGCTCTTCTTACATTCCTCGAGCTCCTTTGTGAAGTTCGCTTCCTCCGGCTGTAATCCATGATCGCCTTCACTTGGAGACTCCTAAAGTGGCGGCCTCAGCGGCGGCTTCGAAATGGCATTCTCTCGACTTGCGGAGCTCGCCCTCCGACTTCTTCAACTTCTTCATCAGGTGGAGGACCTTCTTTTTCAGCCGCTGGATAGTTGACTTCAGCGGGACCCAGGGGCAAGGGAGTGCTTCAGCAGGCACTGTCATCGAAAAGTGCAAACATCAAGACCGACTCATTACAAGAAGAAAGGAAGAAAGGAGGAGGAGGGGGAAGGAGAGGCCATCTACAACAAGAAATTCGACTTTATTGATTGAATAATTTTGAAGACAAACAGAAAGAAAATATGGTGACAAAATAAGGGCACAAGATCGGAGGTCTCAGACCTCAGGGGCAGGAGGTGGAGAACTCGGCGCGGGGGGTGCGACTTGCGGGTGGCGGCGGACGAAGGGCCCGCCTCATCTTCAGGACTCCTCAAGAAGTCGAGATCGAGGTCGGGGTATCTGCTGGCCACCTTCTCTTGGCAGAGCTCGAACCCCTTAGTGAACGCCTCTTGGCCGAACTGGATGTTTAGTTCCTCATCTCTGCGGAGGCCTTGAACTCCTCCACCGCAAGGGCCCTGGCCTCCGAGACCAGAACCGGAGTTTGCTCGCCAATGGGCGACCTCGGCCTCCGCCTTCCTCGCCGACTCCTCCAAGATTCGTCTCTCCTCCTCCCGGGCTTGTCTCTCCTCTTCCCGGGCTTGCCTCTCTCTCTCCAGGGCCTCCTGGAGGGCGGCTACTTCGGCCGTCTTCGCTTGGAGGCGAGCAACCTCGGCCTGGCAGCGTTCCTCCGCCTGAAGGAGGTCCCTTCTCATGCGGCTCGTCGCCTCGACATAGGCGAAGAGCTGGTGCCCAATCTGCAAGGACGGATAGAGAATTACAACAAAGGCCGAGTGACCATGCAAATAAACATCCGCTTACCTCAAGGAAGGACCCCAAAGAGTCCCAAGCCCGCTGCTCGGGATCGGCGCGGTCGATCCTCTCCACGACATCGGACAGAATGCAGCCATCGAGCAGCCGCCTGATCAGGTCCTTGTCGTTGAAGGGGTTCTCCGATCCCCCCTCGGAGCAGACGGACTCGTCTGCAGCAGCTCGGTGGCTGCTCGCCCTGCGAGCCACCGATTTCCTCCTCCTCCCCGCGGCGGGCGCCTCCGTGGGCGAACCCCGGAACGGGGCCCCAGTCGGCGGGCTCCTTGAGGAAGCCCGGGGGGCCGCTGGCTCGGCATCCGAAGGAATGTCGATGGCCGGGGTCGCCTGGACGGGCGCAGCCAAGCTCGTCTCCTCGCCCTGGCCCTCTTCGCCGATCCGGAGGCCGTCGCGCCCTTCCTCTTCTGAGCTCTCATGCCCTTGGCGAGCATCCGCGTGGCTTCGGCGTCCATTGCTAAAAAAAAAAAAAAAAAAAAAAAGAGAGAAAAAGAAAAAGAAGAAAGAAGAAGCGACACCGATCAGTCCAGAGTCAAAAAAAAAAAAAAAAAAAAAAGAGAAAGAAAAGAAGAGAGAAGAGAAAAGAAGAGAGAAAGAAAGAGAAAGAAAAGAGCGGGAAGGAAAAATAAAGAGAAGAAGAAGGAGGCAAGAAAAGAAAAGATAAATACTTGCTGGATCCTGAGGGCTCAGGCCGATGTTGAAAAGAAGCTGCTCCCTCAGAAGATTAGGAAGGGAAGGAGCGGGATAACTTAGAAGCTTCTGGGCGGCCTGGAGGTCGTCCTCTCCCAGGCTGGGAGCCCGACGGACGGAATCCCTCAGAGACCCCCAAGGGGGCAGGCCCAGTTCCAGGGTCGGGCAGTAGACGAAGAGAAATTTCCTCCTTCCAATTGTGAATCGAAGAAGGGGCGCCCTTCAGCAACCCCTTCTTACCAAACTGGGGGAGAAGTACCACCAGTCCTTCGCTGAAGGATGGCGTTTGAAGGTGTAAAAATGCCTGAACAAGGAGAGGACGGCTGGACCTCGGCTATGTGGCAGAGAGAGAGAGAAACCCTATCAAAAACCTAAAGGAATTCGGGGCCACGGAGGCGAGAGAAATGTCTAAGAAGCGGAAGAAGGCAGCAACAAAGACAGGAAGCGGAAGCCGGAGTCCGGCACGGAATGCCTCCTGATACAAACAGAAGCGACCAGGAGGAGGAGCGCTGGCCCGGTCAGAGGGGCCAGGTAGCTCCAGGTCGTACTCCGGAGGAACCCCATACCGAACCCTTATCAGAAGGAGTTCATCCGGAGTCGACGAACATGGAATGGCGCCCGGTGCAAAAATCGGGCGAGGCCCTGCCCCGGACGCGGGTTCGTCCGCAGAGAGGACCTGGGGGTTCGAAGCAGAAGAACTCTCAGAACTGACGGGAGCAGAAGAGTCGGAAGACATTTTGAGCAGTTTCGAGGGAGACCTAAAGGACCCTAAAAAGACAGACCGAAAGGGGAACGAGACGCCGAAGGCTAACTCGGAGGAGCACAAAAGTAATAAGAGGGAGAAGCCCCTAGGCGGTGAGAAGAAGGTTGGCACTAACCTATATTGCTCTGAGGGACCTGGGGGACGAGAAACGGGAGGCGCCTACGGCTCGAGAAGACGTTCACTAGAGCAGGCTCTCGAAGAGAAGACAGACACCAGCGAAAACTCAGAAATGGAGTAGGACGCCTGAAGGGGAGGACGGGTTTAAATAGACCCTGGGATCCGCGCCATAATGATCGCGAATCCCCCTGGCCAGTCCACATCCGACACGTGTCCCACTCCCCCTGGCAGCAGGCGGCTAAAAGCGGCTGACGGTTGGCAGGATCATAATTGCACCGTACCTAGGCCAGTGTACCTGCGGGATTTTCGAAGCGTCCCCTCGTACCGCTCCAATTCGAAAAGACTCCGGCACGCGCTCATTTAATGCCAAAATATCTGGAGGCGGCAGTGCGCAGGATTCGAAGGGACGGTTCCGGCTGTACCCATCTCTCTCTGTGTACTTCCTTCGCTTGAAATTCAAACTCGGAAGTAGGGGGACTGGTGTTGGGTATAAAATACCCACAGCCGAAATCCTCGACGGAATCGGGCACAGCTCCGCCCGGACTCCTACGGGAGCCGGGCTCCACCGCCGACATCAGAACAGCTCCGCCCGGACTCCTACGGGAGCCGGGCTCCACCGCCGACATCAGAACAGCTCCGCCCGGACTCCTACGGGAGCCGGGCTCCCGCCGACTCAGCAGCAGCAGCTCCGCCCGGACTCCTACGGGAGCCGGGCGCGACATCAACAGCAGCAGCTCCGCCCGGACTCCTACGGGAGCCGGGCTCCCGACATCAACAGCAGCAGCTCCGCCCGGACTCCTACGGGAGCCGGGCTCCGCCTCGTCGACTCGAGCAGAGGCTCCGCCCGGACTCCTACGGGAGCCG
>NC_025994.2:89591311-89630184 GCF_000442705.2 Elaeis guineensis
GAATCCCATCAATCAAGTATTGGACGATCGGATCCATCCAACTTGATTCGATAGTGAGCTGCAATACTTCTTCAACTTTGTCGGTACTCGACTGTTCGAGACATTCAACGAATGTCCGACCCAGCAAGTTGAAAGCGGTAGTAGCTAGTCGTGAAAATATGTTGGTCCGAGCATTTTCAGTTTTGAAAATGTGAAAGATCTCAAAATATTTCAATCTCGTTGTAATATCTTTCACCTTTTGAAGGTACTTCATCATAGTGAAGTCTCGGGCTTCAAATTCATCCTTGACCTGTCTAGCAATCAGTTATGAGTCGGTGAAGATCTTCAAACGGTCGATCTCCAGCTCTTTGACTATCTTCAAGCTGGCTAAGAGTATTTCATATTCGGCTTGATTATTTAAGATTTTAAAATTGAATCGAAAGATGTATTCAGTGACTACTACTTTGAAATTTGTGAGTATAAAGCCGGCTCCACTACCTTGTGCATTAGATGCTCCATCAATGTGTAGCACCCCAAGTCGACCTTAGGTCGGGTTCGGGAGTCGTAACCTACTTTATTGAATTATCATTTGTATCTTCTAGCTTATTATCGGATATTATATATTCTGCAATGAAGTCGGCCAGAACTTGTGCTTCATGGACGATCGTAGGCGATATTGTATGTCGAACTCGCCAAGGCTTCACTGCCCACTTTGCCATCTGATCTGATGTATCGGGTCGATATAAGATCGCCTTCAATGGCTGATCTATCAAGATCACAATTGGATGTGCTTGAAAGTACGGATGAAGTCGTTGTGCCGATATGATTAGAGCGTAGATTATTTTCTCCGCTCCTGATTATCGAACTTCGGTATTGTGAAGTACTTTACTGGTGTAGTAGATCGATCGATGAATTTAATTTTCATCCTCCTGGACGAGCACCGAACTAATCACTTCTGTTGAAGTTACCAAGTAGAGGTACAATGTCTCTCCGACCTTCGATTTTGTAAGTAAAGGTAAAAAATCAAGTATTTTTTTAAATCTTTGAAAGACTGCCGACATTCATCTGACCATAAGAAGTCCTTTATCTGTCGTAAAGTTTTGAAGAATGGCAAGCATCTCTCGGTCGATCTAGAAATGAATCGACTGAGTGCGGCGATCCTTCCGTTGAGTTGCTGTATCTCTTTCTTTGAGCTCAGGTGCTTCATATTGATGATGGCCTTTATCTTTTTGGGATTAGCTTCGATTTCTCATTATGAAATAAGAAATTCGAAAAATTTTTTGAAGGTTACCCCAAATGCATACTTGGTCGGATTTAACTTCATCTGATGTCGTCGAAGCGTGCCAAAGGCTTCTTCCAGATTCTGAACATGATCTGAAGTTTGGAGACTCTTCACCAGCATATCATCCACGTACACATCCATATTTTGTTCAATCTGGGCCTTGAAAATCTTATTGACGAGCCATTGATAAGTAGCTCCACTATTTTTCAAACCGAAAGTTATTACTTTGTCGCAGTATATGCCTTTGTCGGTTACAAAAGTTGTGTGCTCCTCATCTTCTGGTGCTATCTGAATTTGATTATACCCAGCGAAGGCATCCATGAAACTCAAAAGTCGATGATCTGAAGTCGCATCAACCAGATGATCAATCTTCGGCAATGGGAAGCTGTCCTTCGGATAAGCCACATTCAAATCGTATAGTCGATGCAAATTCTTCACTTCTCATTGATTTTTTTCACCATTACCACATTGACGAGCCAATCGGGATATGTAGCTTCTCTGATGAACCCTGCTGCGAGGAGCTTGTCGACTTCTTCATCAATGATCTTTCATCTTTCGGGGGTAAAAGGTCGCTTTTTTTGTCTTACTGGCTTAACGTTCGGGTTGATGTTAAGTCAGTGAGTTATTACTTCTGAAGGAATCCCGAGCATGTTGGTGGCCGACCAAGCAAAAATATCGGTATTGGCTTTGAGTAATTTTATTAATTATTGCCGCTTTGAGTCGGGCAGTTGCGATCCAATTTTGACCATTTTTTTGAGATCTTCTTTCAGCGGGATAGAAATCAGTTGTTCAGCTGGTTCACCCCTTTCCTGATTCTCTCTTTGGTCTAATTTATCGACAGACAGAGAGTTTTCAGGCTTATTATTTTGGATGGAGACAAGAAAGCAGCATCGGACAAGTTGCTGATCTTCACGCATCTCTCCGACTCTATTTTTTGTCAGAAATCGAACTAATAAATGGTATGTCGAAATCACTGCTTTCAGAGCATTGAGTCTAGATCGTCCAAGTATGGCATTATAAGCTGAAGGTACTCGAACTACCGTAAACATTATGAAGACGGTGCTCAATTGTGATTCAGTTCCAGCGGTTAAGGGGAGGGAGATTTCTCCTTCCACTGTGATAGCATCTCCTGTGAAACCGACTAATCGCATTGAAACTCTCCTGAGTCGATTAGTCGGTAGTCGCATTCAGAAGAAAGTCGAATAAAACAGAACATCAATTGAACTTTCATTATCTATAAAGATTCTTTTTACATATAATTTGCTATTATTGTCGAGACAACAATAGCATCATCATGGAGAGTCTGAATTCTCTGAACATCCTCTTCTGAAAAAATTATTATATTGTTGAGTCATCACCATTTTGCCGACTCTTCTTCGGAAGTTACCCTTCAGTCCTGTCGTTTGGAGATCATGTTGATCACTCCTGCAGTCGGCTGATTATTTACAGCTTTCTCAGTCACTGAGGTTGTCGATCAACAGGGGGTTGAGTCGATGGATTTCTCCGATATTTTTCGAGATAGCCTCGTTGAATAAAGATTTCTATCTCATCCTTTAGTTGAATGCATTGTTCGATATCGTGACCTTGATCACGATGGAACCGACAATACTTCCTCCGATCGTGATTCCTCGACGACACTTTCATCGATGGAGGGTGTCGTAGTTATTCTGCTCCTTCGATCTCTATGATGATCTGTGCACAGAGAGCAGAAAGAGGAGTGTAGGAGTCATACCTGCCGTAACTCGGCCTTAGACTCTGTCATTGGGGTGAAGCTCGCTTATTGGAAAGTGACCGTCTTGATTCGGTCGGAGCTCCTTCCTTCTTCTGTTTCTTTTTCTTCTAACTTTTGCCTTCTATCTGACATCGATCAAAAGCTCCTTCATCTACGCACATATACTTGTATGCGCGCTCCAGAAGTTCAGCATAAGTCCGAGGGAGAGTCTTGTCCAAAGAATATGTGAATCGAGATTCCTTCAGATCTCTTTTCATGGTCGATATAGCCATGTCTTCATTGAGGTCTTTGATCTCAAGCGTGGCTGCATTAAAATGAGTCACAAAATCTCGAAGTATCTCAGTCTCTCCTTGTTTAATCGAGAAGAGACTGTCGGAAGTTCGTGGCAGCCTTCGACTAGTGCTGAAGTGAGCCACGAAGGAGTGTTTGAGCTGTCCAAAGGAGTATATGCTTCTCGTCTGAAGTCCACAGTACCAGACTCGAGCAGCTTTTTGAAGAGTCACTGGGAAGCTAATGCACAAGAGGGCGTCGGTTGCCCTCTGAATCATCATGAGAGCTTTGTAGCTCTCAAGATGGTCGATCGAGTCGGTGGAGCTGTCATATGGCTCCACTTGCAGCATCTTGAACTGAGATGGGATCGGTTCGTCCAAGATGTGCTAAGAGAGAGACTGAGCGGTGTGAAAGTTATAGTCGTTGGAGGACTTTCGACCTTCCATCTGAAGTTGAATGAGTCGGCAGTTGATTTTCTGAAACTTGCATTCGTAGTCGTCGAACCGTCGTTGCTGGAAAACTCCGAGGGTAGAACCCCCCGACGAGTTTAAAGGAGAAGCAGAAGGTATCCACGGTCGTTTTTCCTTCCTAATACTTTCGAGATGGGAAGGAGAGGAACACCGCGTGTGGTGGGTGGCATGGCGAGAGTATCGAGAATGCCACTATTCATCTCGATGGGAAAGCTGAGACAATCGCTCCGGAGAAGGAGAAGGTGATCGCTGCGGATGACAGCGGCTGTGCCTGGACGGCACTAACTGTGCCACCGATTGCTCTGCCAACGGCTGCTGCTAGGTTTGCTGTTGTTGGAGACTTTTGACTGCCTCCATGAAAATATTCATTTGCTGCACAAGCGCAGCGATCTGGACGTGCGTGGTGATCACGGGATGTGAGAAACTAAGCTATGCTACTGAAAGAGGGGGAGAAACCTCTTCCCAACGGGAAGAGTGCCTCACTGATCTGATGGTAGTCGAGTGTTGGGCTCTGATCTTCATCATGGTGTATATAATCTTTTCTCCTATCTGATGCGTCAATCTGTTGCGGCCAACTCGCCGTTGTCTGTCGCTAGAAACGAGCACCTGCAAGACAGCATCCACACGGACCGGATTGGTGTCCGACGGAGACCCTCCGATGTTTAAGTCAGAAAAAGAAGTTGGTGAACAGTAGTTTTTGAATGTAGAAAGTAGTAGAGTTCTGGCTCGAGCTTGCTTATCCGTACTGTGCACTTACCTCCATTTTATAGATGATTCTGGTATAACTGTCAAGCACGTGGTCCTACTTTTTATGGTACTAAATTATCAGACCATAAATATAAAATTAGTGGGACGTTAATTCTCCTTAATAGCCGTGATACGTAGTTGATTACCGTTTGTGATGGTTATGGTATATTGAGTAGATTAGCCGGCCATATGTAGGTAGAATCGACTATATGTCGATAAACTCTATGAGCGACCGTCGGTTAGTAGTTCTGTTATGCCGACGGTTTAAGTCGTTCGCTTAGCCGACGATTTAAGTCGTTCACTGTCGATCGGTAGTAGTCGAATCATTAGTCGAATAGTCGACATTAGTCGG
This sequence comes from Elaeis guineensis, assembly GCF_000442705.2. NCBI lineage: Eukaryota > Viridiplantae > Streptophyta > Magnoliopsida > Arecales > Arecaceae > Elaeis > Elaeis guineensis. Next base: position 89,596,144 of record NC_025994.2, read on the forward strand.
CCAGCCGACAGTAAGTCGGTGCGGTTTGCTCAGTCGATCGATGAAGAGTCGGAACCGCATAATCAGCCGATATGCAGTCGGAGTCGTGACGACCAAAATCAAAGATCGGTCGATTTATCCCAACAGTTTGCTTCTTGTTTCTTTGTAAGTGTTGGGTATAAAATACCCCCCAGCCGAAGTTCATGATGGGAGTGACCCTCCAGGGATCCAACTGACTTTCGACCTCCGGCAACGTCTCTTCAAACCTCCCAAACGGCCGAGCCTCCACCACACTCCCAAGTTTTGTCGACGAGCAGGACCCCGCCAGCACCGACCAGATTCTTCGCGACGTCCAGACTCCTACAGGAGCCAGACCTCGTCTCCGACTCCAGCCACGGGGAGACTCCGTCCGGATTCCTACAGGAGCCGGACTTCGTCCCCAACCTCAACTGCTAGAAGGCTTCACCCAGACTCCTACGGGAGCCGGATCTCGTCTCCGACTCCAGCTGCAGGCAGGCTTCGTCCGGACTCCTACGGGAGCCGGATTTCGTCCCCAACCTCAACTGCTGGAAGGCTTCACCCGAACTCCTACGGGAGCCAAGCTCCGCCCGCGACCTCACTTACAGGTAAACTCCGTCCGGACTCCTACGGGAGCCGGACTTCGTCCCTGACCTTGATTGCAAGTGGACTTCGACCGGACTCCTACGGGAGCCAGATCTCATCTCTGACTCCATCTGCAGGCAGGCTTCGTCCGGACTCCTATGGGAGCCGGATTTCGTCCCCAACCTCAACTGCTGGAAGACTTCACCCGGACTCCTACGGGAGCCGAGCTCCGCCCGCGACCTCACTTACAGGTAAACTCCGTCCGGACTCCTACGGGAGCCGGACTTCGTCCCTGACCTTGATTGCAGGTGGACTTCGACCGGACTCCTACGGGAGCCAGATCTCGTCTCCGACTCCAGCTGCAGGCAGGCTTCGTCCGGACTCCTACGGGAGCCGGACTTCGTCCCCAACCTCAACTGCTAGAAGGCTTCACCCGGACTCCTACGGGAGCCGAGCTCCGCCCGCGACCTCACTTACAGGTAAACTCCGTCCGGACTCCTACGGGAGCCGGACTTCGTCCCTGACCTTGATTGCAGGTGGACTTCGATCGGACTCCTACGGGAGCCAGATCTCGTCTCCGACTCCAGCTGCAGGCAGGCTTCGTCCGGACTCCTACGGGAGCCGGACTTCATCCCCAACCTCAACTGCTGGAAGGCTTCACCCGGACTCCTACGGGAGTCGAGCTCCGCCCGCGACCTCACTTACAGGTAAACTCCGTCCGGACTCGTACGGGAGCCGGACTTCGTCCCTGACCTTGATTGCAGGTGGACTTCGATCGGACTCCTACGGAAGCCAGATCTCGTCTCCGACTCCAGCTGCAGGCAGGCTTCGTCCGGACTCCTACGGGAGCCGGACTTCGTCCCCAACCTCAACTGCTGGAAGGCTTCACCCGGACTCCTACGGGAGCCGAGCTCCGCCCGCGACCTCACTTACAGGTAAACTCCGTCCGGACTCCTACGGGAGCCGGACTTCGTCCCTGACCTTGATTGCAGGTGGACTTCGACCGGACTCCTACGGGAGCCGGGCTCCGCCCACAACTTCGCTTGCAGGCAGACTTCGTTCGGACCTCTACGGGAGCCGGACTCCGTCTTCTACTCCGACTGCAGGCAGACTTCGTCCGGACTCCTACATGAGCCGGACTCCGTCTTCTATTTTCAACTGCAGGAAGACCTCGTCCGAGCTTCTATAGGTGCCGGACTTCACTTCCGACTCCAGCTACCGACTCCAACCGAACTTCGGCCAACAAGTCTGGACCCCCTGGCAGGCCACAATAATGGCCACGGTCCTGCTCCACTCCTTGCAGCGGACCCTACGCAGCTCCATCACTCCCTAGCAGGCCACAATAATGGCCACGATTCTGCTCCACTCCCTGCGGCGGACCCTACGCAGCTCCATTACTCCCTGGCAGGCCGTACTAACGGCCACGATTCTGCTCCACTCCCTGGCGAGTACGACAACGGACGCCGCTCCACTCTCCGCAACTGATTCCACGTGGCGAGCCATGATGACAGCCACGACTCCACCCCATTACTCTTCATGATAAACTCCTCCTGACCATGGACAGCCCATTGCCAGACGGTTACAGACATCACCATCAGTCTGTTGCTCCCTCCGCCTATAAAAAGGGGACCCCAGATATGTTATTCTCTAAGCTCTCATTTTCTACCTAGAAACTCTACTAAAATTTTCGTTCAAGCACTCCATTCTTGTTGAGGCAGAGAACTGACTTGAGCGTCGGAGGGTCTTGCCGGAGCAACTCCACCTCCGGTTTAGACTTCTTTTGCAGGTCCTGATGGCGACCGCGACTCTCTCGACTCCAGCTTCTCCGGCGCAAATGGATTTTTGCACCAACAGTAAGTTTCCTTATAATTTTAAAATATCTCAACAAATGAAGCAGCAATTACTTGAAAAATACTTTTGAAAGCTGAAGTCTATGCTCTCTCTCTCTCTCTCACTCGCTCTATACTCGGATGAAGTAAAAGGCTAGGGATTGTATTGAAAGAATGATTCACCTTCCCTTGCACGAACCTATCAATGGATCCCACAAGCATCGCTTTGAGATCTATGCAAGCTGATGCATGAGAGTTTTTTGAGTCCTTTGAGAGCTTTATGGAACACGATCCAACGAACAATGTCATGAAAGAAGATCAGTCATTCCTTTGCACAAACGGTACAACCCAAACCCCAAGCGTTAAAGCTTCGAAGGATTTTGGAACACAAAGTTTCAAACTACTAAACTTGAATACCCATAGAAAACAAGGTGGCTGTTCACTTAGCCCCCGATTTCATCAAAAGAATAGCCGTAGAAAATGCAATGATAACAAATAATATTTACCACCTTTAGGAACTCAATAAGCTGACTTTAATTAGCTGTTGAAATAAAAAGAAGTGAGAAAAGGACATTTCTTAAGGAACATATCATCACTAGGAGTTTGTTGTTCATATATTCACTGTGGATGATACTTCATGGCCAAACTTCTGTTTTTTGACTTCTGCGGTTACAGCGTGTCCTTGGTATTTGGCATTTTCCTCTCTCTGCTATATATGCATATGCTGGAATGATGAAGAGAAGAAAAGAGAAGGGAAAACTTGCATTGATTCAGTTTGTCAGTTTGACTATGAAGAGATGACATTCATCAGGATATAATCATCATTTCAACAATTTATGATATTAAAAGCTGGATTTTATTTTTTAAAGGGATAGTATAGAAATAAATAAATACAGAGCCTCTGCCACTTCTTAATTTGCATTGAAAATCACTCTTAGGGCTATCTTTTACTTAGAAAAGTGAAAACCTTTTTTTTTAATCCTTTTCCTTCTCTCATTTTAAACACAAAATAATCACTCACTAGCTCCACAAGATGTTTTGTATTGTCCATGGCTAAGAAGCAGCAAACCTACTCGATGCAGGTCTGCATATATTTGGAGAGGTGCAAATCACTGCTTCACCATCCAAGTAAACCAACCCCTACGAGAGCCAGAGACTTCATAACAATTAGGATTGGGACACAAGGCAGGTAGATACCTACAGTTGATATCAATTGTACTTCTCATTCAAGAATGACCACAAAGGCCCTCAATGATCTCCATAATAGAGAATAAGAAGCCCTTCTTAAGCCAGCCATCCTCTCCTATTAGGTCAAGTAAGCATGAATGTCAACAGTCCACTGTAAATAAAAGAAATAAATGATTCTCTCAGCTTAATCATACTACTTCCCAGGCAGAGTAATCAAAACCATGCTAAATATGGAGGACCCATCATCAAAATAACATTAGCATTTCAAGCTTTCCCCTGTAGCTTATTGTATCTTCATATTTACAGCAAAAAAGAGTTATATGATGGAAGAAAATAAAGAAGGAAACTGAGTTCTCATTCTACAAAAGAAATTTGTAGTCTTGCATACACAACCTGCTTATAGAACCTCCTAGTCCTATAGAACAATGCCAAGGCAACAGCAAACCCGAAAAGGCTAACAAATGACATAATCAGAAATGATAGCATGAAGCAATGCTTACCCATGCACTTTTGTACATCTGTCGACGATGACGATGATTCCATGTCATATATGTATCCCACCACTCTTACAGAGAGGATATAAGAGCCAAAGGGGCTTGCAATGGCAACAGTGTTAAATATGGTGCCAAAATGCCTTAATCCAAATATCTCTGAAGTGATGCTGGGCATCAATGCCCATTGTGAACCATAACACACACCAACCAGTACAGAGCCCACATGTAAGGAACCAGGAAAGCCAGAAGATATTATTGCATGACCAATACTCATGATTGCAAGTGTTACAGCTATAAACAGGGGCCTTGCACAGCCTCTCAACCGAAGGAAGTAATCCGAGATGTAACCAGTACCAAAACGACCCAGAAAATTCCATATACTCCATAGAGAAACTAAGGTACTTGTTTCCATGCTCGTGTAGCCTAGAGAACCTCCAATTTGACTGATATTATTTACTGTTGCCAATCCTGAACCCATACCACATGCCATGGCTAGAAACAATAACCAGAAGTCATATGTCCACATGGCCTGCAGTAGATTCAAGTTTTCTCCCCTTGGCAGCAGAAATGTTTCCTCACTGTTTCTTTCATGCCCATTATCACATAGCATTTCATTAGGTCCAACATGATCATGCTTCATGCAGCTTCTTTCAGCTGCTAATTGGCTATACCTTCGCTCTTCTATAACTTCCAATGAATTGATATCATCTATCAATCGGATCCTATCATGACAAGAAGCTTCTGCCAGTATCTTTGATTCCTTTGTCTGGGCTTTTACTACAATAACTAGCGGAGAGATGAGCAGCAGCAAAAGCATGAGAAATATGAGAATTCGGGCTTCTGATCCCACAATCATAACACATTCCCCTATAATAACGAGCATAAGATAGCCAGCGATGGTTAAAGCAATGAGTGAGAAAACATCGAGAAATTTCTTGTCACATCCTTCATCTGTCTTATGAACTTCTACGAAAAACATAAGCAGAAATGTTAGGAGAGTGGGCAACAGTGCAAGCATTAGAAGGAAGGAGCTTGGATTGCCATTGAACAATGCCCCATATATCTGAATAAGTATTGCACCACTTAGGCCCAGAAATCCCTGCATGGAAAAAAAAAAATGTAAAAAGCACTTATCAGATGACCAAGGCAAGAACAGACCAGAAAGAAAATATAAGAAACATGAATCAACTGGAGGAAAAAAAGAAAAAGAGGGACAAAGAAAAAGGTGTGATGCAGCAGTAAGCTGATAACTGAAACTATATAACAAATATCATATAAGATAACAGCATTACAACTATTTCCCTTTGGCACAGGAGCCTATACTTATGATCAGCTTTTTATGCTATGAGAAAAAGAAGTTCCATCTCAGCGTCAATGCACTTTTTAGGGTAAAGGGAGGAAGACACCCAATTTGTTGGAACAAGAAGGATAAAATACACTAGTCTGATGGATGCAAACGAAGGAGGAAATACAAAAAGGAAACAGGAAGGGGCGAGGTGCAGTAAGGACTAGGAGAATAATGAGGCGATTTTCTCCCAGTCAATGTACCAAACCTAAACTTTAAGATCAGAGCAAGAAGCTCATCATGATGGATTTATAGGAGTTCACTGGAATCCATAGCATGCCCCTGAAAAGTATGGAATCTACAATAACTATGTCATGTGGAATCTCCCCCTTTTTTTTTTTTTGTCTACATAATAAGCTAGCCCTTGCCAACCACACCAAAAAGTACAAAAATAGAAAAATCGGCATAATATTTGCATATAGTTGAATATCAGAAATAGATCTTTTGCTCTGACTGATCGATAATACTTAGTTGTGTACGACAATTTACATTTGATACCAATTGACAAAGATGGAAGTAATTGTCTTGGAGCTTTTATTTCTCGCATCAACTATGCCAATCAGATTTATTAAGGAGAAGAAGCCCTTACCTTAGCTAACTCTTTAGTGCAGTAGTTCAAAGCGCTTCCACAAACTAATTACAGGTTGTATGAATAATTACAAGTTTGGTGCTCAGTACTAACTCAGCTAGCTCAAAATTCAAAAAAAATTCAAAGCATTCGCTAATTATTTGCATATTGAATTATTGAAAACTAAAAGAAAACGAGAATCAACTATCATTCCAAAGGAATGGTGCTAGAACTACCCATGCCAAATCCTCATGGAAACAGCCTTAATTGCTCGAACACGACCTCCTATGCATGGGGGAGTGGTGCGACAGCAGAGACAAAATCCAGTTCGTGAAACAAAAGTCAAAATTAAAATAAAAATTCTTAACTAGATGTAAAGTGACCAATAAAATATGCTAATTCAAGGGAAAACAAGATGAGACACGTAACAGCAACAAAGGAATAGCAACCACAGGAGCAATAGGAGTAGTAATATCAGCTAACATCACTAATTAGGCTATTTCATGAAAAAGTCATGAAATAGACTTATTACTGAAAAATCATGAAAAAGTCGTGTGCAATTCATGAACAGTCCATAAGCATTGTGTGTCATTGAATATTTCTTAGACAATTATAGAATTCTACAATAGTTCAGGGAATTTTTCGGTCCATGAAAAATTCAACAGCAATTTAAAATTCCAGCCTTATGATATTATGCAACAACAACAGATCATGGAAATGGAATCCTATGCAATCAGCCATCTTCCTAGAAGGACACATGGACAAAAAGCGAGAGACCCAGTAAATTAACTGGCACATCTTTCAGTCTAGGAAACATAAGTCTCATAAACTAAGAAACCCCACCAATGGGCCTCCCAAAGCAGGACAGCTCTGATGATGCTGTATTCATAAACAGAATCGCCACAAAATTGAACTCTATGCTTCAAATCTAGCATCTGCATCAAGAAACATGTCAACCTCACGCAACAACAGTCCTGGTACTCAAATTTTCCACGCAAACTAAGAACAGAACAAATCCAAAATCAATTCATGCCTTAATTTATTCCTAATCTCCATCTACCGAACAATACGCCAAATCAGAACAGCCAAGCCCCCGAATTCACCAAATATGATAGCATCCGAAGAAAAAGAAGACTTTTTGAAAGGATAGGAAGATGAGCAAGAGGGGAGATGACCTTCATGATGCCGATGACGGTGCCCCGGCTATCGGGGAAGTTCTCGACGGCAGTGACGACATCGGCGGTGTTGAAGAAGGTCTGGGCGTGGGCGGCGAGCAGCATGTAGACACACATCAGGAGAGGAGGGGGCCGGGGGAGGACGCCTGCGACGGAGAGCCACATGAGGAGGTATCCTGCGAGGCACTGGACGGCGCCGGCGGCGAGGACGGTCCAGGGGCGGGCTGGGAAGGCGGAGGAGAGGATGCCGGAGAGGACGCCGACGTTGGCGCCGACGTCCTTGAAGAAGGCGACGGAGTCGAGGGTGGACTGGTCGTAGCCCTGGCTTGCCTTGAGGAGTGGTGAATACACGCCGAAGCAGTAGGACGCACCGGCGGTGCACTGGATCCACGCGCTCGCTGCCAGCGCGGCCCACTTGCTCCGCCTGCCGGCGGTGGAGGATGGAAACCACCTGCCCATCGTCCGCTATCTCTCGCTCCTTCGCTCCTTCTCCCCACCTCTTGCCAGCCTTTATAGAACTTGTGAGAGTACAGGTGTGAGGAGTGATGAGTAGAACAGTATACTCATGCCCTAAAACAGTGCCACGTTAGCGCCGTGTCGCCGCATTTTTGCTTACGTGGCTTCTTGTTAGTTGCATAACAGTGGGAATCGTGTTCGGTTCGCGCACGTGTATTAGGTCCACCTGGGGCGCCAGAAACACGCAGTCCCATCGCTTCCAGCGGAACCGGAGGGTCCGGTTGGATGGGATCATGGGACAAGGAAACTTTGCCCCACTTTTAAAATGGACAGATGGACCTGCCTGTTTTTTTTTCTTTTTTTGGTAGAAAGGCTGTTTTTTTTTTTTCCTTAAACCATGCATGGACAGGGAAGAAGATGTGTTAACACCAAGATTGAAAGGAGTTTTGATCAGTCACGCCTACAATAATCTTTTTCAGTATGAAAAGCATGTACAGGAGAGAAGATAAGGAAGTAGCACTCATGAAAAAACAATTACCCCTTTCAGATTAATGTTGTCCTGCTGTTCAATGAAATCCCTATTGAGGAATTACTATTGTTTGAAATTAAAAATATTTTAAAAATTTAAAAATTATATACATATATATAAGATAGATTATGCTCATTAAAATGAAGGATTAAATTCGGTTGCCTCTAAAGCTGTCTGATCCCAGACGAATCCCAAAATAACAAGAGTCTCAATTAACAGATTAACAGGATCTGTTAAAAAGGCACCAATCGATCGGATGGGACATGCTACCCACAGCCGGACCCATCCTTCGGTATTATCATTTCAAAAACAAAAACCACTCTCCCATGGACCACTTCATTAATTAATGGGATCCACTTTATTAATTTTTAACAATAACCAGCTTGGAACCCATGCAATACACGACATATAATTTTTTTTTAAATAATATTTTATAAATTAAAAATTTAATATAATATAAAAAATATTATAAATATATCAAATATTTTAAATAAAAATATAAATTCAAAAACACATATCTTTTTATCTGATTCACGATTTGCAGTACATCCAAATTTTCTCATCTTCAACACTATGAGAGTTAGACAATCCAAAAAAAAGCTAAATATCTTATATTTATTGCTGGATAGTAGATGGATTGATGTACCATTTAGTTTAAATTTTAAAGAATAGACCCTGAAAAAAATGATAATGAAAGACTTGGTAGGGACTTAGAGACCTGTATATATTTAAACAAATCGATATAGAATTATTTAATGATCTAGCAAGTTAGCCAAATAATCTGGATACGTTGACTTAGACTTGAACCCTAATTTGGATGAGATCTACATCTTGTTAAATTAGAAATTAATTGCATTGCAGAAGTACTTGACCTAAATAGAAGAAATCAAAACAAATCTGTTCCACTCACTCTAGCCACCTTAAGTCTTATCCTCACATCTTAACCATGGTTAACAAAATAGTAAGCCCAACCCGAGCAGTAGAGGAAACCTATTCTCGTCCACTCCAATCCATCTACTCCTCGAGACCCACCCCACTTTGTGTGGCCCACCGCAGCTTCCAGAAAACCTTTGATTAGAAGGTATTATAAGAACCCAAAATCGTAGATTATTTATAGCCTTGGGCTAATTAATACACATTCTAATCCCCTCTTGTGCTTCCTCACCTATTTCTATGGGTAGCTGGGAGCCACCATTCAGCGAGCTCGCCTTGGCAGCCCGCCCTACCTGTTCTGCATGTCCCCCTTCTCCTCTTCCTCGAGTGAAAAAAAAAAAATTTCTGCACTCTCTACCTCCAGTGAAGCCCTTCACTGCTCTTGTGAGATCTAGCCGAGACCCAATGATTGATGGTGAGCGACACCGTGTTCCTCCCTTCCAACTTGTTTTAGCACTGAAAGCTCCAGATGTGCAACAGGTCTACAATAATTTTCATGAAAGTGACATGGAGAACACAATATGATGGGTCCTAAATAAATTTCTTATCATAAGCAAAGCAAAAGCTAGAGCTCTAATCAAAATCTATCAAAAACAACACCAAAAATACATGATTCATTAAAAACATCTCAATCTGTTTCTTAAACTCTTCACGTATGTATCCTCATGATTGAAATCATAAAGATATTAACCAAACACAAATCGATCTCTAGAATAAACTCCGAAAATATCAAAAGTAAAAATCTCAGCTTTCCCATGCAAGACACGTTGTGATCAGATCCAAACTTTTAAAATGAAAAAATTAGATCCTTTAACCAAATCTAAAAGGAAAAGAAAAAAAAAATCTAACTTCCATGATTCTAAAAGCAAAACTAAGGGACTCCTTGAGCATCAGATCAGACAGTAAACGAAATTGAGAGAGATAGCCGAAGTAACACACTACGAATGCACCAGAAATAAAATCATAATCAAATTTTTTTTTCTCTTTTCTTATTTTCTTATTTTCCTTTCTTCTTTCTTTTTTTTCTCTTCTTCACGGAATAGACAAAAAAACTGCCCCGAGCCCCACAGCCACCGTAGTGACTTCAAGCACGCCAACCCCACCACTACGGTGCTCGTGCGGTGACGGCACTAGGTCCCTCCGACATCGCGACCACTCTATCTCTGACTACTACCGTGCTCGCTTTGCCCGTCCCTGCCTCATTTTTTCCTCCCCCGCCCCTCCATTGCTCTCCTAAAACCCCACCTCGAAGGGAGAGGAGGAAGAACCGTGGAATCGAAAACCGATGGAGGAGGATGGGTCGGTGGCAGAGGAGCAAGAGGGATTGGTGGTGGCCGCATCCTCGATGATCTTGAGGGTGGAGCGGTAGCGAAGGAAGCGGCGGAGATCGTCCTCGATCTCCTGCCAGGCATGGCGGCGACGTCTTCATTTTCCTGACACCTCAGATTTCATTTTCTACATTGCACTCAACCCCATCATCGGCATCCTCCAGCCGCCTCTGCTAGCTGCACTGCCGTCAAACCCAACGTGGTTGCTCTATTTTAATATATATATATATATATATATATATATATATATATATATATTGAAAAATTTATACTATTCTATTAAAATAAATAAGAATATTTCAGAAATAAATATTAATCTACTCAGGATAAACATAAGTCTTTGAAGATAAACATTTAGTCTGTGCTAATAAACATAAATATTATAGAAATAAATAGAAGCTCAACCTCACACCTTTGGTCAAGTCAGGACTCACTCTTGATAAATAGCAATAACATGAGATAAACACAAAGTTTGGATAAAGTAAATATAAAATAGTGCAGAATAATCACAAAACTCGTTGAAGTAAATACAAACAGACTATGGATAAGCAAAACTTGCGAAGATATTTGCTACCTTCCAACGCTCACTTTTTAAAGAAAAATACTTGACGAATGAACACTAACCTTCTCACTAAATACGAACCCTCCAGAATGTGGCTCCCATTAAGCTGTTAAATGAAAAAGAAGAAGAAGAATTATTTATGGAAGATTGCAAACTAACACATGCAATCACTTTTAAGATAGATTTGAATATCAGAGACTGACGCATCCAATCATTTTTTAGAGAGATAGAGTTGAATAAATATATCATCTCCTGGTTTAGATTAGGACATCCAGATCCTAGCTAATGACTCCATGTGGAGCTCACATAAACAAAAGACCGAGAAAAAGAGTCCAGATATGGGCATGGCAGACCTCCAAGTAAAAATTAAAAGAACAGAAGGTGAATTAGCTGTCTGGTGCGTGGCTGAGATCACAATTGCAGTGATATGATGAGCCCGTGTGTCACATAGTCAATCAAAATGGAATTTGAGAGCCTTCAAATCACTCAACGCCAAATAATCCCACAACCCGGTTGAAATCAGTTGTCTACAGATCCAGAAATAAAATCAAATATAAAATTAATAAAAACAATTCTTAGGAATATTGTGTGTAGTATTAAAAAAGAAAATATAGAAGAGAAATCTGAGAGAGAAAAGAACAAAGATCTGAGTGTATTACTAGGCATATTTCGTGACCCTGCATAATGAGTTACCGGTGTCCCTTAAAAACAGCCGGAAGCCCCTAAAATTGTCTGTTCTATCAAAAGTTGGCCATAAACAGTCCCACAAAAATTGCTCAGGTGTATACCTTATATGCGTTTTATTGTTTTTTTTTCTTTTGCTGGTAAACATAAATCATGACTGAATACATACAAAAACATAAATCAACTTAACATGTAAAACTAACAATCTTACACTGATAACTCAGCATTGTCTGTATGGATTATGTCACAAACATGTCGAAGAATAGGTTCTCTCCACCAAAGAGGAAATTAATTAACAACAAGTAGGTATATGGTGGAACAAAATCCAAAGCATGTATTTGAGCTCTGCCAATGGAACAAAGCATATACATATGTGCTGAAGGCTATCGCAGAAGGCCTAAAGTGTGCATCAAGTTTCTGTTAGAATAGATAGAAGATATTAACCCAAATGACAAAAAAAGTATATACCATCTCTGGAAAAGAATTATAACATTGGCACTGACAATGAAACAGGCAGAATCAACATTCCAAGTGATGATACTTCTATTTGGCTTGGGGCGGGAAGGGGGGGCGGAATCTACATGAGATGATCCATCAAGGCAAGAGAAAAGCATTAGTTTCAGAATATCAATGCAAACAATCTTCTTGAAAAGTGTCGTAACAAACAATATTAACTCTGAAGGATACATAGAAGATATACACACCATTAATTAGCTGTTAAATTTTGATTTTGTTCTGATACAGGAAACTTCATAATCCAACATCAAGAGAATATTGTGCGTATAGAGACATGAATTGATTGCGGTTCTACATTTAAATGAAAAAATGCATTTTGATTTTCATTAGAGAGCAAAATGATGAAAACTATTCCATGTCATAGCAACCGTTGTGTTATGGACAGTGTACAATTAACTTTATTTGCAATTCTAATTTTTGGATAACTCAGATAATCAAAACCTACTTCTCTCAAAAAAAGGACAAAGATAATGAAAACCTTATTCTGGCACTACCTTTTCAACATAAACAGATTTACCATGTTCAAGAGCAGCAGTACAGTGACAGAATTCAAGAAACTGGATGAGATAGATATATCAACTGACAAATTTAGGATAATACAGATAGAGACCAAAAAAGGAAAAGAATCAATTGAGATGAATATGATGAAATAGATAAGTAGTCAGGCCCTCATATCCTGAAAAAGAGCCTTTTCCTGTATACTACAAAGTCTTAAAAGAAAAATTTAAACAGTCATTTCAACTAGTCCTAGTTCATTTTTTTTGGGAAAAAAAACATAATACAAAACTTGGTATTTACAAAAGAGGGGAGAAAACAGGAGCCATTGGAGCTGAACTAGGCCTTTGAAAGCTGAAACTTAAGCCAAAATATTCAAATGAAAGTATGAGATCAATTGGTCATCAAATGAAGATGAAGCATGCAACAGAGATACCATGAAAGAACCCACAGGAGAAAGATCATTAATGAAATAAGAAACAGTAGGGAATTGTATATTTTTTAGAACCATATGATAAAAGAAAATAAACTGAAATTGCAAGCCACCATGACCTGAACATACTTTGAAACATCACTTATCCAATTTTAAACATGGTTAGATGGACGGCATGACACCAACCAATCCACTTATCTTTCTCGAAAGTCTCTTATTTACTTTATGTAGAAAAATGAAGGTGGGAAGGCGAAATTTCAAAAATGCAACAAAAACCATAAGAAAAGCATAGAAAACTATGCCATGGTGCCAATTACATACTCATAACTGCTCTTGTAAAGAGATGAAAATAAGCATATACTGATAATTGAGTTTTTGTCATGTGGGTGCTTCCAGCACCTCCCACAACCACCATAAAGACTTGCAGGTGTAACCTCCTGGCCATGGGTGTTGAAGATGGTAACCACAAATTTTTGCAAATGATTGTACTGCTGAAGTCAGCATTTGTGATTGAAAAATAAAAATGCAGTTGTAAGTAGGTACAGTAAAGCTAGAAGACATTTTGCTTTTGCATTAAAAGCAATAGTAATAACCAAGTAAAAAAGGATAGTTACATTTAAGAATCGCAATGTTACTACATGAAGCAAGAATTTCTTGTATGTTTTTTCCAAAAATTAGAGGGGCTACAGGTCTAATTCAATCAAAATATCTGCAGCAAAGTGTTAGAAGCATTAAAAATACTTTTAAGGTATCTGACACGATCACCAAGTAGCGTGGACAAATGTTGTCATCAGAGAAGGCGGTTAAAATAATTGCAAATACCTTACAACAAATTTCAACTCCTGACAAAATTTGTCCAACCACTCCTTCCAACAATCAGCAGTTATACTCCTTCCAAGGTGATCTTCTATCAGTAGCTAGTCCTGCTTTGTTCCTTGAAGGGGAGATACAGTTCCTCCCATCTAGTTTGCTGGAGCTGAACAGATCCTCCCTATCAGAAGTTTTCATACTGTCTTCATTCCCAGCTTTCTGCATGACCCTATCCCAAGTTCTAGTAAGGTCTTCATCCATATGAAATATCATGCATATAATTTCATTGAACCCCATTATTTGCCCAACTAACTTTTCCCTTTCTGATGTAAAATGTGCAACGATATCACGAAGGGTTTTTATGTTGGCTGTACACTGTCCTAGCTGGTCCTCCAAAGTTCTTTTGTTACTCTGCATGCTTTTAAGTTCCTTCAGAACTAGAATTTGCTCTTTCTCCTTTTCCAACCTCACCGTTGCAATTTCGGCTTTAAGTCGCTCTACACACTTCTTTGAATCAAGTGATAATTTTTCTTCAACCTTCAATTTCCACTGGAGAGTGCTAATTTCTGTTTCCAGTTCAGCAATCCACATGTTCTTGAACTGGATTTCCAGCTCATCAAGCAGGTAATCTGCTGCAAACTTCTGCAAAGCCTCATAGAGCTTGCAGATCTCAAGTTGTTTGTCTGCAAGATTTGAAGCAGCAGCAGCTTCAACAAACTGGGTGATATTTTGTTCAAGTGATAAAACATGCTTTTGAACACCAGCAATTATGTTCTCTTTTTCTTTCATAACTTTAAACCACTTCACTTTCTCTTGCTCGAGGGTCATCAAAGTTTCACTCTCTCTCAGCACGCAGTTTTGTTCTAGCAAATCAAATTTGGTTTCTATTCCTTTCAATCTCCTGTTCACATCCTCTGCAAATTCAAGAAATTTCTTCTTGTGCTTTTCAGTGATCTTCTCAGCCTCTAACTTGACCGGAGTCGCAACTTCTGACTCTCGCCTGGCATTATCTTCTTCCATACAAATGATGTGCTGCCAAAGCTCTTCTAAAATCTTGTCTCTCTCTTCTGTCATGTGGCGAAAATTCTCCTTTTCTTCCATGAGAGACTTTTCAGCTTGTATCTTGGCCAGACAAGCAACCTCCAGTTCCCTTGTTGCTGCTTGCCTTTCATCATGATATCTGTCCAGTTGAGTTTCTAAATCAGACTTCATTTTCTCCATCTGCTCCATAACCAGTTTCTGTTGCTCCAATTCAAATTCCACTTTGTTCAGCTCACTGGTTTTGTCAGCAAGAGCATAATTTGCTAGGTCTAGAGCATATGAAGCTTTTCTCCAATCCTCCTGAAGGTTGCTTTCCTTCTGAGAAGCTCGCCTGGCATTATCTCCTTCCATACAAACAATGTGCTGCCGAAGCTCTTCTATAATATTGTCTCTCTCTTCTGTTTTTTGGTGAAATTTCTCCTTCTCTTCCATGAAAGACTTTTCAGCTTGCATCTTGGCCAGCAAAGCAACCTCCGATTCCCTTGTTGCTGCTTGCCTTTCATCATGATATTTGTTCAGTTGAGCTTCTAAATCAGATTTGATCTTCTCCATCTGCTTGGTAACCAGTTTCTGTTGCTCTAATTCAAATTCCACTTTGTTCAGCTGACTGGTTTTCTCAGCAAGAGCATAATTTGCTTGTTCTAGAGCATTTGAAGCTTTTCTCAAATCCTCCTGAAGTTTGCTTTCCTTCTGAGAAGCTCGCCTGGCATTATCTTCTTCCATACAAACAATGCACTGCCGAAGCTCTTCTACAATCTTGTCTCTCTCTTCTGCTATTTGGTGAAAATTCTCCTTCTCTTCCATGAGAGACTTTTCCGCTTGCATCCTGGCCAGCAAAGCAACCTCCAATTCCCTCGTAGCTGCTTGCCTCTCATCTTCGTATTTGTTCAGTTGAATTTCCAAATCAGATTTGATCATCTCCATCCGCTCCACAACCAGTTTCCATTGCTCTAATTCAAATTCCACTTTGTTCAGCTCACTGGTTTTCTCAGCAAGAGCATAATTTGCTTGTTCTAGAACATTTGAAGCTTTTCTCAAATCCTCCTGAAGGTTGTTTTCCTTCTGAGAAGCTTGTTCTTTTAGGCGGTCAAAATTCCTGCATGATTCTTCTAGCATCCCTTTATATGTGTCAAGCTCTTTCAGCACCAGAGCATGCTTCTGCTCAATAGATTCTAGATATTCAGTCCTGCTTTGCAATGAGTCTACCATCTCATGTTCCTGCATAGCCTTGGCCTGAGCTTGAATAAGAGCAATGTCCTTCTTCTCCAATTGTTTAGTCATAAGAGCAATTCTTTCCTCGACTTTTGCACCATGATGTTCCGCCTCATGTTTCAATGTTTCAATCTTTGAGCAGGACTGCAAAAATTTCGATTTCACTACCATAAGCACCACCGACATCTCTTCATTCTCCAATTTTTGTTGCATTAATAAGGAATGGCTGCCTTCTAACTCAATCTGCAACTCCTGAAGCTGTTTATCTCTGGAACTTAGCTGGGATAAGCATTCATCCAAATTCATCCCGAGTTTCTCCATCTGGGTTTTCAATTCAATTGCTCTAGCCTTCAGTTTCTCAGAACAACCTCTGTGGGCTTGCTCCAAAGCTTTAAATTTCTGACGCAAAGTCTTCAAAGAAGCAGCAGCACCCACTCCATTGATTTGCGCTTCTTGATGTTCCTTCAAAGATTCCCGCAACTCCTCATTTCTTGTTCGATTTGGTATCTTGTATATTCCATTTCTTTAAGGGCTGTTGCTTTGATAGACAATGCATTCCTTAAAGAGGCAATCTCTTCATCTCTCCTCGTTGTCAGTGCTTCAATTGTCGATCTGGCCTCCTCATACTCCAAGACAACATTGTCATGCAGTGCCTTTGATTCAGACATTTGAACCTCCAGCAATTTTCTTCGGCTTTCTTCATGTGCTAGAGCTTGGTTGCACATGTTTAACTGAGAACGAAGGTCTTCCACCACTCTAGTTTGAGAATCCAAATTCATCTGCAAAGTATGAATCTCATCAAGCAAGTTGGATCTCTCCGAACCCCATTCCCTTTTAGCTGCCCAAAACTCATCTTGAAGCTTACTGTGAGCTTCCTCAAGATGCCTGAACTGCTCAATCTTCCATTTGAGCTGGTTCTCAACTTCCCCTTTCTCCTCCTCTAATTGCAGTAACATTTCATCTCGCCTCCTCACTTCTCTGGGTGCCTGAGCCCTATGTTCCGCATCAGAACACCTCCTCTGAGACACTGACAGAAGACTCTTGAGCCCTTCAATCTCTTCTAGATATGAACACATCATCCTCTCCTGCTCTTCTCTTTTAGCATTGGCTTCATCCAAAGCCAATGCAAGCTCTTTGTTCTCCCCTTCCAGATTCCTCATCTTCTCCCTAAAGCTGGTCCTCAAATTTTCATTTGCCAGATCCAGACTCTTCAAGGCTGTTTCTTTTTCGGCAAAACTAGATTTCAAATTTTCGCATATCTGCTTCACCGAACAAATTTCCTCTGCCTTTGAATCAATCTCTCTCTCTTGCTTCTCAATCTTGGCCTTTGCTTCTTGGAGCCTATCGACTTGCTCGTCGTGAGCTCTCCTCAAGTTCTCAGACAGTTGACATTTTAGCCGGTACTCTTCCTTGAGCGTCTCCATCTCCGACCTCAAATCCTCCAACTCCTTGTAAACTTCTTCCATTTCCAGTGCTTCAGTCGATCTGGACCCAGAGAATATTTTATCGCAGTTTTAGGAGTATTTCTTTTTCCAAATTTCAGAAAGTAAACTTACGCTGTTTTCTTCAATAGAAACACATCAGAACAGATCAAAAATATTTGCCACTGGTCATTTCAGTGCTATAAAGAAAGCTATTAGGTTCACCTAAAAATGCTTAAAAAGAAAATGAATCGAAAAAACCACCGCCTCGCACAAAACAACAAAAAAGACAAAAAGAATCAAAACAGAGATCACCTCAGTGAAAATTTAAGATGAGATCTGAGCAAAATCAAGAAGAGTAGCTCCAAATTAGCCCACATTTTCTTCGAGATGGCTAAAAAAGAGAGGGCACTGCAACTCTACAGTAGATCTAGTGCAAAAGAGGAAGGCAAACCCTAGACATAGAATTGGGGAAGGAAACTGACCTGGGAATGGAAAGAGGAGGAGATGAACGCAAGCCGGATGTATGGATCTCCCCCGGTATTACCTCCTGGAATCTGTCAGGAAGGCTGGAAATCGGACGTAAATGAAGTCAAGCAAGGGATAGTCTCTCTCTCTCTCTCTCGTGTCCTTTGCCCCCACCCCTGGCGGCTCCGTTTCGGCGGGCTGTTGGTATGTTTTCAACTTTTCAAAATGGAGATCGAGGGCTTCAGATTTGTGCGCACGTCGCCCTGGCACGGGTTTGCCCACGGAAAAGTCAGTCGATGGTCCACCTGGCAGGTTAGCGTCACGTATCACGCGAAATCGAGATTAGATATATATGGACATGCGCTGTCGCGCTTTTTTTTAAATAAATTTTTTCCCTGATAAGCAGATTCCATATTTGTATGTATGATTTTTTGAAAAAATAAATTTTATATATTTAATTGATTATTAAAAAAAGTGGCATATTCTAATGATGACTATCGGGGAGTTTTTTTGTCAAAAAATTATATGAAATATCTGTTATGTTTTAATAAAAAAATAATTTATCATGTTATATCTAAAACTTAAGAGTATTTTTAAAAACAAAAATTTATCCTAATTTTCAGTGGATAGGCATTGGATTTTGTTATATTCCATATGGATTTTTTTTCATAAAATATAAAAATTTATTTTTATGAAAAAGTTATTTTTCTTCTCTTATTTGAAACTCCCATCAAATATAAAGTATTTTTTTATTTTTTTAGTTGATCATATTTTTCTTCCTTCTCCTTCCACGAACTAAATAAGTTTATAATTTTTTTTTTTGATAGAACAAGTTTACAGTATTTGAATGGCATATTGTTGTACATGAAACTTTCTATTTTTGTTGCACGATCAGTGTATTTGATTTGTGCCATTTATATGTCATTAGTGTAGGTTTCTTACATTAACTTCAAATTTGAAAACAACAACCGTCCTGGACTTGGAATCATTTATCGATGTTTGGAGCCACCTTTTTCATGTGGGATACAATATGGTAGTAAATATAAGGGATGATCTGATCAACTTGGGAAAATGGTACTTGACAATAAAGATGAAGTATATATATAGAGAATATGCTAGCAGGGCTTGTTTGAATATTTGAGCTCAAAATCCTATAAAAATTATGAGTTTGAACTAATACAATCATTTAAATAAAAAGCTAGCCCAACATATTTTTATATATATCTAAAAAATCATTACAATGTGCTGGTCTAAATCTCATAAAGAGAAAAAAATCTCAGAACTTGTTTAGATTTATGGGCGTACAATCTTATAGAATTTATGGTTTGGATCTATACAATTGAGAAAAATAAGCTTGCGTAACGTTCAAATTCAAAAATATTTAGAAGCTTGTGGAGTGGCTTGATCCGAATCCCATAGAATAAAAAAAAATATTTCAACATATCATTTTTTTTATCCTATGAGATTTGAGTTGGTCTACTCCACGGGCTTCTGGATATTTTTAAATATAAATCTAACCCAAGCTTATTTTTTTCCAATTGCATAGATTTAAATCATAAATCTTATGGGATTTTGGCTCCATGGATCCAAACAAGCCCTCAACAGATTTTTTTTTTTTTTCCTCATAAGATTTGGGCTAGCCCACTATAATGGTTTTTTAGATATTTAAAAAGACAGATCTAGCGCAATCTTAGATGGTTGTAAAGGCTCAAATCTATGGTTCTTACGGGATTTTGGATCTAGACATCTAAACAAACCTTCCAATAGAAACTCACCTGTCGATATACGGATATCATCCCAAGTGATGGGACATAGTTTACCCTATTACTGTCCTTGCAAAAAAAAAAAAAAAAAAACTATGCTCCTCCCTTGCAGCAGTGCACTGCTTACTGCTTAAAACAATAATTTAAAAAAATAATTTAGCCATTATTCAAATATAAAAAGGGTCAAAAGCTATGCCTAATACGGTCAATGACTATTATTTGATATATCTTCTACACACCCGTCCTCCCCGGCCCCCATCCCCACACACACGCCCAAAAAAAAAAAAAAAAAAAACTACTATTTGATATATCACTATTTATCAAAAAATATAATTTCATTCAAAAATTTAAGATAATTATAAATATTTATTCTTTTTGTCCAACAAAATGAAATTGCACTGATAAAACAAGAAAATGGTCTTAGAGTACAAATTTTTAATAGAGAAAGTAATATGCCTGCTAAGTAAATGCCTTTGATTAAATTGTAATGGTAAATCTCTTAAAAGCTATTGGATAAACGAATACATATTCATTTCTGCAAATTTTAGTGTCCGCCTAGGGGGATCCGCAGACGAATTCGACTTTGGGTACTTCCCTCCGAACTATGTGCTTTAAAAAGGTAAAACAAGCAACCAACTAGTGAAGAAGCTGTAGATGTATAGTTGGAATTATATGAAAACTAGTGTAATTCTTTGTGTACAATATGCGGTATAGTAAATTTGATGTAGAGCATACCGTCCGATCATATTAGACCACATAGCATAATTAATAATGAGATAGATATTTAATACTGCTCAATCTTTTTCTCGTCAGATTTTTGCTAACAAAAATATTCTTCCTTCCATAGAACAAAGAAAGAATAATGTTATTATTTCTTGATATTTTGTATAACTTTCTGTAAATATATATAATATTTTAAATAATATATATGACTTCTTATTTTTTTATGACATTCTGAATAATATATATGACTTTCTAATATCTTATATGACTTCCTATGAATATATATAGTATCTAGAACAATATATATGATTTTCTGTAAATATATATGATATTTTGAATAATATATATGACTTCTTAATATCTTATATGACTTTCTATCAATATATATATATGACATCCTAAATAATATATATAACTTTTCATGAATATATATGATATCCTAAAAAATATAATGCATATAAAGCATTAGAAAATCATATAATACATCAGGAAGTCATATATATTGTTTAGGATATCATATATATTGATAAAAAATCATATAAGATATCAAAAAACTATATATATTATTTAGGATGTCATATATATTTACAAAAAATCATATAAGATATTAGAAAGTCATATATATATTATTCAGGATATCATATTTATTCACAGAAAGTCATATATATTATTTTAGATATCTTATATATTCAAAAAAAACCATATAAGATATTAGAAAGCTATATATATTATTCAAAATATTATATATATTCATAAGAAGTCATATATATTGTTTAAGATGCCATATATATTCACAGAAAGTCATATAAGATATCAGAAAGTCATATATCTTGTTCATGATGCCATATATATTCAAAAGAAGTCATATATATTATTCTGGATATCTAATATATTCACAGAAAATCATATAAGGCATTAGAAAGCTATATATATTATTCAGAATATCATGTATATTGTGTAGGAAGTCATATATATTTACAAAAAGTCATACAAAATATTAAAAAATTATATATATTATTTAAAATATCATAAAAATATATGAAATCATATATATTATTTTAAAATATCATATATATTCATAAAAATTATAAAAAATATTAAAAAATAATAATACTATTTTTTCTTTGTTCTATAGAAGAAATAATATTTTCATCACTGAAAATTGAAAAAAAAATATTGAGTGGTATTAAATATCTATTTTATCATTAAATGTGCTACGTACTCTAATGTAATTGGATGATGCACTTCATGTCAATTTTATTGCACCGCACGTGATGTGCAAAGATTTTCTCATGAAAACTGATATAAAGCCATAAAGAATACATTTCTTGCATATCTTTCCATCACACATTGGTTTTGTGCAAAGTTCATACCTTCCATGTTTCCATCTATTAAAGCATGACTCTATCAACCAAACATCTTCCAACCTAAATTTTGCAGAAAGAACAACAAATCTTTATAGGTTTTTTTATGCTGACTTAAAGATCAAGTTTTAGGTTGAAATTGGGTAGGCTCCTAGAAGATGCCAGTTTCATGGGTCAACAAATTTGATTCTTGCAAGATTTTCAACCCAATTCCATATGAATATCCAAACATCCATAGAACTTTGTAAACTATCTAGTCCTAGGTAGTTGATGTTGTGTGTCTTGCTCACTTTCTATTTAGCTTTTTTTAGTGGTTGAAAGCACATTGGTGAAATTTAGAGGGTTCTTTGTCTCATCCTCTCCTGTACTAATAACTTAATTTGAAACGTTGAATCCACATCAATCTTGAATTCTTTAAGGACTCGTTTGATTCGTGGGAAGAACTTTTTTTTTCAGAAAGTAACTTTCTGGGATGCAATTTTGCAGGAAGTTACTTCCTGATAATAGGATTTTGATATGTTTGGTTAATCATAGGAAGATGACTTATTACAAAGTAGCTTATATTTAGATGAGCACCTATTTTTCTGAAAGAACTGTGTAAAATACCTATTATACCTTTAGTAGCTATAAAACCATACATTTTTACTCATAAACTTTGTATATATATATTAATATGATATTTATATTAATATAAATATAATATAAATATATTATAATATAACATTAGACCATAATAATTTATTATGTTAATATAATACTAATATATTAATATTATATTAATATAATATAAATATTTAATATAATAAATTTATTAATATAATATAAATATAAATATTATATTAATATAAATATAAATATTATATTTATATAAATATTAAGATATTATTAATATAATATTATATTACTATTCAGTATTTCATCTTAACCATCCATTGATATTTTTTTAAATTTTAACTATGGATCTTAAAAAGATATTTTAGGAAAAAAAAGTACTACCACTTCTCATGTCACGAGAAGTGTCAAAATCCACCTCTCTTATGACTTTTCATTTCTCATGAAATATGGAAAGTGACTTTTCACGGAAAGTACTTTTTCTACTATCTCTTCTCTTAAAACTCCAATCAGATAAGAGACTCTTTCTTCACTTTCTAGGAAGTACCTCTTCCTCCCTCCACTTTCCGTCAATCAAATGAGTCTTAAGTATTAATTAGGTTCGAGACACCATTAGTTGCATATGATGCATCCCACGGTCTACTCCATCACTAGTTATTTCACAATTCATGTATGGCTGATAAATGGACATGGACTTCCTAATTCCCAGTAACTTTTTCTTTCTCATTTTGCAGTTAGTACACAGGAATCATATCTATAGGCATGGATCTCAAATATCACCATAGCATCATCAGTTAATATAAATTTTTTGATAAATTATGGTGATACCTCTTCAAGTTTTCATGTTCTGTATATATCTCTAAAAGTTCTAGTTTTTTTTTATTAGAGGCCCAAAATCAGATTTTTATTGTAATATAGTTCAATCATCCATCTCTGTCAGGATCTATGAACATATGACAATTACATGATATAAGTTAAGATAGAAAATACCAAATATGCCTTTATTGGCTAGATTATAGTATTGTGATGTGTTTTAAAGTGGAGAAGATGGGATGGGAAAGTAGAGAGAGAGAGAGAGGAATCTGAAAGTTCCATGGTTTCAAGTATGAGCTTTACGCAAAAGCCAAAGCTCTTTCCAAATCTTTAGTTAATTTATTTCTATATTTTTTATAACTATAGATTTAGAGCTCCAATGAAGACATCATGGGTCATCACAAATCTTGAGCGCCAGTTCTATGGATGCTTTATATACAAAGTAAAAAAAAGATATTATCTTTAATATTTCTTTTAAGCAAGATCTTTCACAAAATCTCTTAAATATGATCATAAGAGATTTGCTGGCACTGAAATGAAACACAAAGAAATGAGATAGGATGGTTAATGTAAGAGGGTTTTATCTGATAAATAATTGTATATATAGCGGTCAGAAGAGGATCAAGTATAACTTTTTGAAAGTTTTGAGATGTACATGAAAATTATAAATTGCTCAAGGAGTGTCTCCAAAAAATAGGAGAGGGTCAAATATAAGTTTTTAAAAGTTTTAGAATGTACATGAAAATCACTAGTTACTGGACGATATTATCATAATTATTTAATTTTTTTTAATTTAAAAATAGAAAGATAAATTAGTAATTTAATAGTTATCATTAATGATGTTAGATTTTTGTTGGACGATAAGGTCATATTATAGTAAAAATTTAAATTTTAAAATTAATTTTAAAAATTAAAATTCTTGAAGTGCAAACATAAAATGCAAAAAGTTGAAAGGATGTCACAGTAATTCATCCTAAAATTTTCAATCACGTGGATCACCGTCTTAAGTATAAATTACATATGGTGCGATGGGATCCACGAGACTATCCGACTCCCCATGGGTTTGGTCGCTAGTCAGCCCCTCCTTATGCCTTGGTCAGGAGTTTGAAAAAAAAAAAATATTAATAAGAAGAAGAAAAAAAAAAGAAAGTAAGTATGTCTCTTTCCTTTTGATTGGGAGTTTAAATTAAGAAAGAAAAGAAAGTAATTTCTTCTCTTCTTGATTCGAAATAAAAAAAAATATTACAATCTTATTTTACTATTATACTCTTGAAAGGAACCCAATAAACTCAAAAAAGAAATCTAGAATAGATCTTATTTTTTAATTTTTTTCATCTTTCTTTTTATTTTCATTGATTTTTTTCATCTATGGGAGTCTCAATTGAATAATCGAATAGAAGATTTAGATAAGATGTTTGAAATAAACCTAAAATTGAAATATAATATTAATTTTATTTTTTATCATTAAAAAGATAAGATAAGAATTATAAAAGATACGCTAACTCTTAATTTCTTTCTCTTCAATTCCATCCAATTTGAAAAAAAAAAAAATATGAATTTGAAAGGATTTATATTTTCTTCATATATATATATATATATATATATATATATATATATATATATATATATATATATTGTTGGGTATAAAATACCCACAGCCGAAACCCTCGGCGGAATCGGAACAGCTCCGCCCGGACTCCTACGGGAGCCGGGCTCCGCCGCGACATCAGGACAGCTCCGCCCGGACTCCTACGGGAGCCGGGCTCCACCGCGACATCAGAACGCTCCGCCCGGACTCCTACGGGAGTCGGGCTCCGCCTTCGACTTCGAGCAGCACGGCTCCGACCGGACTCCTACGGGAACCGGGAGCGACATCAACAGCAGCTCGGCTCCGTCCGGACTCCTACAAGAGCCGGGCTCCGCCTTCGACATCAACAGCAGCTCGGCTCCGCCCGGTCTCCTACGGGAGCCGGGCTCCGCCTTCGACTTCGAGCAGAGGGCTCCGCCCGGACTCCTACGGGAGCCGGGTTCCGCCAGATCACTGCTGGAAAGCTCCGCCGACTCCTACGGGAGTCGGGCTCCGCCGCGACATCAGAACAGCTCCGCCCGGACTCCTACGGGAGCCGGGCTCCGCCTCCGACATCGACTGCAGCACAGCTCCGCCCGGACTCCTACGGAGCCAACTTCACTCTAACTTTGATGGTAAGCTCCGTCCGGACTCCTACGGGAAGTCGGACTTCATCTCTAACTTTGATTGCAGAGGATTCCGCCCGGACTCCTACGGGAGCCGGGTTCCGCCCGCAACTTCAGCTGAGAGGCTCCGCCCAGACTCCTACGGGAGCCGGGCTCCGCTCCGACATCAGCTCAGAGCAGCTCCGCCCGGACTCCTACGGGAGCCGGGCTCCGCTCCGACATCAGCTACAGACAGCTCCCCTGGACTCCTATGGGAGCCGGGCTCCGCCTCCGACATCCCCTGCAGCACGGCTCCGCCCGGCTCCCACGGAGGTCAGACTCCGCCCACGACCCGGCCGCCAGGAGGACCTCTCCCGGACCTCTACAGAGGCCGGGCTCCGACCGTCGCCGAGCTTCAATCAACAGATCCGCGCCCCCTGGCAGGCCACCAAAACGGCCACGACCCTGCTCCACTTCCTGTGACGGATTCCGCACAGCTCCATCATTCCCTGACAAGCCGCAGTAACCATCGCCGCCCTGCCCCACTTCCTGTGGCGGATTCCGCACAGCTCCACTACCCCCTGGCAGGCCACGATAACGGCCACGAACCTGCTCCACCTCCTGCGAGGATACCGGGCGATTCTCCCATCCGCTGGCAAGTCACGACAACGGGCGCTGCTCCACTCCCTGCAACTGATTCCACGTGGCGAGCTGCGGTGATGCCACGATTCGCTCCACTACCTCTCGCAATAAATTCCCTGACCACGGGCGGCCCACTACCAGACGGTTACAGGTGTCGCCATCAATCCGTTGCCCCCTCCGCCTATAAAAGGGGGACTCAGATACGTTATTCTCTAAGCTCATTCTTATCTTAAAACTCTGCTAAATTCTCCGTTCGAGCACTCCATTCTTGTTGAGGCAGAGAACTGACTTGAGCGTCGGAGGGTCTTGCCGGAGCAACCCCACCTCCGGTTTAGACTTCCCTTGCAGGTCCCGGCGGCGACCGCGGCTTCCCCGACTCCAGCTTCTCCGGTGCAAGCAGATTTTTGCACCAACAGGATTGGCGCTAGAGGAAGGGCTGTGTCTTCGCAGCACCCTTGTTCTTAAAGGAGTGTTCAACGGAGCCGCCTCCGACCGTTCTCCGTCACCCACTCCTAATCTTCCCCCGCGAGATCGACACTCGATGCCTCCGCGCAAGGCGTCCACCCGGCGGTCCACGGCCTCCGCGGCCAGATCTCAGGCTCCGGCCTCCCCTCCCGTTTCTCAGCCTCCTCCTCCCCCTCCCGGCGGCGGTCGGCGCGGAGCAGTTTGACTTGCTGGCGCAGCAGGTCAAAGGCCTCGTCGAAGCCGTACAAGCAATGCAGCAGCAGCAACCGCAGGCGTCGGCGCATCGGAGGGGCATCTCCGGAATGCCAGAACCCGACGGCGGGGCGGGCCACCTGGGCCAGCCGCCCCGTCCTTCCGGGAAGGCGAATCCGAGGGTAGAGAGCCCTCAATCGGATCACGACTCCACCCTGGAAGATCCCTGCCCCCGTTCTGCCAAAGGACCCTCGAGACTCGAAGTCGAGAGGATTTCCTGGACCGGAGGCTCCAGGAGATGAACCGGCGGATCGAAGAACTCCGCCACGCCTCCCGCTTATGGTGAGGATATTTGCACTGACCCTCCCTTCTCCCAAATGATTATGCAGGAACCGATCCCGCCGAACTTCAAGCTTCCCCAGTTCGAAAGCTACGACGGGACGTCGGACCCGGTTGATCATCTGGAGGCCTTCCGAACGATGATGCTGCTTCACGGCGCTCCTGACGCCATCTTGTGCCGGGCTTTCCCGTCTACTTTGAAGGGAGCAGCAAGGAACTGGTACTCGGCTCTGAAGTCGGGTACCATTTTTCCTTCGATCAAATGAGCCACCAATTTGTGGCCCATTTTGTCAGCAGCCGCGTCCCCGGAAGGGTTCGGAGTCCCTCATCAACATCAAGCAGAGGGAAGGGGAGTCCATACGGGCCTACGTCAACCGCTTCAACATCGCGGCGTTGGAGGTCCGAACTTGGACCAGTCAGTTGCCATGGCCGCCCTGAAAGGTGGCCTTCAGAAGAATGATCTTTTGTACTCCCTGGAGAAGAAGTACCCCAGGATTTTGCTGATTTACTGGCTCGGGCTGAAGGATACGCCCGAGCGGAAGAAGCCTTCAAAATGAAGGACGAAGAGACAGCAAGGGAGCGTCAGGCGGGAGATTCGAGTAAGCCCGCAGTTGAGAAGAGGCCAAAGGAAGCCCGGCCTCGCTCCCGATCCCCTCCTGGACATAAGCGCGCCCATACTCCCCCCGGGCACGCAGGCAGAGAAGCCCGGACAGCAGGTTCGCGGGGTTCCCCACCAGGGAAATTCTGCAACTACGCCCCCCTCAACGCCTCGAAGGCCCAGGTACTGATGGAGGTCAGGGAGCAGCTCCCTAGGCCGGAGAGGATGCGCACACACCCCGGGAAGCGCAACCCCAACAAGTTCTGCCTCTACCACCGCGACCACGGCCACGACACGGAGGAATGCATCCAGCTCCAGGACGAGATCGAGGAGCTCATTCGGCGAGGTCGACTCGACAGATTCATCCGCCGCAGGCCTGAGGGTAGGAGACCGGCCAAGAGCCCTCCCACCGCCTGAACCGCAGAAAAGGGAGGAGCAACCCGGGGACCGACCTCCCATCGGGACCATCGACTCCATCACCGGAGGGCCTCAAGGAGGAGCGGGAAAACTGTAAATGTATCACTTACTATTTCGCCTTGAATCTACTTTTCTTTCTAGCTAACGTGCCCTCCCACCTAGCGTGGATGTATTATGACTGGATATGATCCCTCCAAAAACAGCCATGTCAGGAACAGGAGGAGAACCTCGTCCTGACATGAGCAAAGTCAAAGGCCCGGTTCTTTTAGACCGGATGGGGGGAGAGGCCTTACAACGCCCTAATGTGCCCCCACAGCCCTGTTAGGGACAGGAGGAAACCTCGCCCTAACTTGAGCAAAGTCAAAGGCCCGGTTCTTTTAGACCGGATGGGGGGAGAGGCCTTACAACGCCCTAATGTGCCCCCACAGCCCTGTTAGGGACAGGAGGAAAACCTCGCCCTAACTTGAGCAAAGTCAAAGGCCCGGTTCTTTTAGACCGGATGGGGGGAGAGGCCTTACAACGCCCTAATGTGCCCCCACAGCCCTGTTAGGGACAGGAGGAAAACCTCCCCTAACTTGAGCAAAGTCAAAGGCCCGGTTCTTTTAGACCGGATGGGGGGAGAGGCCTTGCAACGCCCTAATGTGCCCCCACAGCCATGTCAGGAACAGGAGGAGAACCTCGTCCTGACATGAGCAAAGTGAAGGCCCGGTTCTTTTAGACCGGAGGGGGAGAGGCCTTACAGCGCCCTAACGCGCCCCCACAAGCCAGGCTGGTAACGAGAGGAGAACCTCGCGCCGGCTCGAGCAAAATGGAAGGTCCGGACTCCTACGGGAGCCGGGTTCCGCGCCAAGGAAGACTTCGCCCGGACTCCTACGGGAGCCGGGTTCCGCCGCCAAGGAAGACTTCACCCGGACTCCTACGGGAGCCGGGTTCCGCCGCCAAGGAAGACTTCACCCGGACTCCTACGGGAGCCGGGTTCCGCCGCCAAGGAAGACTTCACCCGGACTCCTACGGGAGCCGGGTTCCGCCGCCAAGGAAGACTTCACCCGGACTCCTACGGGAGCCGGGTTCCGCCGCCAAGGAAGACTTCACCCGGACTCCTACGGGAGCCGGGTTCCGCCGCCAAGGAAGACTTCACCCGGACTCCTACGGGAGCCGGGTTCCGCCGCCAAGGAAGACTTCACCCGGACTCCTACGGGAGCCGGGTTCCGCCGCCAAGGAAGACTTCACCCGGACTCCTACGGGAGCCGGGTTCCGCCGCCAAGGAAGACTTCACCCGGGCCTCCCGGGTTCCGCCGCCAAGGAAGACTTCACCCGGACTCCTACGGGAGCCGGGTTCCGCCGCCAAGGAAGACTTCACCCGGACTCCTACGGGAGCCGGGTTCCGCCGCCAAGGAAGACTTCACCCGGACTCCTACGGGAGCCGGGTTCCGCCGCCAAGAAGACTTCACCCGGACTCCTACGGGAGCCGGGTTCCGCCCAAGGAAGACTTCGCCCGGACTCCTACGGAAGCCGGGCTCCATCCGCACTTCTGCAGCAAGGGTTAAAATGGTGGCGAAACTCGGCCGCGTAACAAGGTCGGATGAAAGGAAAGAGCCCCCCCCACGACGACATCTACGTCAAACAAGCCAAACGACAAGAAAGGTTCAACAGACGACAATATCAGTGCTACGCGTGGACAAGGTAACACAAAAGCTCTTTTTTCATTTCCGATATACGTACTACAGGGCCAGGACGGCCAGGGAAAGAAGGACAAAACGAAAAAAGAAAATAACTACATAAAGACAAAAGAGCTCTAAGGAGGCCCTGCTCCCTCCGACCTAGGGTTATCACCTCCATCCCTCAACCAGGACTGCCTCAGGTTCTCCATTGCTTCTTCTAGTTCTTCCTTCTTCCGCAGCGTATCCTGGAGCCTGACGAAGTTGCCGGCTCTCAGCCTCCGCTTCTCGATGCCACTTCCGCAAAACTTCGGACTCCGCCTCTGCGTCCGCGACGGCCTTCCGCTCAAGCGCCAGTTGGATTTTCACTTGTTGCAGCTCGGCTGTCTTCTCCCCAAGGGAGACAGAAATCCCTTCGACAGTGCCTCTCAGGGCTTGGAGCTCTTCGGTATCTTGGGCGGAAGTAAGCTGCGCCCTAGTAACCAGCTGCCTCTGGAGACGAACGACCTCGTCCGCCGCCTTCCGGAATCTCCCTTTGTACTCTTCCACTTGCCGGCGCCAGCTGGCCCGCTGCACGTCGTGGCTCATCTCAGCGTCTTGAAGCTGCTTCTGGAGGTCGGAGACCTTCTGCGACCACTTCTGTTCATCATCAACCCGGCCAGAGCCGGGATGAGTTTCCTTCCAGCTGGCCGATCTTCCTCTTCGCAGCTGATAGCTCCACCTTAAGGGCGCTGATCCTGGCTTCTTGAGCCCAAGTTCGGTCGCTGGCGCTCTTCTTACATTCCTCGAGCTCCTTTGTGAAGTTCGCCTTCCTCCGGCTGTAATCCATGATGCCTTCACTTGGAGACTCCTAAAGTGGGCGGCCTCAGCGGCGGCTTCGGAATGGCATTCTCTCGACTTGCGGAGCTCGCCTCCGACTTCTTCAACTTCTTCGTCAGGTGGAGGACCTCCTTTTTCAGCCGCTGGATAGTTGACTTCAGCGGGACCCCCAGGGGCAAGGGGAGTGCTTCAGCAGGGCACTGCCATCGGAAGGTGCAAGCGTCAAAGACCGACTCATTACAAGAAGAAAGGCAGAAAGGAGGAGGAGGGGAAGGAGAGGCCATCCACAACAAGAAATTCGACTTTATTGATTGAATAATTTTGAAGACAAACAGAAAGGAAATATGGCGACAAAATAAGGGCACAAGATCGGAGGTCTCAGACCTCAGGGGCAGGAGGTGGAGAACTCGGCGCGGGGGTGCGACTGCGGTGGCGGCGGACGAAGGGCCGGCCTCATCTTCAGACTCCTCAAGAAAGCCGAGATCGAGGTCGGGGTATCTGCTGGCCACCTTCTCTTGGCAGAGCTCGAACCCCTTAGTGAACGCCTCCTGGCCGAACTGGACGTTCAGTTCCCTCATCTCCGCGGAGGCCTTGAACTCCTCCACCGCAAGGGCCCTGGCCTCCGAGACCAGAACCGGAGTTTGCTCGCCAATGGGCGACCTCGGCCTCCGCCTTCCTCGCCGACTCCTCCAAGATTCGTCTCTCCTCCTCCCGGGCTTGTCTCTCCTCTTCCCGGGCTTGCCTCTCTCTCTCCAGGGCCTCCTGGAGGGCGGCTACTTCGGCCGTCTTCGCTTGGAGGCGAGCAACCTCGGCCTGGCAGCGTTCCTCCGCCTGAAGGAGGTCCCTTCTCATGCGGCTCGTCGCCTCGACATAGGCGAAGAGCTGGTGCCCAATCTGCAAGGACGGATAGAGAATTACAACAAAGGCCGAGTGACCATGCAAATAAACATCCGCTTACCTCAAGGAAGGACCCCAAAGAGTCCCAAGCCCGCTGCTCGGGATCGGCGCGGTCGATCCTCTCCACGACATCGGACAGAATGCAGCCATCGAGCAGCCGCCTGATCAGGTCCTTGTCGTTGAAGGGGTTCTCCGATCCCCCCTCGGAGCAGACGGACTCGTCTGCAGCAGCTCGGTGGCTGCTCGCCCTGCGAGCCACCGATTTCCTCCTCCTCCCCGCGGCGGGCGCCTCCGTGGGCGAACCCCGGAACGGGGCCCCAGTCGGCGGGCTCCTTGAGGAAGCCCGGGGGGCCGCTGGCTCGGCATCCGAAGGAATGTCGATGGCCGGGGTCGCCTGGACGGGCGCAGCCAAGCTCGTCTCCTCGCCCTGGCCCTCTTCGCCGATCCGGAGGCCGTCGCGCCCTTCCTCTTCTGAGCTCTCATGCCCTTGGCGAGCATCCGCGTGGCTTCGGCGTCCATTGCTAAAAAAAAAAAAAAAAAAAAAAAGAGAGAAAAAGAAAAAGAAGAAAGAAGAAGCGACACCGATCAGTCCAGAGTCAAAAAAAAAAAAAAAAAAAAAAGAGAAAGAAAAGAAGAGAGAAGAGAAAAGAAGAGAGAAAGAAAGAGAAAGAAAAGAGCGGGAAGGAAAAATAAAGAGAAGAAGAAGGAGGCAAGAAAAGAAAAGATAAATACTTGCTGGATCCTGAGGGCTCAGGCCGATGTTGAAAAGAAGCTGCTCCCTCAGAAGATTAGGAAGGGAAGGAGCGGGATAACTTAGAAGCTTCTGGGCGGCCTGGAGGTCGTCCTCTCCCAGGCTGGGAGCCCGACGGACGGAATCCCTCAGAGACCCCCAAGGGGGCAGGCCCAGTTCCAGGGTCGGGCAGTAGACGAAGAGAAATTTCCTCCTTCCAATTGTGAATCGAAGAAGGGGCGCCCTTCAGCAACCCCTTCTTACCAAACTGGGGGAGAAGTACCACCAGTCCTTCGCTGAAGGATGGCGTTTGAAGGTGTAAAAATGCCTGAACAAGGAGAGGACGGCTGGACCTCGGCTATGTGGCAGAGAGAGAGAGAAACCCTATCAAAAACCTAAAGGAATTCGGGGCCACGGAGGCGAGAGAAATGTCTAAGAAGCGGAAGAAGGCAGCAACAAAGACAGGAAGCGGAAGCCGGAGTCCGGCA
Source organism: Elaeis guineensis (assembly GCF_000442705.2). Lineage (NCBI taxonomy): Eukaryota > Viridiplantae > Streptophyta > Magnoliopsida > Arecales > Arecaceae > Elaeis > Elaeis guineensis. The sequence continues at coordinate 89,628,905 of NC_025994.2, forward strand.
CGGAATGCCTCCTGATACAAACAGAAGCGACCAGGAGGAGGAGCGCTGGCCCGGTCAGAGGGGCCAGGTAGCTCCAGGTCGTACTCCGGAGGAACCCCATACCGAACCCTTATCAGAAGGAGTTCATCCGGAGTCGACGAACATGGAATGGCGCCCGGTGCAAAAATCGGGCGAGGCCCTGCCCCGGACGCGGGTTCGTCCGCAGAGAGGACCTGGGGGTTCGAAGCAGAAGAACTCTCAGAACTGACGGGAGCAGAAGAGTCGGAAGACATTTTGAGCAGTTTCGAGGGAGACCTAAAGGACCCTAAAAAGACAGACCGAAAGGGGAACGAGACGCCGAAGGCTAACTCGGAGGAGCACAAAAGTAATAAGAGGGAGAAGCCCCTAGGCGGTGAGAAGAAGGTTGGCACTAACCTATATTGCTCTGAGGGACCTGGGGGACGAGAAACGGGAGGCGCCTACGGCTCGAGAAGACGTTCACTAGAGCAGGCTCTCGAAGAGAAGACAGACACCAGCGAAAACTCAGAAATGGAGTAGGACGCCTGAAGGGGAGGACGGGTTTAAATAGACCCTGGGATCCGCGCCATAATGATCGCGAATCCCCCTGGCCAGTCCACATCCGACACGTGTCCCACTCCCCCTGGCAGCAGGCGGCTAAAAGCGGCTGACGGTTGGCAGGATCATAATTGCACCGTACCTAGGCCAGTGTACCTGCGGGATTTTCGAAGCGTCCCCTCGTACCGCTCCAATTCGAAAAGACTCCGGCACGCGCTCATTTAATGCCAAAATATCTGGAGGCGGCAGTGCGCAGGATTCGAAGGGACGGTTCCGGCTGTACCCATCTCTCTCTGTGTACTTCCTTCGCTTGAAATTCAAACTCGGAAGTAGGGGGACTGGTGTTGGGTATAAAATACCCACAGCCGAAATCCTCGACGGAATCGGGCACAGCTCCGCCCGGACTCCTACGGGAGCCGGGCTCCACCGCCGACATCAGAACAGCTCCGCCCGGACTCCTACGGGAGCCGGGCTCCACCGCCGACATCAGAACAGCTCCGCCCGGACTCCTACGGGAGCCGGGCTCCCGCCGACTCAGCAGCAGCAGCTCCGCCCGGACTCCTACGGGAGCCGGGCGCGACATCAACAGCAGCAGCTCCGCCCGGACTCCTACGGGAGCCGGGCTCCCGACATCAACAGCAGCAGCTCCGCCCGGACTCCTACGGGAGCCGGGCTCCGCCTCGTCGACTCGAGCAGAGGCTCCGCCCGGACTCCTACGGGAGCCG